>NC_053391.1:390010316-390317361 GCF_905171765.1 Bufo bufo
ATTTTCTGGTGAAATTCTGCAATTTTTGGGTGCGATGTACCACTGCTATACCTAGTAGACAGGTAAAAAAAATAAAAAAATTTGCCTGTTACATTTTCGGGTGAAATTCACCAATTTTTGGGTGTGATGTACCACTGCTATATAGAGATGTACTGAACTATTCGCCGGCGAACATCGCTTGTTCGCGTTCGCAGCGCGGGTGAACATATGCGATGTTCGGTCCGCCCCCTATACGTCATCATTGAGCAAACTTTGACCCTGTACCTCACAGTCAGCAGACACATTCCAGCCAATCAGCATACCCTCCCTCCCAGACCCTCCCACCTACTATCAAAATGCAAGGACAACATCCATCTTAGATTCATTCTGAAGCTGCAGTGTTAGTTAGAGCAGGGAGAGTGCTGCTGCTGAATTAATAGGGAAATCGTTAGCTAGGCAAGTGTTCTGTGTCCACTCCAGTCCTCAAAGACTCATCTGCTGTAAGGACAGCGTCCTGACAGCACACCATAAAGCCCTTTTTAGGGCTGGTACATCAGTCTGTTTTTTTTATTTTTTTATATATATATATATATATATATATATATATATATATATATTGCAGTTGCCAGCCCGTGTGTGAGAGGCCACAGGCCCACAGACTGTACAGTGTGCACACCACTCATATCCGGTGGCACAGTACCTTGCAGATAAAAAAAGTCATTACATTTTTTCTCTGTAATATAATTGCAGTTGCCTGCCAGTGTGTGTCAGGCCCACTGACTGTACTGTGCCCACTGCCAGTGCCCACCACTCATATCGGGTGGCACAGTACCTTGCAGATAAAAAACCTGTGCCAAAAGAAACTGAGTCGTGGGAAGTCCAACACCCACCTAGGTACAACTGCTTTGCGAAGGCACATGATCTCACATCACAAACGCCTATGGGATCAACACATGATGAGTACAAGCAGCACACAAACTCAAAGCCACCATCCTCCTCCTGGTCCAGCATCTTCAGCCACGTCAACCACTGCTGTCCTCCTTGCCCCCTCTCAACCACCCGCCACTCCGCCTCTAACCTTCAGCAGTTCCTGCTCATCTGCCCACAGTCAGGTGTCTGTCAAGGAAATGTTTGAGCTTAAGAAGCCAATGTCACAGAGTCACCCCCTTGCCCGGCGTCTGACAGCTGGCTTGTCGGAACTCTTAGCCCGCCAGCTTTTACCATACAAGCTGGTGGAGTCTGAGGCCTTCAAAAAATTTGTAGCTATTGGGACACCGCAGTGGAAGGTACCCGGCCGAATTTTTTTTTCACAAAAGGCAATCCCCAAAATGTACTCTATTGTGGAAAAGGAAGTCATGGCATGTCTGGCACACAGTGTTGGGGCAAGGTCTGCAAAGCACGGTCAGGGCAGGAATATCACGTACACTACGCATTGGGTAAACCTGCTGACGGCTGCCAAGCATGGAATGCATGGCTCTGCAGAGGAGTTGGTGACACCGCCACGACTTGCAGGCAGGCCTGCTGCCACCTCCTCTACTCCTCCTACTCCATCCTCTTCGCTTACCTCCTCGGCTGAGTCCTCTTCTGCTGCTGCGTCTTGCTCCACATCAATTGCACCCCCCCAGCTCTTCAGGGGCTATTCCACATCCCGGATACGACAGTGTCACGCTGTCTTGGGGTTGACTTGCCTGAAAGCAGAGAGTGACACCGGACCAGCACTCCTGTCCGCCCTGAACGCACAGGTGGATCAGTGGCTGCCCCGGCACCAACTGGAGATCGGCAAATTTGTTGGCGGCATTGAATTTGGCCAAGTTGACACATGTTCCGTGCATGGCACATGTGTTGAATCTGATCGTACAACGCTTTGTGCATAAGTACCCAGGATTACAGGACGTCCTCAAGCAGGCCAGGAAGGTGTGTGGCCATTTCAGGCGTTCCTACACGGCCATGGCGCACTTTTCAGATATTCAGCGGCGAAACAACATGCCAGTGAGGCGCTTGATTTGCAACAGCCCGACACGTTGGAATTCAACACTCCTAATGTTCGACCGCCCGCTCCAACAAGAAAAAGCCGTCAACGAGTATTTGTATGACCGGGGTGCTAGGACAGCCTCTGCAGAGTTGGGTATTTTTTTGCCACGTTACTGGACGCTCATGCGCAATGCCTGTAGGCTCATGCGTCCTTTTGAGGAGGTGACAAACCTAGTCAGTCGCACAAAAGGCACCATTAGCGACATCATCCCATTTGTTTTCTTCCTGGAGCGTGCCCTGCGAAGAGTGCTGGATCAGGCCGTAGATGAGCGTGAAGAGGAAGAGGAAGAGTTGTGGTCACCATCACCACCAGAAACAGCCTTATCATCATCGCTTGCTGGACCTGCGGCAACGCTGGAAGAGGAGTCTGAGGAAGAGGAGTCAGAGGAGGAATGTGGCTTTGAGGAGGAGGAGGAAGACCAACCACAGCAGGCATCCCAGGGTGCTCGTTGTCACCTATCTGGTACCCGTGGTGTTGTACGTGGCTGGGGGGAAGAACATACCTTCAATGAGATCAGTGAGGATGAGGAACGGGACATGAGTAGCTCGGCATCCATCCTTGTGCAAATGGGGTCTTTCATGCTGTCATGCCTGTGGAAGGACCCTCGTATAAAAAGGCTGAAGGAGAACGACCTGTACTGGGTGGCCACGCTACTATACCCCCGGTATAAGCAGAAAGTGGCTGAAATGTTAGCGAATTACTGGAAGTCGGAAAGGATGCAGCAGTTCCAAAACAAGTTAAAAAGTATGCTTTACACAGCGTATAAGGGTGATGTCACAGCACAACGGGAATCTAACAGGGGAAGAGGTGAAAGTAATCCTCCTCCTACCACGACCACGCCGGCAAGGACAGGACGCTTTACAGATGTGTTGTTGATGGAGGACATGCAGAGCTTTTTAAGTCCTACGCATCGCCACAGCCCTTCGGGGTCCACCCTCAGAGAACGACTCGACCGACAGGTAGCAGACTACCTCGCCTTAACTGCAGATATCGACACTCTGAGGAGCGATGAACCCCTTGACTACTGGGTGTGCAGGCTTGACCTGTGGCCTGAACTATCCCAATTTGCGATAGAACTTCTGGCCTGCCCCGCTTCAAGTGTCCTGTCAGAAAGGACCTTCAGCGCAGCAGGAGGTATTGTCACTGAGAAGAGAAGTCACCTAGGTCAAAAAAGTCTAGATTACCTCACCTTTATTAAGATGAATGAGGCATGGATCCCGAAGGGACTGACAGTGGGCGATACATTAGACTAAAAAAGGCCTGATGAGATGAGCTGTCTTGGGCTAAAAATGGTCCACACGCTGCTGTATTTTATCTCTGAATGCCGGATGACTTGCGTGACTTATCCGCCACCAACTAGGGTTCAAGCCGCAATGTTTTAGGGCACTTTCTGCCTGGGAAACAAACATAAATTTTTCTGGCCGCTGCTACAGCAACGGCTGCAACAATACCTAATTTTTCAGGCATGTGTACATGCCTAATTTTTCTGGCCTCTGGTGCTGCACTGTGGCTTCAAAAACCAAACAAAAAAAAAGGCACATACATGTGTCAATTCCCCTTCGTGATCGTTACCTTGTCGTGATAAAGGGGCTTGCGTATCACAATGAAGCGACCGACCACCTCTATGAGTGTGTTGGCAATGGCAATGTTGGCACACCCCAGATGATAAGGTCGTTGCTTCATTGTGAACAGACCAAAAGCGATCGGCTGGATAATTTTGCATAGAAAAAACATTAATTTTCTTTGTGATCATCTAAGGTGATCATTAAAGCCTACTAGGCCAACAATGGGCCCACACTGCAGAATCATTGTTTTCTGGGTCAATTAACTGTCACTGAACTACCTCAGCATGACCATAGGCTTTGTAAAACCCCCATCGCCTGCAATCTCCCAAACGTGCGCACGAGCACAGTCATAACTACACCAAGATTGACGCATAGAGGTATAAAATTTATGTCATGAGTGTGTCAACTATTGACAACTCTTTGCGGTTGTTTAAAATCTATTCCATACACGTCCCCTGATAGGGGACGTAACAGGGATTAAACTGATAAGAATAGAACTACTTAACACACCACTCCTATCTGGTGGCACATTAGATTGCACGCGCAGTGCCCCAAATTTGAAGTAGGAGGACCGACCAAGCATCTTTTTCCATCTCCCCGTTCCTAAAATCGATGTCATATACATGTCCCCTGATAGGGGACGTAACAGGGATTAAACTGATAAGAATGGAACAACATAACACACCACAACTATCTGGTGGCACATTAGATTGCACGCGCAGTGCCCCAAATTTAAAGTAGGAGGACCGACCAAGCATCTTTTTCCATCTCCCCGTTCCTAAAATCGATGCCATATACACGTCTCCTGATAGGGGACGTAACAGGGATTAAACTGATAAGAATGGAACAACATAACACACCACAACTAGCTGGTGGCACATTAGATTGCACGCGCAGTGCCCCAAATTTGAAGTAGGAGGACCAACCAAGCATCTTTTTCCATCTCCCCGTTCCTAAAATCGATGCCATATACACGTCCCCTGATAGGGGACGTAACAGGGATTAAACTGATAAGAATAGAACAACATAACACACCACAACTATCTGGTGGCACATTAGATTGCACGCGCAGTGCCCCAAATTTGAAGTAGGAGGACCGACCAAGCATCTTTTTCCATCTCCCCGTTCCTAAAATCGATGCCATATACACGTCCCCTGATAGGGGACGTAACAGGGATTAAACTGATAAGAATAGAACAACATAACACACCACAACTATCTGGTGGCACATTAGATTGCACGCGCAGTGCCCCAAATTTGAAGTAGGAGGACCGACCAAGCATCTTTTTCCATCTCCCCGTTCCTAAAATCGATGCCATATACACGTCCCCTGATAGGGGACGTAACAGGGATTAAACTGATAAGAATAGAACAACATAACACACCACAACTATCTGGTGGCACATTAGGTTGCACGCGCAGTGCCCCAAATTTGAAGTAGGAGGACCGACCAAGCATCTTTTTCCATCTACCTGTTCCTAAAATCGATGCCATATACACGTCCCCTGATAGGGGACGTAACAGGGATTAAACTGATAAGAATAGAACAACATAACACACCACAACTATCTGGTGGCACATTAGATTGCACGCGCAGTGCCCCAAATTTGAAGTAGGAGGACCGACCAAGCATCTTTTTCCATCTCCCTGTTCCTAAAATCGATGCCATATACACGTCCCCTGATAGGGGACGTAACAGGGATTAAACTGATAGGAATTGTACTACTTAACACACCTTAAAATAACGCAAAGAGAGGCAACGCAGAGAGAGGAGTCTGAAGAAGAGGAGTCAGAGGAGGAAGGTGGCTTTGAGGAGGTGGAAGACCAACCACAGCAGGCGTCCTAGGGGGCTTGTTGTCACCTTTCGGGGACCCTTGGTGTTGTACGTGGCTGGGTGGAGGAAGAGACCTTCAATGACATCAGTGAGGACAGGGAACGGAACATGGCTAGCTTGGTATCCAACCTTGTGCAAATGGGGAGTTTGCGGTTGTGCAAATGGACTGTTTGCGGTTGTTTGCGGTGCGTTAAACAGGGAGTTTGGTCTGTCACTGTGAAGCGGGCGTAACCCTTACACTACCTGATCGATACAACATCATACCTGATGTTTTAAAGCACGTTATTCCAAACAATTTAGGAATGTTAGGTGATTTATGCCCTTTATGGATTAAAACCAGACTCTGCGTCAACTATGTAATTTTCCATGGGAGTTTTGCCATGGATCCCCCTCCGGCATGCCACAATCCAGGTGTTAGTCTCCTTGAAACAACTTTTCCATCACTATTGTGGCCAGAAAGAGTCCCTGTGGGTTTTAAAATTCGCCTGCCTATTGAAGTCTATGGCGGTTCGCCCGTTCGCGGACATTTGCGGAAATTCGCGTTCGCCGTTCTATGTGCATAGTAAAAGACAAAAGTGATCATACATAGTCACTGTGTGAGAGAAGTATCATTAATGTGATTAGAGCTGCAAAGCAGGTTATAAGCAGATGCATCAGGCAAAAATAGCATAGTGTGTCGTGTATACCCACACGATGATTACGAGTGCTGACATCACAAACAGCATTAGCGACATTAATATAAACAGTGTTAATAGTGTGCTATGTTATAGCCAATAATTGTATAAACCATTACTGGCATCACAGAGCCTAGTAGTATAAAATATACCCAAAAATACATAAAAGTGATCAAGAATACACCAGACATAAATTCTACATATGAAAGTCCATCATAGTATTACTATAATGGTCCGTCTTCATGTTTACAATGCATATGGATCATCTCTCTCGTTGCACCTCCCAAATGATCAGGTTATATGGCCACGCAGGAAACTATATAAATAGAAAAAAGATCAAATCACTAAAAAAATCCACATAAAATCTAATCTAAAGAAAGCATTTGAAACTCAAAGCCTCATTCAATCCATAAGGAGTTACAGTATTGAGCAGAACCATCCATTTTGTTTCTTTTTGGAGGAGACAGCGTTTTGTGTCTCCCCCCTGATCCCTAACCGTACGCGGTCTATCCCTCTGAAAGAGATACCTCTAGGGTTATAGTTGTGGGTTTCCCTAAAATACTTTGCCACTGGTTTCCATTTTTTGAGTTTGTCACATTCAGTGATCTCAGCAGCCACCTTGATATCACGAACATGCTCCAAAACTCTCGTCTTGAGTGCCCTTGTGGTCATCCCAATATAGATCAGACCGCAGGGACACTCTGCATGATAAACCACTGCCTCTGTTTTGCAGGAGATATGGTGTACGATTTTATATTCCTTCTCCCTGCTTGTGTTAGTGAATTTATCTGTCCTCACCATATACTGACATGCGGTACAATCACCACATGGAAAAAATCCCCACTGTGGACTCTTATCGCCAAAGAGACCACCTTTTTTCGGAACCACATAATGGCTCCTAGTCACCATATCCTTAAGATTTTTTGCCCTCTTCCAGGTGACAAGTGGTCTCTCCGAAATCACTTTCTTTAAGTCTCTGTCAGTTCGAAGGACCTGCTAATGTCTTTGGAGGATGTCCTGCAGTTGTCTCCATTGAGCGTTGAAGTTAGTGATAAATCTAGGGAAACCATGATCTCTTCCTTTTTTGTGAGGGGCATAGTTTAACAAGTTGTCCCTAGAAGAGTTTTTGGCCCTAATATATCCTTTCCTAATAACTTTTTTGCTATAACCCCTCTCCAAGAATCTTCTTGATAAATCCATTGCCTCTCGCTCAAAACTAGCCTCATTGGAGCATATCCGCCTAGCTCTACAAAATTGACCAATAGGTATGGCACGAGAGACCTGTGGATGATGTGAGGAGGAGGAGAACAGCAATGAGTTGGTGGCAGTGGGCTTCCTATGTATATCAAAACCTAAGAAGCCCCCATTCTCCAAAGTGATTGCAAGGTCCAAAAAGTCAACGTGGTCCCTACTATAGTTCCACATGAGTTTGATTTTCTGATTGTTCAGATTAAGGTCATGTAGAAACCCCTCCAGGTGCGACGTCGAGCCCTGCTAGATGAACAGGACGTCATCAATATACCTCGACCACGAGACTACCTCGCTTCCTCATCCTCTACTGCCTCCTCATCCGGTCAGCGTAACACCTTCACCACCAACTTCAGCACAGTCAGGGGTAAACGACAGCAGGCAGTTTTAAAACTTATCTGTTTGGGGGACAAAGCCCACACCGGGCAGGAGCTGTGGACGGGCCTTGAACAACAGACTGATGAGTGGTTTGTGCCAGTGAGCCTCAAGCCTGGCCTTGTGGTGTGCAATAATGGGCGAAATCTCGTAGCAGCTCTGGGACTAGCCGGTTTGACGCACATCCCTTGCCTGGCGCATGTGCTGAATTTGGTGGTGCAGAGATTCCTTAAAAATTACCCCGATATGTCAGAGCTGCTGCATAAAGTGCGGGCCGTCTGTGCGCGCTTTCGGTGTCAGCGCTGCAGCGTAACTTCGGCCTTCCCGCTCACCGCCTCATATGCGACTTGCCCACAAGGTGGAACTCCACCTTGCACATACTGGCCAGACTGTGCGAGCAGCAGCAGGCGATAGTGGAGTTTCAGCTGCAGCACGCATGGGTGAGTAGCTCTGCGGAACAGCACCACTTCACCACCAATGACTGGGCCTCCATGCCAGATCTGTGTTCCTTGTTTCGCTGTTTCGAGTACTCCACCAACATAGCCAGTGCCGATAACGCCTTTCTTAGCATAACTATCCCACTTCTATGCCTCCTTGAAAAAACGCTGCTGGCGATGATGGAAGAGGATGTGGCACAGGAGGAGGAGGAGGAAGAGGGATAATTTCGTAGGTTTTCTGGCCAGTCATTCACAAGTGGCTCTGAGGGTGGGTTCCTGCACCCACAAACGGCAGGTACACAGCCAGGGCACAGTTCTGGAGGATGACGAGGTGGAGGATGAGGAGATGGAGGAGGAGGAACCATGTTCACAGCAGGGTGGCACCCAGACCAGCTCATGGCCATCACTGGTGCGTGGCTGGGGGGTTACAGAGGACACAGACAATACACCTCCCACAGAGGACAGCTTTTCATTGCCTCTGGGCAGCCTGGCACACATGAGCGATTACATGCTGCAGTGTCTCCGCAACGACCGCCAAGTTGCCCACATTCTAACTTGTGCTGATTACTGGGTGGCCACGCTGCTGGATCCCCGTTACAAGGACAACATACCGTCCTTATTTCCCTCACTGGAGCGTGATCGTAAGATGCGCGAGTACAAGCGCACACTGGTAGACGCGCTGCTGGTGGCATTCCCACCTGACAGTGGGGGCACAGTGGAAGCACAAGGCGAAGGCAGAGGATGAGGAAGAGGAAATGTGGAAAATCTTTGTCAGCACGCCACAACAACCAGCACCACCAGCTGATATGGAACGTCTTAGCAGGAGGCAGCATTTCACCAACATGGTGGAGCAGTATGTGTGCACACGCCTACACATACTGAATGACGGGTCTGCCCCCTTCAACTTCTGGGTCTCCAAATTGGGCACATGGCCTGAGCTTGCCCTTTACGCCTTGGAGGTGCTGGCCTGCTCTGCAGCCAGTGTATTATCTGAACGTGTGTATAACACGGCAGGGGGCGTTATCACAGACAAGCGCAGCCACCTGTCCACAGCAAATGTGGACAAGCTCACGTTCATTAAAATGAACCAGGCATGCATCCCACAGGACTTGTCCGTACCTTGTGCAGAATAGACATGTATACCGGCCTTAACCAGCCATTGTTATACTGCAGCGCAATTGCTCATTCTTGTATTTTGGATATTTCACACTCTTTTGGAGTGTACCCTAATATTTTTTTAAAATAAAAATAAAAACCAAAAACCAGTGTTGGCTACTTCGTCCTCCTCCAACGCTGCTTCCACCTACACCGGTACGCCCAGCGCCTCCTCAAACTCCTACTCCATATGGACCTCCACCTCATAAATCAATTTATGTTTTTTGATTTGTACGTATTTTATTTTATACAAACGGAAAATGCAAATGTGATCGCACACTACATCCAGCACTCTGCCCTCCATGCTGGATGAGACATTGGTTTATATTTTGGCCAAAGCATAGTAAGCCACTCACCGCGTCAAGGTCGTCTCAATTGAGTGGTCCCTAACTCTTGTTCCTACCTGTTCATGGGCCATGACAGCCACATAAAATCCAGGGAATGTAGGTCAGCATGGCTGTCATGGCCCATGACCAGGTAGGAACAAGAGTTAGGGACCACTCAATTGAGACGACCTTGACGCGGTGAGTGGCTTACTATGCTTTGGCCAAAATATAAACCAATGTCTCATCCAGCATGGAGGGCAGAGTGCTGGATGTAGTGTGCGATCACATTTGCATTTTCCGTTTGTATATGTATTTCGCCATAGTGATCTGCACCTGCAGGCAGGTTGTGCTGACTCAACCCCCCACCGTATTTTATTTTATGTCATTTCACTACTTTGTTACATTTTCGGGAGAGATTCACCAATTTTTGGGTGTGATATACCACTGCTATACCTAGTAGACAGGTTAAAAAAAATCACAAATTTGTCTGTTACATTTTCGGGTGAAATTCAACAATTTTTGGGTGTGATATACCACTGCTGTACCTAGTAGACAGGTTAAAAAAAATTCACTAATTTGTCTGTTACATTTTTGGGTGAAATTCACCATTTTTTGGGTGTGATGTACCACTGCTATACCTAGTAGACAGGTAAAAAAAAAAAACTAATTTGTCTGTTACAAATTTTAGGTGAAATTCACCAATATTTGGGTGTAATATAACCCTCCTCTACCTAGTTAACAGCTTAATAAATTTCACAAATTATTCTGTTACATTCTTGGGTTGACATTTTACAATTTTGGACGTGAATAAACCCCTGCTCTGCATAGGTGACAGGGAATAAAATTTAAGAAATTCTTCTTTAATTGATGAGCGCCACCTCCTTTCATTCAATGCTTAAACTTTAACAAGTTGTCCCACATTTGCACTTCAATAATTTGTCCCACATTTGCGCTTTAATAATTTGTCCCACATTTGCGCTTTAATAATTTGTCCCACATTTGCGCTTCAATAACTTTTCCCATATTTCCGCTCAATCCCAATTTTTTTTTATCCATTTATCTCCCTTGGATGTGGTCTCTCTTTCTCACGCTCCCTCTCTGACGTGGAACCCTGATTCGCCGATAACCGTGATCAACATGGTAGGCTCAGAAAAGAACATTGAAAGTTAATAGAAAAGATATCCAAATGGATGGTGGACGTCACAGGGACGTGCAATCTGGCAGAAGTTATCTAGAGTCAACAAAGCGGCAGCAGGGCCTCTCCTGGCTAACGTTTACAAATCCAAAATACCACAGTGACATTCCCTATAATTTTTTATTAATCATTCCAATAAAAGGGCATCTTTTTTTTACAGAGTCCTGTATTGTTATTTATCGTCCCTACCTCCCCGAGTCGGGAGTGGGTAATTGCCGCGCGCCCCCTCCTTAACTTGGAAGCTTATGCTTCAATACTTTGTCCCACATTTCCGCTCGATTACATTTAATTTCATCCATTGACCTCCTTTGGATGTGGTATCCCTTTCTCAGGCTCCCTCTCCGGCCTGTAACCCTGAATCCCTGCCACCAGTGATCACCATGGTAGGCGCTTAAAAGAACATTGAAAGTTGATAGAGAAGATATCCAATTGGATCGTGGACATCACAGGGACGTGAGACACGGTGGAGCAGTATGTATGCACACGCCTACACGTACTGAATGATGGGTCTGCCCCCTTCAACTTCGGGGTCTCCAAATTGGGCACATGGCCTGAGCTTGCCCTTTACGCCTTGGAGGTGCTGGCCTGCCCTGCAGCCAGTGTATTGTCTGAACGTGTGTTTAGCACGACTGGAGGGGGTTATCACAGGTTATATTTCCCAATGTTTTGGGGTGTACCCTAATTTAAAAAAATAAAAATAAATTTAAAACCAAAAAACTGTGTAGGCTACCTCCTCCACCGCCGCTTCTACCTACACCGCCACATCCACCGCCTCCTCAACCTCCTACTCCATATGGACCTCGCCCTCCTAGATCACGATTATTATTTTTTATTTGTACGTATTTTATGTTATTTAAAGTCATTTGCCTATCCACTTTTGTTTGCAGAGCACTTGCCATGCTCTTAACCACAGTTTGCTGGCATTTGCAGCCCTTTAGCCCTTTCCATGACATTTTTACAGCCATTTTAGTGCTCAAAAGTTAGGGTCCCCTTTGACTTCAATGGGGTTTGGGGTCAAGTTCGGGTCCCGAACTCAAACTTTTTTGTTAAGTTCGGCGGAACCCGTCGAACCCGAACATCCAGGTGTCCGCTCAACTCTAAAAATAAGGCATATTACATTTTAAAGCTCTATCCTTTGGTTTTGAAAGGAGATAGAATGCTACCAGGGCTGGACTGGGATTACAAGGAAGCATTGGCACACAAACCCCACCAGCCCAGATATGACATCATGAAATAATAGCGGTGCACAATGCATGCTGCCATGAATTTTGCTTTACATGGTCACAGGGGATGTCTGGCAAATTTGAGCCTGGCGGGCAAGCGCACAGCTCTGGTCTACTTGTAGTGGCCCGTCCTTCGGCCTCATGCACACGACCGTTGCCCACAAGGCCCACAAACGGGGGTCCACAATATGCGGGTACTGGCCGTGTGTTCACTGCATCATGGATACCGGCCCATTCACTTGAATGGAGGAACGGAACCCCAGGAAAGCACTATGAAGTATTCAAGTTAAATTGGTCTTGATCCGTTGTGGCAGCCGCACGGATAGCGCCCGTGAATTGGGGACCGCAAATTGCAGTATAGGTAAATGGGCTTTAAATGGTTAGAAGGCGGCAGCTGGTTGTGTTTTCATGTTGGGATTCTACACACTTGTGCAATTCCAGATACAGCACATTATTGAGTTCGTAGCAATAAGCAATAGCTTGATCATTAGAGGGAGAAGAATTACCAACTCCTGAACTGAAGAGACTCCATTGACTATAATGGGGTCTGCTCAGGATGCTGCTCTTTTCCTGGACAAAAAAGTCTTGCATGCAGGGCATTTTTGTCCGGTCTTTTTGACAGAATCTGTGACAGTGGCCCAAATGCAGATCTGAGTGGATAGTATTATATCAAAGTATAGCATCAGATGCATGTTTAACACACAAATACATCGCCAGAACCAAGATCACTACATACATATAGCACCAGAACCAAGCCTATAATTCAAATACTGCACCAGAACCAAGTTCACTACATAAATACAGCACCAGAACCATGTTCAGTACATATACACATTACGAGAAGGCTATAAGTCATCAAATACAGCACCAGAATCACATTCACTTTATGAATACAGCACCAGAACCAAGCCTATAAGTCGAATACAGCACCAGAACCACAATCACTTTATGAATACAGCACCAGAACCAAGTTCCCTACATAAATACAGCACCAGAACCATGTTCAGTACATATACACTAGAGATGAGCTAATTTCTAAAAAATTTGATTTGGCCGGTTCGCCGAATTTATTGAAAATAATTCTGTTCGATCCGAATTTATGTGCGGCAAAAGGCGTGAGAAAATTGCTATTTCCTGGCTGCAGAGAGCGTTTATAGTGGTGTAGAACACTGTGCCTTACAGTAAAACGCATAGGGAGTCTGCTGTGGTAGTGAAATAATACTGTGAGTCAGTATGACATGGAGATGACAGGCGTCGCTCTTAGAATCACTGCACACTTCACTTATTTAGGCAGTCACGGGGCCAAAACTGACCACATAATTCAAGTATGAACTCAGCCTTACAGGTCGAAGTTAGCGCCAAGAAGAAGCGCACTCCTTTTACACTGTCGTCAGCTGATTCCACATAGATGTCTACAGAACCTGCTATATTAAATGTTTATACAGAGCCCCATGACAGAGTGGAGAGGGTGTCAGCAGAAAGTTTGTGTTGACGTCACTGATTATTTTGCCCTTCCTCTGATCCGTCAGAACAATAACCCAAAAAACGAATCCTGTCTGCTGAGCATCCACCTTCACTCGGTCAGCATTTTGTCAGTAATCCATCAGTATTGCTAATGCCCAAAAAAACAGGAGTGGATCCAAAACAGAGATGGCACGTGAATAGAATATTTGCATGCCTTCTGTGTTTTGTACCCACTCCTGCTTTTGGCTACCAAATCACAAGCCAATTCTGATGGGACCATACAAGCCTTACATCTGCTACACAGACAGGATCCATTGTGCATCTTACTATTCCCTCAAGGGTCAAATAAATGATGATGTCAGCCAGGCCGAAAGGCAAAATAGTGGCCCAGTTATGAAGTGGGGAGGGTGCAAACAGCATGAGACGTCCACAGAGTGGCCCTATGACATAGTGCTGAGGTGAAAGCAGCATGAGGAAGCCACAGAGTGGCACAATGACAGTGTGGAGGTGGCAGCAGCAGCATCTAGAGGAGGCCACAGAGTGGCACAATGAGAGTGTGGAGGTGGCAGCAGCATGAGGAGACCACAGAGTGGCAAGATGACATAGTGTGGAGGTGGCAGCAGCATGAGGAGGCCACAGAGTGGGAAGGTGACATAGTGTGGAGGTGGCAGCAGCATCAGAAGACCACAGAGTGGCAAGGTGGCATAGTGTGGAGGTGGCAGCAGCATAAGGAGACCACAGAGTGGAAAGGTGACATAGTGTGGAGGTGACAGCAGCATGAGGAGACCACAGAGTGGAGAGGTGACATAGTATGGAAGTGGTAGCAGCATGAGGAGACCACAGAGTGGCAAGGTGACATAGTGTGGAGGTGGCAGCAGCATCAGGAGACCACAGAGTGGCAAGGTCCCTGCAAAGATGCACTATATTTTGTTCTAACTTCAACCTCAGCCTGTTTACCAGATTTTAGCCACAGCTGCCTAACCTCACCTTTGCATGACCTCACCTCTGCATGACCTCTGTGTCTTTGGACTGATAACCGGATTGAAAAGACTCTGCTTACCCTGACCATAGCTTGTCCACGACTATGATTTTGCCTATCCCCTCTGTGTCACCTACTGGTATCTCTTGACCCATCTAGGTCAGCTGTCACTGTATAGACACTACTTTAAAAGGTAGCGGGCTAGTGGTTCCCCTGCATTGGAGCCCAAAACTTTGTATATGGGTTAAAGCATGAAGCCTAGGAGTCATTTAGTTAATGCCCTTAGAAGTAGCCCCAATCCAAATCTGTTCAGTGACACACACTGGGAGGTCTGTTCAAAAGACCGCTAGTGGTGAACAACGCCTTTAAAATAATCGCATTATTTATCCTGCACGGGGAACTGTAAAATAGAAACATGAACAGCAATAGCAGAATTCTTGTTTTGCTCATCCTGCCACCCAAAAATAGAATAAACATGATGAAAAAGTTGTATGTTCCCTGATGATACCAATGAGTAAAAAATATATATATATATATATATACACTGCGTGCAGAATTATTAGGCAAATGAGTATTTTGACCACATCATCCTCTTTATGCATGTTGTCTTACTCCAAGCTGTATAGGCTCGAAAGCCTACTACCAATTAAGCATATTAGGTGATGTGCATCTCTGTAATGAGAAGGGGTGTGGTCTAATGACATCAACACCCTATATTAGGTGTGCATAATTATTAGGCAACTTCCTTTCCTTTGGCAAAATGGGTCAAAAGAAGGACTTGACAGGCTCAGAAAAGTCAAAAATAGTGAGATATCTTGCAGAGGGATGCAGCACTCTTAGGCTGGGTTCACACGAGCGTGTCCGGATTAGTTCCGGATGCGTCCCGGTGTGTTGCGGCAAACCCGCGCGAGTAGGAATGCAATTGCAGTCAGTTTTGACTGCGATTGCGTTCCGATGTTCGGTTTTTATCGCGCGTGTGCAATGTGTTTTGCACGCGCGTGATAAAAAACCGACTGTGGTACCCAGACCCGAACTTCTTCACAGAAGTTCAGGTTTGGGTTCGGTGTTGTGTAGATGTTATTATTTTCCCTTATAACATGGTTATAAGGGAAAATAATAGCATTCTGATTACAGAATGCATAGTAGGTGATCAATTGAGGGTTAAAAAATAAAAAAAATTAACTCACCTTCTCCGTTTGTTCGCGTAAGTCCCGGTCTCTTCTTTACTTCTCAAAAGATGAACTATGGGCTAAAGGACCTTTGGTGACGTCAGATCACATGCTCCAATCACAGGGTCCATCACCACGGTGATGGACCATGTGATTGGAGCATGTGATCTTACGTCATCAAAGGTCCTTTAGCCCATAGTTCATCTTTTGAGAAGTAAAGAAGAGACCGGGACTTACGCGAACAAACGGAGAAGGTGAGTTAATTTTTTTTATTTTTTTTAACCCTCAACTGATCACCTACTATGCATTCTGTAATCAGAATGCTATTATTTTCCCTTATAACCATGTTATAAGGGAAAATAATACAGTGTATAGACAGTCACCTAGCAACCGTGCGTGAAAATCGCACCGCATCCGCACTTGCTTGCGGATGCATGCGATTTTCACGCAACCCCATTCACTTCTATGGGGCCTGCGTTGCGTGAAAAACGCAGAATATAGAGCATGCTGCGATTTTCACGCAACGCATAAGTGATGCGTGAAAATCATCGCTCATCTGAACAGCCCCATTGAAATGAATGGGTCCAGATTCAGTGCGGGTGCAATGCGTTCACCTACCGCATTGCACCCGCGCGGAAATCTCGCCCGTGTGAATGCAGCCTTAAAATTGCAAAGCTTCTGAAGCGTGATCATCGAACAATCAAGCGTTTCATTCAAAATAGTCAACAGGGTCGCAAGAAGCGTGTGCAAAAACCAAGGCGCAAAATAACTGCCCATGAACTGAGAAAAGTCAAGCGTGCAGCTGCCAAGATGCCACTTGCCACCAGTTTGGCCATATTTCAGAGCTGCAACATCACTGGAGTGCCCAAAAGCACAAGGTGTGCAATACTCAGAGACATGGCCAAGGTAAGAAAGGCTGAAAGACGACCACCACTGAACAAGACACACAAGCTGAAACGTCAAGACTGATTTTTCTAAGGTTTTATGGACTGATAAAATGAGAGTGAGTCTTGATGGGCCAGATGGATGGGCCCGTGGCTGGATTGGTAAAGGGCAGAGAGCTCCAGTCCGACTCAGACCCCAGCAAGGTGGAGGTGGAGTACTGGTTTGGGCTGGTATCATCAAAGATGAGCTTGTGGGGCCTTTTCGGGTTGAGGATGGAGTCAAGCTCAACTCCCAGTCCTACTGCCAGTTTCTGGAAGACACCTTCTTCAAGCAGTGGTACAGGAAGAAGTCTGCATCCTTCAAGAAAAACATGATTTTCATGCAGGACAATGCTCCATCACACGCGTCCAAGTACTCCACAGCGTGGCTGGCAAGAAAGGGTATAAAAGAAGAAAATCTAATGACATGGCCTCCTTGTTCACCTGATCTGAACCCCATTGAGAACCTGTGGTCCATCATCAAATGTGAGATTTACAAGGAGGGAAAACAGTACACCTCTCTGAACAGTGTCTGGGAGGCTGTGGTTGCTGCTGCACGCAATGTTGATGGTGAACAGATCAAAACACTGACAGAATACATGGATGGCAGGCTTTTGAGTGTCCTTGCAAAGAAAGGTGGCTATATTGGTCACTGATTTGTTTTTGTTTTGTTTTTGAATGTCAGAAATGTATATTTGTGAATGTTGAGATGTTAAATTGGTTTCACTGGTAAAAATAAATAATTGAAATGGGTATATATTTGTTTTTTGTTAAGTTGCCTAATAATTATGCACAGTAATAGTCACCTGCACACACAGATATCCCCCTAAAATAGCTCAAACTAAAAATAAACTAAAAACTAATTCCAAAAATATTCAGCTTTGATATTAATGAGTTTTTTGGGTTCATTGAGAACATGGTTGTTGTTCAATAATAAAATTAATCCTCAAAAATACAACTTGCCTAATAATTCTGCACTCCCTGTATATGTATATATATATATATATATATATATATATATATATATCTACACTCTGGGTCCTGCCACAAGAGGCTTCCTATTTTTGGGAAGTGTACCTCTTGCTGAGAGGTTGTTGACTGCTAGATATGCCTCTACGACACACTCAAACACAAAACTGCCCCCCATGTAGGCCAGTGGCGTTGCAGCAGGTGCAGGCCGTACCGGGTGACACTAGTCTGAGGTGAGTGCATAGGCGTGATTCCCCTTTAACACTGTGAATACTAATCAGCGCTTCCATTTTGGAAGCACTGATTAGTACCGGAGGACAGGGAAGCAGTGAAGGATCTGTACTCACCGCTTCCTTGTCATGCCCTGCTCAGGCTATGTGCGGAGGTCTGCCGGATTAGCAGCACATGTCTAGCCTTTTGTTTTGTTTTGTTTTGTTTTGGAGTCAAGCTAGATCCGCCTCCCTTCAGGTGCCCTGGATGGGGTCATTGGTTTCAGTTTAAATCACACCCACTCCCAGTGTTCCCTGCGGGAAATAGCTTCTGTCTGGCTCTGTGTTTGCAAGGAAGGATTGGCTGTTCCTGCTCAAAAGATAAGTTGGTTTTTTGTTCTCTTGTGGTTTGCTGTCTAGGCTGTCAGAGAGACACCTGCCCCTCCAGGTTCGGAGGGAGCAGGCTGCCTCTATTTCCCCTTTCATCATCTTAAGGATTTTTAGGGTATTCTCAGCCCAGGCACGAGGACACGTTATTCCCACCTTAAGGGTCTGACCGTGGGCTTAGCAGTATAGGGAGAGCTGGTAGGGATTTATCAAGAGGTGACCTTGATCCCCAGCTTCTCGCCTAGAAACTTGTTTGTTTATTTATCTGTGTTTCTATATCCTGTCCGCTGTGACATTCCTGGTCCCTAGCTGTCTGCTGTGCAGGGCTGCACATAGCATGAGTCGCTCTGTGCACGCCAGCCAACAGCAGGAGGAAGAAGATCGCAGAATCAAACCAGGAAACTCCTGTATCCCAGGCGGTAGCCCTGCTCACTGAGCTACCACCAGCTACTCAGGACAGCTCCGCTCCTGAACCTAGTGAATAGTTTCCTAGTCTTGGACAATCTCTGCTCGTTTAGTCTAATCAGTCACACCTTGGAACTTCCTATTTAAACCAGACCTTGTCACTTCCTCCTTGCCAGATTATTGTGCTTCCTGCCTCTATCTAGCTGCTGTGCCTTATCCTAATCTGCTGTGTTTACTCGTGTACCGAATTTGGATTGTTACCTGGCCACGCTTCTGCCTTATCCTAAACTTCTGTGTTTACCTGTTACCAACCTGGACTGTTATTCGACACTGCTTGCCTCCGCTACTCCAGGGATCCAGATTGTCTCAGCCTTTAGACTCCTTACCTACCTTCCAGGCCTAGAAGATTCCTCATTTCAGGTGAACAATTGTGACATCATTCTTACAGAATAATCTGGCCACAATATGGAGTCCGCCATGACAACCTTGAGGAAACAAGTTTCTGAACTGCAGGAATTTGGTACCACCTATCAAGAAAATTTTCCACAGTTACAAGGCTTAGTACAAAATCAACAAAGAGAAATAATTGAATTGCAAAGACAACTTTTGGATGTGCATGGCTCAGCCGGGGATACACGCATGCCATTACCATCAAAGTTTAAAGTAGATCGACGTCATTATCGGGGGTTCCTTAATCAATGCCGCATGTATTTTCAAATGCAGCCAGCTCCTTTTACCAGTGACAAGAAAAAAGTATTGTTCATCATCAATCTTTTGACTAACGAAGCTCTTGCATGGGCTTCACCATATGTGGAAACAAATAGTGATCTTTTGAACAAATTGAATAGCTTCGTCTCTGCTATGAGTCAAGTCTTTGATGACCCTAACCGTTGTTCCACAGCTGAAGGAAAATTGCACAATCTACGACAAGGGAAACGTTCAGTTGCTGAATACACTGCAGAATTCCGCTGCTGGGTAGCTGATACTACTTGGAATCAAGCAGCCCAGAAAAGCCAGTTTCGGCGAGGACTTTCAGAACAAGTAAAAGATGAGCTTGCTAGAGTGGAAGCCCCTGATGATTTGGACGACTTTATTCAATTGTGTATCCGAGTTGATCAGAGACTTTCTGAAAAGAGAAGGGAAAAACTCTGGGCATTGGGAAATAGACCTACCTATTCTGTCAGTCAATCAACTCAGCAAAACACTCAGTCCATATCTGAACCAATGCAGATTGATGCTTTACGGAAATCTCTAACTACAGCAGAAAAAGACAGACAGTTTACAGAAAATCTTTGTCTTTACTGTGGGGAGTCAGGGCATTATGCTATAAAATGCCCAAACAAGGTTCGCAGAACAATTGCTGTCACGGAAGTAAAATAACAGATTAAACCAAAAACATCATATCTTTTGCACTCAAAAATAAATTCTATTTCTCCTTTAGCTCTGGGTGATGACAAGATAACAGCTCCTGAGTCTCATTTTATTGTGCCAATCCACATCTGCACTGAAACACATGAGATTTCTTGTTCTGCTATGCTAGACTCTGGGGCCGGTGGTAACTTCATGGACATAACCTTTGCTCATGAAAATAATATTACACTGTTAACTAAGACAGCACCTATAGACATGGAAACTGTTGATGGGTCACCACTTTCATCTGGGCTGGTTACTCATGAGACCGTGAAGCTTAAAGTCCTCATTAAACCTGACCACTGTGAAATCATTCATTTTTCACTGATTGCTTTTCCAACGTTTCCAGTAATTTTGGGTATCCCTTGGCTAACTACTCATATAACCCATCTGTTGACTGGGAAATTCATCGTATACAGTTCCCATCTGAATTTTGCCAGCTAAATTGCCTGCATAAACCCACCTCTTCATTTACTGAGGGCACATTAATCTCTGAAATGTCTGCTAAAGAATTATTACCTCCACAATACAGAGAATTTCAGGATGTCTGTGATAAGAAAAATGCAGATAAACTACCCCCACATCGTCCATATGATTGTCCAGTAATGTTGAACCTTTTACAGACCGAGTGCCCAAAGTGTAACCAAAAACCCACAACTTCATCGCAAAGTGCCAACGCGGCAATGTAACCTGAATACTACAGTCCAATATAGTATATCTTCCATGTATTTTATCATTTAGCTATAATAGCCTGACTACATTCAATGCACTGCCTGTGCTATTCATAGTGCGCCATGCGCTGATGAATGGTGGGGAAAGTCTAAGGCATATTGGTATACCATAGACTTTTTCCAGGGTGCGGGTGCCCACAGAGAGGGCTCTGAGTGCCACCCTAGAACTGTTACCTGGTGATGAAATACCCTTTGATAGCATCTACTCTCTTTCTGAACCAGAACTAAAGGCCTTAAAGAAATATCTGGACGAGGATTTAAAGAAAGGCTTCATCGGGCCATCTACTTCTCCAGCTGGAGCACCTTTTTTTTTGTTGAAAAGAAAGATTCCACCTTGCGTCCCTGCATTGACTATAGAAGACTTAATAATGTCACTGTAAAAAAACGGTATTCTCTTCCTTTAATTCCAGAACTACTTGAAAGTCTTCGTACTGCTAAAATATTTACTAAACTTGATCTCAGAGGAGCATAAAACCTTGTCCGAATTCGTCCAGGAGATGAATGGAAGACTGCCTTTAGAACACTGTATGGACATTTTGAGTATCTTGTCATGCCTTTTGGACTTTGTAACGTCCCAGCCACTTTCCAACACTTTATCAATGATGTTTTCAGAGATATGCTGGATCAATTTGTAATTGTGTTCTTGGATAATATCTTAATCTTTTCAGAAAACTTGGAACAACATCACAAACACGTCAGCAATTTTCTGCAAAGGCTTCGAGAACACTGTTTTTATACATCAAACTTGAGAAATGTGAATTTGTGCAGACAACCATTCAATTTCTTGGATACAATATTTCCCCGGAAGGTCTGAGGATGGATCCTAGAAAGATCAAGGCTGTAGTGGAGTGGCCAATTCCAAGAAATGAAAAAGATGTACAGAGATTTATTGGTTTTGCCAACTTCTACAGAAAATTTATCCAAAGTTTTTCCAAGATCATTGCACCAATTACACAACTCCCTAAGAAGGCAGTACATTTTGCTTGGACATTAGAGGCTCAGGATGCTTTCACTAAATTGAAGACTCTCTTCACATCTGCACCGATATTAATTCCCCCAAATCCAGAGCTACCATTTACTGTTGAGGTTGATGCATCTGATTCTGCAATAGGAGCAGTCCTGTCACTGCGGTCTGGAGATAAGATGTTGTTACATCCTTGTGCCTATTTTTCTCACCAAATGTCCTCATCTGAAAGGAACTATGATATTAGGAATAAAGAACTGCTAGCAATTAAAAGTGCATTTTCTGAGTGGAGGCATCTCTTGGAGGGAGCTACCAATCCTATAACTGTGCTGAGAAATCTCGAATTCATCCATAGTGCTAAAAGACATCTTCCAGACAAGCAAGATGGAGTTTATTATTTTCTCGAATTCATCCGTAGTGCTAAAAGACATCTTCCAGTCAAGCAAGATGGAGTTTATTATTTTCTCGGTTTAATTTTATCATTACCTACCGACCTGGATCAAAAAATGGTAAAGCAGATGCTTTATCTAGGATGTTTTCTGAGCCTACACAGAAAGACAAAGGTAAAACCAAAATTTTATCTGATAAGAACTTCATAGGGGCCACTCATTCTAGGGAGCTCTTGAGTTTAATTAAGAATGGATATGAGAAGGATTCCTTCCTTAGTCATCCTACAATGAATGTCAATTTCTGCTTTAAAGATGGTTACTGGATGCAACTGTATCATCAATTATATGTACCAGAAACAGCTCGAGTTGATGTTCTAAAACTAATGCATGATTCTAAGCTCGCTGGACATTTGGGCATTAAAAAGACTCGAGAACTTCTATCCCGTTCTTTTTGGTGGCCAAGTTATAAGAAGGATGTCAAAAGAAATGTTTCCTCATGCTTGATTTGTGCTTACAATAAGACTCCACGCTCTTCTCCTTTAGATTTGTTACAGCCACTTCCTGTTCCTTCTCGCCCTTGGGGCTTAGTCTCAATGGATTTTGTGGTCGATCTACCTCCTTCTAAGGGAATGAACACACCATCCTGGTTGTCGTAGACCATCTTACAAAGATGGCCCATTTTATTCCCACTAATGGAATACCCACTGCAAAACAAACTGCTGAACTTATTGTTCGGGAACTATTTCGATTACATGGGATCCCTAACAACGTGGTATCAGATTGAGGTGTACAATTCACTTCTAAATTCTGGAAAAGATTTTGCTCTGCCTTGGGGATAGGAGTAAATTTTTCATCTGCCTTTCATCCTCAATCTAATGGACAAACTGAAAGAACTAATCAAACTCTTGAACAATACCTTTGAAACTTCTTAACTTATCTGCAAGATGATTGGCTAGACTATCTCCCCACGGCTGAGTTTGCATACAATAACTCTGAGCATAGCTCAACTTCTCATAGTCCTTTTTATGCTAATACAGGCCTTCATCCAATTTTCATTCCAGATTTACCAATCACAACTACTCTTCCCGCAGTAACCGAACGCTTGACAACATTACAGAAGGTTAAAGAAAAATTTTTAGAAAATTTGCACAATGCTCAAAGACGATTCAAACAAGACGCAGACAAACATCGAAAATCAACTCCTGTTTTTCATATAGGAGACAAAGTATGGCTTTCCACAAAGAATCTAAAGTTGAAAGTACCTTCTCCAAAATTGAGACAGAAATATATTGGACCATTTCAAATTTCTGCTCAAATTAATTAAGTCACCTTTCGACTAAAGCTCCCTGAGTCTATAAAGGTGCATCCTGTTTGTCATTGTTCTTATTTGAAACCATTTATTGAAAAATACTTTTCCAGGCCGCCATTTGCCTCCACCACCACCAGTAGAAGTGCATGGTGAAGAAGAATTTATAGTTGAAAAGATCTTGGACTCCAGAATCCATCGGAATAAGCTACAGTATTTAATCAAGTGGAAGGGCTATGGCTCAGAAGAAATTTCTTGGGAACCAGAAGAAAATATTCATGCACCTAGACTCACCAAAGAATTTCATCGGCAATATCCTGATGAACCAGTCTCTAGGATGCCCAGAGGTCATCCTGGAAGAGGACAAGTACTGTCAGGAATCGAACCAGGAAACTCGTATATCCCAGGCGGTAGCCTTGCTCACTGAGCTACCACCAGCTACTCAGGACAGCGCCGCTCCTGAACCTAGTGAATAGTTTCCTAGTCTTGGACAATCTCTGCTCATTTAGTCTAATCAGTCACACCTTGGAACTTCCTATATAAACCAGACCTTGTCACTTCCTCCTTGCCAGATTATTGTGCTTCCTGCCTCTATCTAGTTCCTGTGCCTTATCCTATTCTGCTGTGTTTACTCGTGTACCGAATTTGGATTGTTACCTGGCCACGCTTCTGCCTTATCCTAAACTTCTATGTTTACTCGTGTACCGAATTTGGATTGTTACCTGACCACGCTTCTGCCTTATCCTAACTGCTGTGTTTACCTGTTACCAACCCGGACTGTTATTCGACACTGCTTGCCTCCGCCACTCCAGGGATCCAGCATATTATGGGGGGGCTGGGGATAAATTGGGCTGAGAGGCATATTGGGGGGGGCTGGAGATAAATTGGGCTGAGGGGCATATTGGGGGGGCTGAGGGACAAATTGGGCTGAGAGGCATATTGGGGGAGCTGAGGGACAAATTGGGCTGAGGGGCATATTGGGGGGGGCTGAGGGACAAATTGGGCTGAGGGGCATATTGGGGGGGCTGATGGACAAATTGGGCTGAGGGGCATAATGAAGGGGGGGCCTCAAATTGGGCTGAAAGGCATAATGAAGGGGGGGCCTCAAATTGTGCTGACTCGGCGAGGCAATGGCATAATGGGGGCTGAGAGGTATAAGGGCTGATTATGGGGCTAATGAGAGGCAGAGGGGCTGAGAGGCATAAGGGCTAATTATGGGGCTAATGAGAGGCACAGGGCTCTTATCTGAGGTCTGATTGGGGGTCCAAATCTGTTAAGTGACACACATTGGGAGGTCTGTCCAAAAGACCGCTAGTGGTGAACAACCCCTTTATTATAATCGCATTATTTATCCTGCACGGTGAACTGTAAAATAGAAAAATGAACGACAATGGCAGAATTCTTGTTTTGCTCATCCTGCCACCCAAAAATAGAATAAACATGATGAAAAAGTTGTATGTTCCCTGATGATACCAATGAGTTTAAAAAACAAACAAAAAAAATAAATCCTCTGCTGCCTTATAAAAGGTTTTCAGTGGCTATTTTTGGGAAGTGTGCAGCGTCCCACTACCCTCGTGGGTACTGCAAAGTTGTCGTACTATACTTTATATGCCTTTTTATATAGCCTGTTAAGCTGCAATTTGTCCTTATGTATAATCCTTGCTAACAGGTGTATTAGCATTCATTTACATTGAGCTTACCACTAGGGGGAGATAATCTCTCCCATATATATAGTCCAGCTCAGGCCTAGCTAGCTCAGTCAGGTTCCAGACCAGTTGTGTTAAGTGTCTGTAAACTTGAGCCCTCAGCGATATCTCAGCCCAGAGCTGAAGTACTTGATCTATTCAGAGAATACTACAGAAAGGAGACCCCCAAAGGGTTATTGGACACATCTTCTTTGTGCCTTAGGACCTTTGGACTCGACCATGAAGGATTTACTAACCTTTTGCGACTTCACAAGCTTGAACCAGGATCACCAGGACCATTCCTGATGACCTCTATCAGTAAGGCTACAATTTCCTTATTTTATATCTAGAGAGGGACAGTTATACCTGTCAGCAGAGGACTTGCAGCAGTGATATCTCTGTGCCAAAAGACTGTTTAAATGCTTTGGATGTACTGCTATCAAAAGTCATCTTCAGTAAAGTTCCACTTTGAGTTTCATCCTGCTTGCCTCAGACTTAAGTTCCTCTATTAACACTATAGTAAATATATCTGTAAAGAATAAATCAAGGCAACTGGACTTACTGTAGATTTCTTGAAAACGTTTCACTCGTTCTTCCAACGAGCTTTCTCAATTCTGAGTGACTGTACAAGAATTCTCTCGGAATAAATATGTAACTGAATCAACAGTTGGTAATTATAAACAACAACTACATCAGCGTATGGCTCAGCATAGAAGAGCCAAAAGCTCTGGTCAAGATTCAGCCGTGTACTTACATCTAAAAGAAACAGGTCACACCTTTGAGGACAGTCAAGTACGTGTTTTGGATAAGGAGGCCAAATGGTACAAACGAGGTGTGAAGGAGGCCATCTACGTAAAAATGGAGAAGCCAAGCATGAATAGAGGCGGGGGGTTAGACATCTATTGTCTGCCACATACAATGCTGTCTTGACACCTTTTTCTGGGAGGTCATTATCCCCTACTGACTCCAATTAGGATAATGGAATCAACACCTTTGCCCCCATGCTGGGTATAATGACTTCTGACCCCATGCTGGGTATAATTACCAGATGTTAATTCAGTTACATATTTAGTCCCAGAGAATTCTTGTACAGTCACTCAGAATTGAGAAAGCTCGTTGGAAGAACGAGTGAAACGTTTTCAAGAAATCTACAGTAAGTCCAGTTGCCTTGATTTATTCTTTTACATATATACCATGACCTGGATAAATGAGAACCTTAACAGACACTATAGTAAATGGTTGTACCTCCATACAAAAGGTACTGGCGTCACGACTACAAGGTACCTTGCCATAGGCACATTAATACAGACCATCAAGGGCACCTCAAACCACCATCTGGCCAGTGTCCCTTACACCAGAGTGTGCCCCAGAGAATCCTTGTGCCGTTCTCCTCTTCACTTATGCGAGCCTGCCCAGGGAAGACATAACCATGAGTAACCAGAACTGTATTTACCTCGGCCCACCTATTGCTCACACCGTGACCTCACACAATTCCCCTGCAAGGTCTGGCATACCGCAAGTGTACCTCTTGCTGAGAGATTGTTGACTGCTAGACATGCCTCTACGACACACTCAAACACAAAACTGCCCCCCATGTAGGCCAGTGGCGTTGTGAGGGGGGGTGTGTGCCATACCAGGTGACACCAGTCTGAAGGGGTGAGTGCATAGGCGTGATTCCCATGTAAGGCTGTGAATACTAATCAGCGCTTCCATTTTGGAAGCGCTGATGAGGACCAGGAAGCGGTCAAGGATCTGTACTCGCCCCTTCCTGGTCCTTGGCTGTCTGCTGTGCAGGGCTGCGCACAGCGTGAGTCGCTCTGTGACGTCACGCTGTGCGCGCCAGCTGACAGCAGGAGAAAGAAGATCGCGGGAGGTGCTGGTGAGGAGCAGCGGCGTCCAGGAGCAGGAGAGGAAGTGTTTTATTTATTTTTATCTGAGGCTGCTGGGAGCAATCGGGGCATAATGGCCAGGTTGCTGCGGGCTGAGAGGCATAATGTGGGGGGGGGGGGGCTGAGGCATAAATTGGGCTGAGAGGCATAATGATGGGGGTGGGCCTCAAATTGGGCTAACTCGGCGAGGCAATGGCATAATGGGGACTGAGACTCCTGAGAGGCATAGTGGAGGCTGATTATGGGGCTAATGAGAGGCATGGGGGCTGATTATGGGGCTAATGAGAGGCATGGGGGCTGATTATGGGGCTAATGAGAGGCATGGGGGCTGATTATGGGGCTAATGAGAGGCATAAGGGCTGAATATGGGGGTGATGAGAGGCACGGGGCTCTTAGCTGAAGTCTGATTTGAGGTCTTATTAACATTGGGGGTCTTATTAACATTGGGGGTCTGATTGGTGGTCTGACCTGAGGTGTAATGAGAATTTTTTTATTTTTATTATTGTCCCCCTATAAAACCTAGGTGCGTTATAGGTCTCCTTCCTGAACTGCAGCGCAGTGCCCACTTCCATCCCTGAGCCAAGCTGCCCAGAGCACTGATCCTGAGCCTGCTGGAGTCTTCAGAACTGTAAGTATTTACAGTAATTCACGGTAAGCTTTAACATATATATATATATATATATATATATATATATAATATATATAATATATATATATATATATATATATATATAGTAAAAAGTAGATGAGCAGCACACAATTTTTCAGTAGGTGCAATTCCTTGAAGAGGGCCACGGACTTGGTCCTGATTAGATATATGTAGAAAAAGAATCCAAGGCAGCACACAAATCTCCATAAAAAGCAAAAGGGTATTTTATTCACCCATATGTGGATAGCAACGTTTCAGCTCTCTCTATGAAGCTTTTGTCAAGCCATAGTGTTCAGTGCAAAATCAGGTGCTTATAAAGCATGCAAATTTACAACAATCTAGTTACATAATTACAATCCAATTAGTACATAAATATAAAAAAATTCAGGTGAATCTCAATTAAATATAGTGAAATATATACAGTGTAGTCAAACACTGCAATTTATACAGAACAGTGTCACAAGTGATAGTTAAAATCAACCATATAGATAGTTATGGTACATACATGTGGTTAATTAGTCATCATTTACAGGTGCCCATACTTGTGTTGATCAAAAAAATGTATACAACATAATCATTTACTTGTGGATATCCCATGTACATCGGAAGATCGCAGGACTCGCTCGGCGTCAGGAACTGGGCACTACGCATGCGCGGGATGAGTTTCATCCCGCGAGATTGTCTAAGTGAGCAGAGACCAACGGCCCACAACCAAAATGGCCGCGCGGCAACACAAGCGAACTGGGCATGCTCATTCCCCAAAGTGGGCGGGTATCAGGCAGCAGGCACGACAATCATGTGAGTACTCACATGACACTCACACTTGGCAACGGACCTGTCAAAATTTGTTTACTCAGTTACACAGCTGTAGCACAGGGGGTCCAGCGGTCTAATCCAAATCAGTGGCGAACACCACTTCCACATATCACCACCTCATCCCCATGTTTATACACTCAGATTTATTACCTTTCAGGTCCATACACCATGTCCATTCACACCTGTACTCTCCGTTCATGCGACCTCCGTCTGGAAAACCAATCGGAGGCAGCAAAGTATAGAGGGTCTGGTACACATAGCTGTCCCCTTGAGGTGACTCCATGTCCCAGCTCCCTCATAAGGAGAA
Organism: Bufo bufo; assembly: GCF_905171765.1. Lineage (NCBI taxonomy): Eukaryota > Metazoa > Chordata > Amphibia > Anura > Bufonidae > Bufo > Bufo bufo. Next base: position 390,039,011 of record NC_053391.1, read on the forward strand.
CCAAGCACTTGTGATCACTCAGTACATGCAGTCACCGTCCCCCCTGTGTGTATTATAGGGAAATTCGCTGCCACAGACCGCATGCGTCATCAAGCCCCACCCACAGCTGCGGGCCCCCGATATCCGCTCTTCCACACCATATTATTCAAGAAAGTTAAATAGTCAATAGTTAAATGCCGTTCCAGTCCTGCCGTCCTCCAGTGCTCAAAAAGGTAATCCATTACAAGATAAGATTTCACTTTCATCTACAAAAACATAAAAACAATATTAAGTACTAGCTTAAGATATAGCAATTGCACTTATAGACAACCTTATACGAGAGAGAAGAGGCTAAATTTCCCAGAACCCCACAAAGATGACAAAACATGGGAAACTACACATCACTGGGACAACCCACATAAACGAACATACATATAGGGAAAAAAAGGGACAAACAAAAATATCAGAGACATCAAACCACCCTGAAATCAACATTGAGCCCCCCTGTTTTAAGAGTCTTCAGCTAGAAAATCCAGTAGAGCTCCCTCCTTTTAAGACGTATCGTCCTGTCCCCACCCCGTCTGGGTAAGGGCACTTGTTCAAGTATCCTAAATTTTTAATCCTGTTCTTGATGGCCTGCTTCTGTAAAGTGCTTAGCTACAGGTAAATCCAGCCTCTTTTTCCTTATAGTATATCTATGCTGGTTCAACCTTGTTTTGACATCCCAAGTTGTTTCCCCAACATACCATAGTCCACAGGGACAAGATAGCATGCAAATTGCATAGGTTGAATCACATGTCAAGTATTGCTTGATACGGACTGTTTTCCCAGAGGCTGGATTTACAAAAGAATCACCCTTGATCATATAGGGACAGTTCACACAGCTGCAGCACGGATAACAGCCCCTCCGTGTAGAGCCAAAATACGTGCTGCAGTCGACCTTCCTGGATCCAACATCTGACCTGACTAGTTTGTCACCTAGGTTTCGGCTTCTCCGAAAGGAACATAATGGAGGGATTTTGAATTCCTCTATATTATCAAAACCACTGGCTAGAATCGGACAGTGCTTCCTGACAATAGTGGACAACCGAGGGCTACTAATACAATAGTCAGTAACCAACGGTATCCTATGTGTTGAATTCCTGGACTTCACAGGGTCACCATCTTTCATCCTCACCTCAGTTTTATTGATACTCTCTCTGACCAGTTTTTTAGGGTAACCCCTGGACCGAAATTTTCCAGCCATTTCTGCTAGTCGTTGGTCCCTTATTGGACCCTCATCGACTATCCTGGCCACTCGTAACATCTGGCTGAATGGGAGAGACTTAATCATTGGCCGCGGATGATGGCTCTCATATCTGACAAGAGTATTTTTATCCGTAGGTTTCACAAAGAGGTCAGTGGACAGGGTATCCCCCTGGATCACCACCTCAGTGTCAAGAAATTGTAATCTGTCATGTGAATGCATCAAGGTGAACTTGACGCTAGGGTCAATCTCGTTCAGGAACGAGTGGAAGGCCATGAGGTCCTCTATGGCGCCCACCCATATCAAGAAAACATTGTCTATGTAGCGCCACCATCCCAGCACACGGCTGAAGTGGTGGCACCCATAGACGTAAGAATCCTCCAAGTGTGTCATATATATATTTGCATAGGTGGGCACCACATTGGACCCCATCGCGGTCCCCCTCAACTGTACATAGTAATCATCCTGAAATAGGAAGTAATTCCTGAAGAGAATGACTCTCAATAGTCCAAGTAAAAATATCCTGCATTCCTCTCTATATGCCGTCCGCAACAGACATAATTCCACTGCATGGAGACCCAATTCATGCTCGATTGACGTGTATAGACTACACACATCAAAGGAAGCAAGAATGGCACCATCTGGGACCCTCAGGTCCTTAATCTTCACTAAAAAATCACTAGTATCCCTTATATAAGATCTAGCGGACACCGCAAACGGCCGCAAGATCCTATCAAGGAAAATCGCTGGATTGCAAAACAGAGAACCCCTGACGGACACAATGGGCCGGCCAGGGGGAGCACGTAGATTCTTGTGTATTTTTGGAAGAGTATATAGTATTGGAGTTATCGGTTTTTCACATAGTAAATAACTACACAATTTCTCGTCTATGATACCACCGGATTTGGCCTGTATTAACATATCTCTAAGTTCTCTCAATAGGTTAAACTTAGGGTCATTGGAGACCCGCTGGTATATATTTCTATCAGCCAACTGCGATAGGATTTCTTGCACGTAAAGATCTGTCTCCATTACCACAACCCCACCACCCTTGTCAGCAGACTTGATGGTAAGGTTGTGGTTTGCAGACAGATTATTAACGGCTTTAATATCCTCAGAGGTCATATTGGCATGGCCCATAGGATTCACTATCACTTCATGTTTCAGTTTTTCTATGTCTCGCCCTACTGCCAGAGTAAAGGCCTCGATGGCAGGATGGTGTGACACAGGATTAAAGTCACTTTTCAAAAACAGTCCCGTGTCCTGTAGACTTAATTCACTTGTTCTCATATTATCAATCCGGGATCTATCCTGTTGCTCAGAAGCCCACACCTTCAATTTAATCATACGATAGAACCTTTGTAGGTCTAGTTCTACATTGAACCAATTGGTTGTGGCAACGGGGCAAAAGGATAGTCCCTTATTTAAAACATGAATATGTTCACTGGTAAGTGTGGTTGAAGAGATGTTTACCACTGTGCTTTCTTCCTTTCTTTCACCGTCCTTGGTCTCAGGGATCTGGGTGCCCTCTCTCTTTCTCCACTTGTGCTGGCGCCGCCCGCCCCGCCGGAGTCTCCTGGTCCTATACTCTGCTCCGGAAAAGGACGAGGAGCTCCATTGTTGGGAGAATATGAGGCACCCTTATCCTTGGAACCTTGATAGGTATTTCTATTGTCACCCATCATAGCTGGACTTCTCTTTTCACCCATCGGTCTCCGATTTTTTTCTCAGGTCACCTTGCCAGTTATAAACATAGCCCATGGCATAGTCATCCATATCTCTGGACCATTTGCTTCTTTTTTTAGCCTGAAGATCACTCTTAAATTTTTAAAAAAATAAAGTACTAGTAGACATATAGGTATCAAAGTCCTCTATAGATAGCATAAGTTTTAGTTGATCAGGGAGGGCCTGTATACCAGCCCCTGTGGTGGACAGCTCTTTTTGCAAAAATTCTACATTTAACAACATAAAGTCAAAAGCATATTTGTTGGAGATCTGTGTGAATCTCGCACAAAACTCAGAATTATTTAAAAACAAATCCGGTCTAAGATGCGAGCGCATACCTCTCGGTATTCTATGAAGGCGATGGTATTCACTTAACGTAAAAAGGTGGAATAGACGGCTCTACTGCTCAGGTAAATGGTAGAGGTGCAAGACTGCTTGGTCTGACTCACCCAGTCAGGAGCATAAAATTACAAACGATAAGGGATAAGCAGGCACACTCTTATTTGGGTACAAGATGTAATTTATTTATGTTCTGGTATTCATGTGATAGGTAGATAAAAAGGTAAAAATATAAGTAAAAAGTAGATGGTATTAGAGTGATCACCAATAGGTGAGAGGTGATAGATGCCCTGGAAAAAATGTCCTAGGAAAAAATAGTATAAAAGATAGTGAAGAATAGTGGCGAGAATACCTAGATAAAGGTATATCCAAATACAAATCCCTCAGAAAAAATAGTGTACAAAGTCTTGATAATAAAAGAAAGAATAATAAAAAACTTAGAAAAAATTGTCCTTCATAAAAATACTTGAAAAGTATTAGAAAAATGTTCTTACAGTCTTTTATAAAGTGGCCACTGAACGGTAAATAAAATCAAGTAAAAGGTGTAATCATTATATAGAGGATTATTATCCTATGTTGCCCCTTTATATAGTTGTGACTCCGTTGGTGGGATATATAATAGGTAGCAATTTAGCAGTTTGCTGCTCAGCAGAGGATGTTGCGTCTTTACAGGTATGTTTGCAGATAATACTATTGCATATATGGCAATAACTATTGGTGGTGATAATCCATATGTTACTCTGTGAAAGAAAGGGGTGCTCTGTGCCTGAGTGCGGCGTCCCGCACTGTCTCTGGCTACAGAGATCACTTACCCTTCTCGACGCTTGTATTCTTTAGGTCCTCTGATGGTAGTTCCCGGTAGTTGGCTGTTGTAATCCAGTCCGGTTCTCAGGAGTCAGCAGCGTGCCTCGTGTTGCCTAGGACGCCGGGGGGCGTGGTTCGCGCGTCTGAAGAGTGACATGATCGCGGACTCTCTGTCAGGCTTGTTCGCAGTGCTTCTCCTGCTCTGTAGCAAGTGGTGAATATTCCAGTAATCCTCTTAAACGCGTTTCGGGAGTCTATCCCCTATCCCTTACTGATGAAGGGATAGACTCCCGAAACGCATTTAAGAGGATTACTGGAATATTCACCACTTGCTACAGAGCAGGAGAAGCACTGCGAACAAGCCTGACAGAGAGTCCGCGATCACGTGACCACATACGTCACTCTGTAGCCAGAGACAGTGCGGGACGCCGCACTCAGGCACAGAGCACCCCTTTCTTTCACAGAGTAACATATGGATTATCACCACCAATAGTTATTGCCATATATGCAATAGTATTATCTGCAAACATACCTGTAAAGACGCACCATCCTCTGCTGAGCAGCAAACTGCTAAGTTGCTACCTATTATATATCCCACCAATGGAGTCACAACTATATAAAGGGGCAACATAGGATAATAATCCTCTATATAATGATTACACCTTTTACTTGATTTTATTTACCGTTCAGTGGCCACTTTATAAAAGACTGTAAGAACATTTTTCTAATACTTTTCAAGTATTTTTATGAAGGACAATTTTTTCTAAGTTTTTTATTATTCTTTCTTTTATTATCAAGACTTTGTACACTATTTTTTCTGAGGGATTTGTATTTGGATATACCTTTATCTAGGTATTCTCGCCACTATTCTTCACTATCTTTTATACTATTTTTTCCTAGGACATTTTTTCCAGGGCATCTATCACCTCTCACCTATTGGTGATCACTCTAATACCCTCTATTTTTTACTTATATTTTTACCTTTTTATCTACCTATCACATGAATACCAGAACATAAATAAATTACATCTTGTACCCAAATAATAGTGTGCCTGCTTATCCCTTATCGTTTGGTATTCACTTAACGTTTGCAGGTGTAAGTCCAGATTAATGGAACGTTTTGATTCATATTCAAGCTTTTTCTTGACATCTATAATAGAAGGAGCAGATAGGAAGGAGACATCTCTCACCGTATTTTGAAAAATTCTCTCCTCGGCTTCTCTCGTGTAAGAAAACACATCAGGGTTACCGGTATTTACATTATTATCCATGATGATGGTGCAAACAGCTCGTCTGGTCCAGATAATATGAAGTAAAAAGTAGATGAGCAGCACACAATTTTTCAGTAGGTGCAATTCCTTGACTTGGTCCTGATTAGATATATGTAGAAAAAGAATCCAAGGCAGCACACAAATCTCCATAAAAAGCAAAAGGGTATTTTATTCACCCATATGTGGATAGCAACGTTTCAGCTCTCTCTATGGAGCCTTTGTCAAGCCATAGTGTTCAGTGCAAAATCAGGTGCTTGTAAAGCATGCAAATTTACAACAATCTAGTTACATAATTACAATCCAATTAGTACATAAATATAAAAAAATTCAGGTGAATCTCAATTAAATATAGTGAAAATATATACAGTGTAGTCAAACACTGCAATTTATACAGAACAGTGTCACAAGTGATAGTTAAAATCAACCATATAGATAGTTATGGTACATACATGTGGTTAATTAGTCATCATTTACAGGTGCCCATACTTGTGTTGATTAAAAAAATGTATACAACATAATCATTTACTTGTGGATATCCCATGTACATCGGAAGATCGCAGGATTCGCTCGGCGTCCGGAACTCGGCACTACGCATGCGCGGGATGAGTTTCATCCCGCGAGATTGTCTAAGTGAGCAGAGACCAACGGCCCACAACCAAAATGGCCGCGCGGCAACACAAGCGAACTGGGCATGCTCATTCCCCAAAGTGGGCGGGTATCGGGCAGCAGGCACGACAATCATGTGAGTACTCACATGACACTCACACTTGGCAACGGACCTGTCAAAATTTGTTTACTCAGTTACACACCCGTAGCACAGGGGGTTCAGCGGTCTAATCCAAATCAGTGGCGAACACCACTTCCACATATCACCACCTCATCCCCATGTTTATACACTCAGATTTATTACCTTTCAGGTCCATACACCATGTCCATTCACACCTGTACTCTCCGTCCATGCGACCTCCGTCTGGAAAACCAATCGGAGGCAGCAAAGTATAGAGGGTCTGGTACACATAGATGTCCCCGTGAGGTGACTCCATGTCCCAGCTCCCTCATAAGGAGAACCAAGCACTGTACCTAAGCACTTTACAGAAGCAGGCCATCAAGAACGGGATTTAAAATTTAGGATACTAAAACAAGTGCCCTTACCCAGACGGGGTGGGGACAGGACGATACGTCTTAAAAGGAGGGAGCTCTACTGGATTTTCGAGCTGAAGACTCTTAAACCAGGGGGGCTCAATGTTGATTTCAGGGTGGTTTGATGTCACTGATATTTTTGTTTGTCCCTTTTTTTCCCTATATGTATGTTCGTTTATGTGGGTTGTCCCAGTGATGTGTAGTTTCCCATGTTTTGTCATCTTTGTGGGGTTCTGGGAAATTTAGCCTCTTCTCTCTCGTATAAGGTTGTCTATAAGTGCAATTGCTATATCTTAAGCTAGTACTTAATATTGTTTTTATGTTTTTGTAGATAAAAGTGAAATCTTATCTTGTAATGCAGGGATCAGCAACCTTCGGCACTCCAGCTGTTGTGAAACTACAATTCCCAGCATGCTCCATTCATTTCGATGTGAGTTCTAAGAAGAGCAGAACAAGTTTGCATGCTGGGAGTTGTAGTTTCTCAACAGCTGGAGTGCCGGAGGTTGCCTACCCCTGTTGTAATGGATTACCTTTTTGAGCACTGGAGGACGGCAGGACTGGAACGGCATTTAACTATTGATATTACTTTCTTGAATAATATGGTGTGGAAGAGCGGATACCGGGGGCTGTGGGTGGGGCTTGATGACGCATGCGGTCTGTGGCAACGAATTTCCCTATAATACACACAGGGGGGACGGTGACTGCATGTACTGAGTGATCACAAGTGCTTGGTTCTCCTTATGAGGGAGCTGGGACATGGAGTCACCTCACGGGGACATCTATGTGTACCAGACCCTCTATACTTTGCTGCCTCCGATTGGTTTTCCAGACGGAGGTCGCATGGACGGAGAGTACAGGTGTGAATGGACATGGTGTATGGACCTGAAAGGTAATAAATCTGAGTGTATAAACATGGGGATGAGGTGGTGATATGTGGAAGTGGTGTTCGCCACTGATTTGGATTAGACCGCTGGACCCCCTGTGCTACGACTGTGTAACCGAGTAAACAAATTTTGACAGGTCCGTTGCCAAGTGTGAGTGTCATGTGAGTACTCACATGATTGTCGTGCCTGCTGCCCGATACCCGCCCACTTTGGGGAATGAGCATGCCCAGTTCGCTTGTGTTGCCACGCGGCCATTTTGGTTGTGGGCCGTTGGTCTCTGCTCACTTAGACAATCTCGCGGGATGAAACTCATCCCGCGCATGCGTAGTGCCGAGTTCCGGATGCCGAGCGAGTCCTGCGATCATCCGATGTACATGGGATATCCACAAGTAAATGATTATGTTGTATACTTTTTTTTGATCAACACAAGTATGGGCACCTGTAAATGATGACTAATTAACCACATGTATGTACCATAACTATCTATATGGTTGATTTTAACTATCACTTGTGACACTGTTCTGTATAAATTGCAGTGTTTGACTACACTGTATATATTTTCACTATATTTAATTGAGATTCACCTGAATTTTTTTATATTTATGTACTAATTGGATTGTAATTATGTAACTAGATTGTTGTAAATTTGCATGCTTTATAAGCACCTGATTTTGCACTGAACACTATGGCTTGACAAAGGCTCCATAGAGAGAGCTGAAACGTTGCTATCCACATATGGGTGAATAAAATACCCTTTTGCTTTTTATGGAGATTTGTGTGCTGCCTAGGATTCTTTTTCTATATATATATATATATATATATATATATATATATGTGTGTTTTATGTGAGTAAGGATGTTGGGTGGTTGGAGAAGGGGGTGGATGGAGGGGTACAATACTATCTGCACATTGTAAAAATAAAAAAAAGGAAAGGGTGGTGCTGGGGCTCTAAGCTTTGGGGGGGGGGGGTCTGCTGAGCTAACGGATGCCCCTATATATGGTTAAAAAATTATTGCTTCGGGGGGGGGGGAGGTTACACCTGCCCTAGCAACGCCACTGATGTAGGCAGGCTTGGACTGGCCCACAGGGGTACAGGGGAATCCCCCGGTGGGCCCCTGAGCTAGGTGGGCCCCTAGTCTCCCACCCCCTGCACAAGTGGCACATAACACAGTAGATTTACTGCACTACATACATATATTCAATGTACAGCACCTCAACCAGCCTATGTTCATATAAGAAACGTGTTTCATTATTTATTATATTTGAATGTATCTGGTGGGCCCTAGGTACCCCAGTCCGATACTGGATGTAGGCCATTCTGACCTAGCTGTTAGTTGTTGTTGGAAGCAGTGGTTACATGAGGGCATAGACAGACCACCAGTTGAGAAGATTGTTTGATCTGCTAGCAAGCATGAGCAGCTCCCACAGTTTCATTGTTTATCATCCAGACACAGGTGGTACCTTCATTACACCCCTGTCTCTGCCTGGACTATTTCCAGGTGCTTAGCAGAAGGAAATTTGGTGTCACCATGCCCACTACTTGTCCTGCTGTTGCCTGGACTGCTACAGACTAGAACTGTATCATATTTGGCGATTAAACCAGGTTCTGTTTGGAATCCCTGGACTGTCGGGTTTTAATATGGAGGCCTAGTGGTAAAGAACTTCAATCCTGCCTTTGCTGTGGACCAACACACTGCCCCAACTTCTGGTGTGATAATCTGGTGACCCATCACAGTTGGTCACCCCTAGTAGTGACACAAGGGACACTAACAGCTCAGCGATATGTGCAGGACATCCTGCGGCCACATGTGTTGCCTCTCTCATGGCAGGGCTACCAAATTATTTTTTTCAGCAGAATAATGCCCGCCCACACAACAAGGGTTTCTTGGAAATGTTTCTGCCAAATTGCAAGACTTCCTTAGCCCACCTGGTCAGCAGACTTGGGAAGCTAGCTTCAACAGCCTACAAGTGTCCAGGATCTACAGGCCCAGCTGCATCAGATGTGGGTAAATGTGCCATAGGATACCATATGGAACTAGTATGTTTCCATGATCAACCGTATCTCATCTTGTATCCAGGCTAGAGCATTCTTTCAGTTGTACAGTTTTCCCCAATATTCTCATCCTTTTCCTTTTAATATTATAATCACTTATACATGTCATCAATACATTGACAAATATAAAGTTTAATTCAATTTCAACTCCTTGTTGTGCATCATTTTGGTTTTGTAAATGATTGTATAAAGTGATAGAAAGGGACAAAAAAGCCCTATGTACCCCAAAATAGTACCAGTGCTTCTCTTTTGAAAAAACAAACTCACACAGCATCATTGATGGAAAATCAAAAAGGAATGGCTTTCAGTACATGGTGTTGCAAAAATATATGCTTTAAAAAAAACTTAAAGTGTTTTTTATTGTGTAAAAGTAGAAAAACCTAAAAACCATATACATTTTGTAGTACCATAAGGCCTCTTTCATACGGGCGTGAACGCATTGCACCCGCACTGAATCCGGACCCATTCATTTCTATGGGGCTGAGCAGATGAGCGGTGATTTTCACGCATCACTTGTGCGTTGCGTGAAAATCGCAGCATGCTCTATATTGTGTGTTTTCCACTTGTTCGCGCAGCCCGACTTCTCTTCTGTCTTTATCTTTGCTGTGCACAGGAAAAGGACCTGTGGTGACGTCACTACACTCATCACATGGTCCGTCACACGATCCATCACCATGGTAAAAAAGATCATGTGATGGACCATGTGATGAGCGCAGTGACGTCATCAAAGGTCCTATTCCTCAAAGAAGAAGACAGAAGAGAAGCCGGGCTGCACGAACAAGTGGATTAAGGTGAGTTGAAAAAAAAAACATGTTATAAGGGAAAATAATACAATCTACAGTCCAGGAAGACTGTCTGGGTTTGGGTACCAAACATGCAGATTTTTCTCACGCGTGCAATGTTTTGCACTCGTGCGCATTTTCCCGCAGCGCACCCGCATCTTTTTCCGCAACGCCCGTGTGAAACCAGCCTAATTCTACTGACCCACAGAATAAGGGTGCAGTCACACAATCATATAAATGGATCCGCATCCGTTCCGCAATTTTGCGGAACGGATGCGTACCCATTCATTTCAATGGGGCCGCAAAAGATGTGGACAGCATACCGTGTGCTGTCCACATGCGTTGTCCGTTCCGCGGCCCCACAAAAAATATAGAGCAGGTCCAATTCGTGTCTGCAACCGCGGAGAAGAATTGGCATTCTCTATATAGCGCCGGCCATGTGCAGTCCGCAAAATGCGGTCGTGTGAATGCACCCTAAAGGTAACACCTTATATAAGCTGTAAGGTTAATGATGCAAAATTTAGAGGGCATTCAGACCTGCATTCAGTAGTTTAAGGGCAAGTTCACACTTGCGTTAACTGGATCTGACAGGCTGTTCCAGCAGAGAGCAGCTTGTCGAAGTTCACCAGATACTGCCATTCATCGTCGGACCACAATGACTATAATGGGATCCGACTGCCTTTCGCCAAAATGCATGCAACGTTTTTTTTGCCCAGTTGAAAACCAGCCCTTTTTCCCAGTTTTGTGGGAAAAGATTCAGTAAAACTTGCAATTCATACATTTAAATCACTGCTCTTTCTGATTTTATTGTTCACCGGGGAGGTGTTATCAGTGACTGACAGATACAGTTAGGTCCATAAATATTGGGACATCAACACAATTCTAACATTTTTGGCTCTATACACCACCACAATGGATTTGAAATTAAACGAACAAGATGTGCTTTAACTGCAGACTGTCAGCTTTAATTTGAGGGTATTTACATCCAAATCAGATGAACGGTGTAGGAATTACAACAGTTTACATATGTGTCTCCCACTTGTTAAGGGACCAAAAGTAATGGGACAATTGGCTTCTCAGCTGTTCCAGGGCCAGGTGTGTGTTATTCCCTCATTATCCCAATTACAACGAGCAGAAAAAAAGGTCCAGAGTTCATTTCAAATGTGCTATTTGCATTTGGAATCTGTTGCTGTCAACTCTCAAGATGAGATCCAAAGAGCTGTCACCATCAGTGAAGCAAGCCATCATTAGGCTGAAAAAAACACAACAAACCCATCAGAAAGATAGCAAAAACATTAGGTGTGGTCAAAACAACTGTTTGGAACATTCTTAAAAAGAAGGAACGCACTGGTGAGCTCAGCAACACCAAAAGACCCGGAAGACCACGGAAAACAACTGTGGTGGATGACCGAAGAATTCTTTCCCTGGTCAAGAAAACACCCTTCACAACAGTTGGCCAGATCAAGAACACTCTCCAGGACAGGGGTCCTCAAACTACGGCCCGCAGGCCACATGCGGCCCTCCGAGGACACTGATCCGGCCCGCCGGGTGTTTTGGCCGTTTCAGCAATTCTGGCAGGGCACAGCAGGAGATGAGCGCTGTGCTTCCATTGCGCTCATCTCCATAGTGATCTGCATCGCTGTCCTCAGGACAGCGATACAGATTGCTGTGCTGTGGCAGGGGAGGGAGAGGCGTGTCCCTTTCCCTTCCTCTGATAGGCTGCCGGCACAAGGCCCGCAGCCTATCAGAGGCCAGTGCAGGTGGCTCGATGACGTCATCGCGCCGCTTGAGCAGTACAGAGCGGGACACAGGCCAGAAGAGGCCTGCATCGCACCGCATCGCAGATGGTAAGTATGAGTGTTTTTTTTATTTTATTAAATCGGCCAATTTTTCCGCCACACTTATTACTGGCACGGGGGGGGGCAGCAATTGGCACTTATTACTGGCACGGGGGGGGCAGCAATTGGCACTTATTACTGGCACATGGGGGGGCAGCAATTGGCACTTATTACTGGCACATGGGGGGGTGGCAGCAGAGAGGAGACTGGCACATGATGGGGGGAGAATTGGCACTTATTACTGGCACATGAGGGGGTGGCAGCAGAGAGGAGACTGGCACATGATGGGGGGGGAATTGGCACTTATTACTGGCACATGGGGGGTGGCAGCAGAGAGGAGACTGGCACATGATGGGGGGGAGAATTGGCACCTATTACTGGCACATGGGGGGGTGGCAGCAGAGAGGAGACTGGCACATGATGGGGGGGAGAATTGGCACTTATTACTGGCACATGGGGGGTGGCAGCAGAGAGGAGACTGGCACAAGATGGGGGGGGAATTGGCACTTATTACTGGCACATGGGGGGTGGCAGCAGAGAGAAGACTGGCACATGATGGGGGGAGAATTGGCACTTATTACTGGCACATGGGGGGTGGCAGCAGAGAGGAGACTGGCACATGATGGGGGGGGAGAATTGTCACTTATTACTGGCACATCGGGGGTGGCAGCAGAGAGGAGACTGGCACATGATGGGTGGGGGGGAGAATTGGTACTTTTTACTGGCACATCGGGGGGTGGCAGCATAGAGGAGACTGGCACATGAGTGGGGGGGGGGAGAGGAGAGTAGCACTAATTACTGGTACATGAGTGGTGGGGAGAGGCACTTTTCACTAGCACATGATTGGGGGGCATCTATGGGGGCACCTCTTACTGGCACATTATTGGGGGGCACTATGGGGACATTTACTGAGGCCACAAAGAAGGGGTATTTTATATGGGGGGCTCTGTGTGGCACTAATATTATCAGTGGTATTATCTGTTTCTGCAGTATAGTATTGGGGAGCTCTGGATCCGCCACTGGTTCTATTCGTCTTGCCGCGCAGGCGCACCTCCTTCCAGACCTGTGAACCTCATGTGCAGCTGCGTCACAGGAAGTCCGGAGAAGAAGAAAGGAGAAGGAGACGTTCAGGAGTAGGGAAATATGTTTTTTCACTTTAAAATAAGATATGTGCAGTGTGCATAGGAATTTGTTCATAGTTAAAGGGGTTTTCCCATCTTGGACAATGGGGGCATATCGCTAGGGACCCGCACCTATATAGAGAACGGAGCCCCGAAAGTGAAGGAGGGCGCACTACGCATGTGCAGCTGCCCTCCATTCATTTCTATGGGGCTGCCGAAAATAGCCGAGCGCTGGCTCGGCTATTTCCGTCTGCCTCATAGAAATGAATGGGAGCATGGGCAGTGCATACGCGGTACGCTCCCATTCACTTTCGGGGCTCCGTTCTCTATATAGGTGCGGGTCCCAGCGGTGGGACCCGCAACTAACTATATGCCCCCATTGTCCAAGATGGGAATACCCCTTTAAACTATAGTCCGGCCCCCCAACTGTCTGAGGGACAGTGAACTGGCCCCCTGTTTAAAAAGTTTGAGGACCCCTGCTTCAGGAGGTAGGTGTATGTGTGTCAAAGTCAACAATCAAGAGAAGACTTCACCAGAGTGAATACAGAGGGTTCACCACAAGATGTAAACTATTGGTGAGCCTCAAACACAGGAAGGCCAGATTAGAGTTTGCCAAACGACATCTAAAAAAGCCTTCACAGTTCTGGAACAATATCCTATGGACAGATGAGACTAAGATCAACTTGAACCAGAGTGATGGGAAGAGAAGAGTATGGAGAAGGAAAGGAACTGCTCATGATCCTAAGCATACCACCACATCAGTGAAGCATGGTGGTGGTAGTGTCATGGCGTGGGCATGTATGGCTGCCAATGGAACTGGTTCTCTTGTATTTATTGATGATGTGACTGCTGACAAAAGCAGCAGGATGAATTCTGAAGTGTTTCAGGCAATATTATCTGCTCATATTCAGCCAAATGCTTCAGAACTCATTGGACGGCGCTTCACAGTGCAGATGGACAATGACCCAAAGCATACTGCAAAAGCAACCAAAGAGTTTTTTAAGGGAAAGAAGTGGAATGTTATGCAATGGCCAAGTCAATCACCTGACCTGAATCCGATTGAGCATGTATTTCACTTGCTGAAGACAAAACTGAAGGGAAAATGCCCCAAGAACAAGCAGGAACTGAAGACAGTTGCAGTAGAGGCCTGGCAGAGCATCACCCAGGGATGAAACCCAGAGTCTGGTGATGTCTATGCGTTCCAGACTTGAGGCTGTAATTGACTGCAAAGAATTTGCAACCAAGTATTAAAAAGTGAAAGTTTGATTTATGATTATTATTCTGTCCCATTACTTTTGGTCCCTTAACAAGTGGGAGGCACGTATGCAAACTGTTGTAATTCCTACACCGTTAACCTGATTTGGATGTAAATACCCTCAAATTAAAGCTGACAGTCTGCAGTTAAAGCACATCTTGTTTGTTTCATTTCAAATCCATTGTGGTGGTGTATAGAGCCCAAAATGTTAGAATTGTGTTGATGTCCCAATATTTATGGACCTGACTGTATCTATGTATGCACACTTAGGCTACATGCACATGAACGTGCGACTCGGGTGCAGACCCATTCATTTAAATGGGGCCGCAAAAGATGTGGACAGCACTCCGTGTGCTGTCCGCATCTGTTGCTCCGTTCCGTAGCCCCCCCGAAAAAAAAAAAAAAAAGATAACATGTCCTATTTTTGTTCGTTTTGCGGACAAAGATAGGCATTGTTACAATGGATCCGCAATAAAAAACGGATGCCATACGGACGTTTTTTTTGCGGATCTGCAATTTGCAGATGGCAAAACACATACAGTCGTGTGCATCTAGCCTTAGGGTGCATTTAAATGGCCATATCCATTTTGCAGTTCACTGATCTGCAAAATACAGATGCAGTCTGTGTGCATCCTGCAGTTTTCGCAGGCTCCACTGAAAAAATGCATTTTCTTGGCCGCACAGAAACAGACAAAAAGTGCGGATCAGATGAGGACCAAAATTATCGTTGTGTGAGTGCACTTTTACTCACAAAATTCTATCAATCACTGATAACACCTTCCGGTGTACAACTATCTACATATGTTTACACACTTACGCTCGTGTGGCTCGTGTGAAAGAGCCTGACGGATTGGCTCCAGATACGTTCAGTGAAACTCGAAGTTCAGTTAGTTTTGTCTGCGATTGCGTTCAGTTTTTTCCACGTGGGTGCAATGTGTTTTCATGCGTTTTTCACGCGCGTGATAAAAAACTGAAGGTTTGCAAACAACATCATTTAGGCCTCTTTCACACGAGCGTGTCCGGATAAGGTCCAGATGCGTTGCGGCAAACCCACGCGAGTAGGTACCCAATTGCAGTCAGTTTTGACTGCGATTGCGTTCCGTTGTTCAGTTTTTATCGCACGGGTGAAATGCGTTTTGCACGCGCGTGATAAAAAACTGACTGTGGTACCCAGACCCGAACTTCTTCACAGAAGTTCAGGTTTGGGTTCAAGGTTGTGTAGATTGTATTATTTTCCCTTATAACATGGTTATAAGGGAAAATAATAGCATTCTGAATACAGAATGCATAGTACAATAGGGCTGGAGGGGTTAAAAAAATTATAATAAAAAGCATCTCTTCTGTCTTCTTTGAGGAATAGGACCTTTGATGACATCACTGCGTTCATCACATGGTCCATCACATGATCTTTTACCATGGTGATGGATCATGTGACGGACCATGTGATGAGCGTAGTGACGTCATCAAAGGTCCTTTTCCTCACAGATGAAGACAGAAGAGATGCCGGCTGCGCAAACAAGTGGATTAAGGTGAGTTAAATTATATATTTTTTTTTTTTAACCCTCCAGCCCTATTTTACTTAGCATTCTGTATTCAGAATGCTATTATTTTCCCTTATAACCATGTTATAAGGGAAAATAATAATGATCGGGTCCCCATCCCGATCGTCTCCTAGCAACTGTGCGTGAAAATCGCACCGCATCCGCACTTTCTTGTGGATGCTTGTGATTTTCACCCAACCCCATTCACTTCTATGGGGCCTGCGTTGTGTGAAAAATGCACAAAATAGAGCATGCTGCGATTTTCACGCAACGCACAAGTGATGCGTGAAAATCACCGCTCATGTGCACAGCCCCATAGAAATGAATGGGTCCGGATTCAGTGCGGGTGCAATGCGTTCAACTCACGCATTGCACCCGCGTGGAAAACTCGCCCGTGTGAAAGGGACCTTAGGCACGATTTTGCCGTGCGAGTGCAAAGTGTTTTAATGCGTTTTGCACACGTATGTTTGGTACCCAGACCCGAACCCGGACTTCTTCACAGAAGTCGGGTTTGGGATCGGTGTTGTGTAAATTTTATTATTTTCCCTTATAACATGGTTATAAGGGAAAATAATAGCCTTCTTAATACAGAATGCATAGTAAATTAGGGATGGAGGGGTTAAAAAATAAAATAAATTAGACTCACCTCATCCACTTGTTCGTGCAGCCCGGCTTCTCTTCTTTCTTCTTCTTTGAGGACATGGGAGAAAAGGACTTTTGGTGATTTCACTGCGCTCATCACATGGTCCGTCACATGATCCATCACCATCACTTGCTTGCGGACGTTTGCGATTTTCACGCAGCCCCATTCACGGCCTGAGTTGTGTGAAAAACTATAGAAATGAATGGGTCCGGATTCAGTGTGGGTGCAATGCATTCAACTCACGCATTGCACCTGCGTGGAAAACTTGCCCGTGTGAAAGAGGCCTAAGCAACCATCAGTGAAAAATGCATTGCATCTGCAATTGCTTACGGATGCAATGCGTTTTTCACTGAAGCCCCTTTCACTTCTATGGGGCCAGGGCTGCGTGAAAAACGCAGACTGCAGAGCATGCTGTGTTTTTAACGCAAGGCAGAACTGATGCCTGAAAAAAAAACGCTCATGTACACAAACACATTGAAATAAATGGGTCAGGATTCAGTGCGGGTGCTCTGCGTTCACGTCACGCATTTCACCCGCGTGGAAAACTCGCTCGTGTGAAAGAGGCCTTAGGCTAGTTTCACATATGCAGTAAGAGATCCAGCAGGCTGTTCTGGTAGAGCTCTCTGGATTCTGCATTTCCTGGACGGTACTGGAACGCCCGTCAGCTCTAGCAAATGTGCCAATTGGCTGGAAAAAAACTGTTGCGTGCAGCGTCCGGCAATCCAGATCCAGAGAGCTCCGGTAGGTATTTCTCTGCTGGAACAGCCTGCTAGATCTCTTACCGCATATGTGAAACTGACCTTACACAGAGAGTGCAACCTCCCATGTGAACCGTGACGTCAGAAAGAGGAGACATTTAAATGTATAATGACAAGTTTTACCAAATCTGCATTTGGTGCCTGCAAATTGAACTGCATTTTTGGATGACAGGTCCTCATTAATTAACTGAGCTGTAATTTTAGTTGACAGCAGCAGAGGGTGCTCTTGTATTGTGAGATGGGATGATTTTATTCCGTTACATCTGTTATTGCTGGTATGGGTCTTTTCACACTGTTGTGTATGTTTACTGCATGCACCAGGAAACCACATAAATTAAACAGTGCCCATGGGTCCCCTTTATACCAACAGTGCTGTTCTGGCTTCGGGCCAGAATCTGCTAATATTATTTTTTTAACCGTATAGAATAGTGCAGCTGATTATCCATTAAAAAACATATACCATGCTGTATATGTTTTATTAACACGGCCAGCAACCAAGTAAAGGCAAAAACTAACTTTGAATGGCAGAGACCAACTTCCCATAAAGAAGGGAAAAAAAATCCTTTCTAAGGACAACTGGTAATGGGGCAGATACCTGATTTAAAGGGAGTTTGTCAGTTACTTTCTGCCTAGTAAATCAATTCAAAAGTGCCAGGTAGGGGATTTAAACAGATGAAAAAATATACGTTCCTGGCTGTTGATAAAGGTCTAATTGCAGAAAAAAAACTTATCACATACTGTATGCAAATCAGCTTGGAAGTACCCAGTGGGTGATCCTGAGAATGGTAAGTGCTCAGGCTCTCCTCAGTAAACCCAGGGATTGAACAATATCAGTGCACAACAAGGTGACATATAGGACTAATTACTGTGGTCACCGTCCAGAACCGCAGCCAGCCAACTCAGAAACTGCTACCAGTCTTCCGTAACCACTCAGGTTGGTAGGAAGCTAAGGCTATACCTAGGTTTGTCATCAGAGCCTGCCACAAGGGTGGACTTACTTCTAGAGACCCAGGTCACGTCTGCAGAGTAAGTTTGCAGAAAACTGGTGAAAACTCACTAGAAACAGATGTACCAGAATGACCAGAGTGCAAATAGTAGTACCTAAGAAGGGTCAAAACCCAGAGAGACAGATAGAGACAAAACAGTGGTTATGGGGTTAACCATTTCCCTGCCGAATACATATTTATCCTTGCAGGGGGGAAATTCAGTAGCCAAGGATGTACCTCATTTGTCCTTTATACCGATAGCTGGATCTCAGGCTGTGTAAACAATTCAAAAGGCTGGCAGACTAGTCACACTTGACTTAGGTCACTTACAGGGTGTCCTGGATGATCACCAACTACAGAATACAACTGGGCAACAGTCCATTACCACTCACAGGTTACTCCCTCTGGTACGTAGTTCACCCACAATTACTTTGAGTTGGGTCTGTAACAAGTTGTAAACTCCAGGACCGCTGAAAGCCAGTACAGCAGGCCCAACTTTTTTATGCAGTCCAGTCAAGTGTGGAAGAGAGATACCTTACCCCATCAGATCTCAGATCTTCACTAAGCTCAAGTGGTCCAGTTCCCACTGCCACCTCTCACTGCTTCCTATGGAGCTAACAGCAGGAGCTTGTTTACAGTGTGTTTCTCTGTCACTCACTCTTCATAGCTACTGACACAAGGTACTCTGGGCATCCTTCTTACATAACTTTTAATGAAATAAAGTTATTTTACAGGGCTTATGTGAGGACAGTCTTTGTGCGCTCACACATGTGACCAAGACTCAACCAGTTATAAATTATTATTCTGTCAACAGAGATGCAAAGTTTCCTTTTTTTCATGATCTGTGCTCCCCAGCAGTAGGATGCAGTCACACATCGCACTGCTGAGCCGTGTGGGAGTCCACAGACTGATTTCCAGCTGGCACCACTCCTCCAACACAGACCAGAGACCAGCAGAGGGTTGTCAGACCGCATCCTGTGTCTGACTTCTGTGGAGTTCCGGTGTTCTGTCAGAAAACCTTAAATCGTCAGATTCCCTTACCCCACGTGATTTCCGGGGGTGTGTGCAAGTGCAGTACCAGGGCATGCGTAAGGTAAAATTACAGTGAGCGTTGACTCACTGTAATTTTAACTTATCCATGCCCTGGTACTGTGCTTGCGCGGAGGCGCCGTGCTGTGGTACTGCGCTTGCGCGGAGACGCACACCCCCTGTAGTCACGTGGGGTAAGGGAATCTGACGAGTTAAGGTTTTCTGACAGAACACCGGCAACTGAGGCTACTTTCACATTAGCATTTTCAATTCCACTATTGAGATCCTTATTGAGAAACGCTTCAGTTTTGCTGCCATTCATTGTCAATGGGGACAAAACTAAACTGAACGAAATGCAATGCACCAAATTGCATTTATTCCGTTTGGTTGAGCTCCCATCGCGGACAGAATAACGCTGCAAGCAGCGTTTTTTTCTGTCCGTGATGTGGTGCGGAGCAAGACGGATCCGTCCTGGCACAAAATAGAAAACGGATACGTCCCCCATGGCTATAGAAGACATAATACAATCGGATCCATTCATGACGGATGCATGCTGTTGTATTATGGCAACGGAAGCGTTTTTGCATATCCATGACGGATCCACATAAAACGCTAATATGAAAGTAGCCTTAGAGGAATGGTGGAGCAGACGGCTGCTTTACCATCATAATCCATAGGATGCAGACACAGCTGAGAACGGTACATACCTCAGCAGGGACTGCAGGACAGCTGCCGAAATCTGGGACTGTCCTGCCGGATCCGGGATGGTTGGGAGGTATGCTGTAACCACCACGCATAGAGCCTCTGCCACAAAGAGTAACTACCAAGCAGAGTGCTACTGATAAGCCTAGTGCCATTGTAAGAAGCGTTGTGCTGTAACCAATAGACTATCTCTTCTGTGAGAAAGACTGCAAGCACCATGTTACGTATTTGCCTCAATACTGAGTAAACATCTATTGCTGTTAAACTTACATCATCCTATTCACTCCATCATCCTCTTGTGGGGTCCAGAGTTCAAGTAAAAGGTCAAGGACCAATACAACCTGTATGGAGTGCCCCCTTACAAATCAATGAGCAGCCATTCTTCTGTCACTTCCTCTTCATGCTCTAATGTGAGTGTAAAGTAAGACTTGCCCCCTCTTACAAAGAAACTGTGTTCCTTACAGTTAACTTGTTACTATGGGTTGCCATATGACCCTGTTGCTGTAGCCGCCCCACCTAGTTGTTATGTGACTGCAACATGCTAAATTGGTGAACGTGCCAGTAATGTATATGGTATATTATTGTTTATCGCATGCTACAATATAAAGGGTGCTGTCCATTCATTTCCAGACCTCTGTGATTGGCGGGACCTGTGTGGTGATCATACTTACTTACTGATCTCTGGCACTGGGTCCTGGCACCTTCGCTCCGCAGCCCCTGCTGCTTGTCTCCGATCCCTCCATGTAAACTTCCAGTTTGACGCCACTGCAGCTAACGGCTGTCCGCAGCTGTGACCTGCTCCCCTTGCATCACGTGACTATTTGTCACAACACAAGGGGAGAAGATCACCACTGCGGCCAGTGTCTGGCTGCAGCAGCATCCAACAGAAAGCTTACATGGAGCGACAAGACAGTACTGGGGGTGGAGGATGATGGAAAAGTAGGAAACTAAGATGTCTGTTTGTCAAAATCTGCAGAGACGAGAGATAGCTAAAAGAAATATTCTTGGTGGTCTGGTCTGAAAGAAGAAGATGAGGAAAGAGAATATCTACATCAAAGGAGACATTACTAGATGTAAGAGGTATGTACTGCTGTATTACCCTGTATGTTTTGTAGTGCTGTATGTAATATTTTCCAAGTATGTGGTTAGCACTGGTGCCTTGCAGCACCAAGGTTCGAATCCAACCAAGGACAACATCTGCATGGAGTTTGTATGTTCTCCCCATGCTTGCGTGGGCTTCCTCTGGGTACTCCGGTTTCCTCCCACACTCCAGACAAGACATACTGAGCCCCATTGGGGACAGAGTGATGGGAATGTCTGTAAAGTGCTGTGGAATATAGAAGCGCTATATAAGTGCATAAAATAAATAAACAGTAGGGCTGGAGGGAAGGTGTTAGGTTGAGAATTTGGCATGGGGGGTGTTGTTTCAATTTTTACCTCAGGCAGCAGAAAAGCTAGGTGTACCCTTGCCCCTGGCCACAAAGCACTGAAGGAAGAGGGGCCCAAGCTGAACTCTTGCACCAGGGCCCATGAACCTTTAGCCAGGCCCCTGGTTTACACTGTATACATAATATTAGTTGGAAAATATTTGTGATGACAAGATCTTCAAAGGCACTCATTATAAGCAGAAACAAGGTTCAATAGGGGTTGTTTACAGCTTGTGTAATAGGAACAATCCTATTACACCTTGCTGCACTGACTGCGGATCCAAATTGCCATTATACTGCTGCTCATTTCAGGTTTGCAATACCTCTGTAATTTCAGCAAACCCTTCTTGTTATTGGGGTCTTATTAGCCCTTGTGCGGTGCAGTTATATATATGTTCTAAAGCCTTTTTTGTCATGTATTAGTGGGGGGGAGGGGCTGATTAGCCGTTGTGTGGTAAACTGAGAAAATTACAGCTCTTTTTGGCGTGTATTAGTGGCAAAAAAACTACGTATTTGCCATTTATGGCCGCAGTTATATGTTCTAAAGCCTTTTTTGGCATGTATTATTGGGGAAAAATGGCTTATTAGCTGTTGTGTGGTGAAGTGAGAAAATTAAAGCCCTTTTTGGCGTGTATTAGTGGCAAAAAAATATATATTATTTGCTGTTCAGCGGTGAAGTTCCATTGTACTACAGTCATTTACGGGGTGTATTAATAGGATAGATACGTACGTCCTATTAGCCATTCTGCGGTGAATTGTGATTGATATATTTATTATTTTTGGGTGTATTAATAGGAAAAATAATTTGTCTTATTAGCTGGTCTGCAGTGAACCTACATTGTTATACAGCCATTGTTCGCGTGTATTAATAGGAAAAATAAGTACGTATTAGTCGTTGTGTGGTGAATTTACATTGTCATACAGACATTGTTGGTGTTTATTAATAGGAAAAAGAAGTACTTCTTATTAGCCATTCTGCGGTGAATTTACATTGTCATTCAGTGATGACTTTTTTTGTGATACAGCCTTTTTTGGGAAAATTAATCCGTGAAAGTAGACTTTCTTCTGTAGGGACTGAGTAATTATGTTGATTAGCCATCCAGTGCTGAATATTTTTTTTTGTGAAACAGACTTTTTTTGGAAAATTGATGGGTGGTTGTAGAGTACCTTCTGTAGGGACTAACAATTAGTCGATGAGCTATTCAGCTGTGAAATTTATTTGTGATAAAGCCTTTTTTGGGAAAATTGGTCGGTGAATGTAGACTTTATTCTGTAGGGACTGAGTAATTGCGTCAATTAGCCATTCAGTGGAGAAATTTGTGATGCAGCCTTTTTTGGGAAAATTAGCTATAACTATGGTCTAGGACAATATATGTCCTTTATGGCCCACTGGGTAAATGTGGTTCCTGCCCAGCCACTTGGCCAGGTGATGCCGCTTTCGCCTCCACGTTTTGACTCCGTTGGTCCTGCGACAATGTCCGCCTCTGCCTCCTCATCCTCCACCGTGTCCTCAGCCTCCACTGCGGGGACAATTCACAGTGCTCCTCCAGCATACCACATGTGCAGGGCACGGCGGTGTCATGCTGTTCTACACCTCGTTTGCCTGGGCTAACGGAGTCACACTGTCACGAGGGTGTCAAGAACCACGCCTGACTCCGTTATACCCGGGGTCAGGAAGTCGCAGCGGTTGGCTGTGCGCTCTATGTAAGATAGGGCTGTTTCCTTATGGTAGCTTTCTGAGTTTGCTTTGCAACCCTTTTTGGCTCACTCAGGGATCCGTAGCTCTTTCTCCTCAGCTGTTCCTTGTCCAGCACTCCCAACCTCCTTATATTCCCCTCTCACACTTCTCTGGTTGCCAGATATAGAGCTTCCTGCCTGGACTTCTATTCTGACCCTCTGGAGCTGTGTTGCTGCGTTCTCTGGTAGTTGGTCCAGAACGTTACCCTCCGGATCCCTGTTGGACCTTTGTGGTCTGCTGTGGTCGCCCACCTGGGTGTATGTGTTTGTCTGTATTGTCTGTCCTCTCCCTGGTGTTTCCCTCTTAGTGTCAGTGGTGCGGACTAGCGATCCCACCGGCCCGTTCACCATCTAGGGCTCATTCTAGGGAAAGCCAGGGTTTAGGCACGTGATCGCCGCACGGGTGAGGAACCCGTCTAGGGACGTCAGGGCAGTCAGGTGCCAGCCGCAAGGTGAGTCAGGGGTCACCACCTTTCCCTCTCCCTTGGGCAGGCTTTCCCTTTTCCCTCCCTGTGTGTGACGCCGGTCATTACACACACAGGGGAGGAACTTCTCCGTGTCCTTCATCAAGAAATAAAATCCTGGCTTTCTCTGCGACAACTCAAAATCGGAACCATGGTGACTGACAACGGGAAGAACATGGTGTCGGTGCTTCATCAAGGACGGCTGAGCGCAAGGCGCATGGCGCAAGTGTTCAATCTGGTTATAAAGCGGATCCTGAAGTCTTCCACCCATCTGTAAGACATCCTAAAAATGGCCAGGAAACTTTGCATGCACTTCAGACACTTGTACACCACCAAGCATACCCTCCTTGAGCTGTAGTGGCAGAGCGGCATCACCCAACATAGGCTGATATGTGACGTTTCCACCCATTGGAATTCCACCCTCCATATGTTGGACCGACTATACGAACAGAGAAAGGCCATAAACGATTTCTTGATGATCCAAGCGGACAGAGGTACTCCCCTGTGTAACTTTGATGTTAACCAGTGGCAGCTCATGTGTAACACCTGCCATTTGCTCGTGCCCTTTGAGGAAGCCACTTTATTTGTCAGTCGCCAGGACTACGTAATTCCACTGATTCATACACTGGAAAAGATGCTGGGAATCTGGCTGGTCAGGGGACTGGAGATGTGGAGCCTACATCTCATGGCCACATGAGCCCTGTGGGGGCTGAACTGGAGGAGGAGGACATTGGAGCACAAGCAATGTGTAGTGAAATGGGTGGTTTTTCTACACAGGTGACGGGAGAGGAGGAGCAGGAGCAGCCGGAGGAGCAAGAGGGAGATGAAGAAGATGACCCAGGTACACCGTGGCAGTATGCAGTGGAGATGGAGGCAGGGAGTCCCTCCGAGTTACTTGCACAAATGGCCCAATGCATTCTCACTTGCTTGCGTAGTGACAGCTGAATTGTCACCATTCGCCAGAGGGATGACTTCTGGCTCACCACCATGTTAGACCCTCGCTACTGATCCAAAATGGGGGCCTTTTTTACACTCACTGAGAGGGAGGACAAACTGAACTACTATAGAGACATCCTATGTAGTCAGTTGGCCGCTGCCTATCTGCACCATCGTCCATCCTCTCGCAGGTCTGACCGGGGGGCCCTTTGCGCTCATGTTCCACTGCCTTGGCTGCTGGGGGGGGGGGGGGGGCAGGAACAGTACCAGCTCCATCAGCAGCAGCCTGAGTCTAGAGTCGCTGATGAGAAGCTTTCTTCACCCGCATAGTGAAGAAACTACTCACCAGCAGCTAGACATAGAGCATAACCTGAACCAGCAGGTGGTGGCATACTTGGAGTGCACCCTGCCACCCATCATCAAAGATCTGATAAACTTTTGGGCAGCCAAACTGGATTTGTGGCCGCAACTGGCAGAGTTTGCCCTGGAAAAGCTGTCCTTCCCAGCCAGTAGTGTGGCATCAGAGCGGGTGTTTAGTGTGGCGGGGCCATAGCTATCCCAAGGAGAACTCGTCTGTCCACCTAAAATGTGGAGAGACTGACCTTTGTCAAGATGAATCAGGCGTGGATCAGCCAGGATTTCCACCCACCAATGTCTAATTGTTTCAGTTCAGATCATCCATGCTGCCTCACCCAAACCTTGACAAAAGAGACTGGTTTCTTCTGGCTACCTGCTTCAGCTACTATTCTGATGCTGCCACCCACCTGATGCCACGCATCTGATGCCAAGTGCTCCTTCTTACACCCACCATCATCAGCGGGTACTGTTATTGCCACCCACCTCCCCACTCTGTCATCGGGTCACTATGATCTCCTGATATTGCTGTTGCTGCCACCTCCACACTATGTCACCTTGCCACTCTGTGGCTTCCTCATGCTGCTGCTGCCACCTCCACACTCTGTCATTGTGCCACTCTGTGGCCTCTGAATGCTGCTGCTACCTCAACACTATGCTCCAGACTGAAATCTAATCCAGCTGTTTTAATGTGAATTCAGTGATTTGAGAATATATAGGCTTAAACAGGCTAAGTGATAAGATATTTACTAAGTGTGATTAAATATAAAGTAAAACAGACAAATCACATACAGAATAAATAATAATCGATCAACTGGCCTACACAATACAATATAGGGGAACTCCTGTCGCCATGTCGTAGCACATGGCTGACAACCCCTGGTGATACAAAAGAGAGCTAGTGATCTACAACATCCTACCTAGATGATGTTCTCAATGGAGTTCTAGTTTTTTGTCTTTGTGCAAAAAGATTTATACCTTTCAGCCCCTCCTCCTAAGGATGTTCCATGTGCAGTACACATGTTTTGGAGATAATGACTCACCAATGCAGCCTGCTAATCAAATGGGGATCTTTGTATAGTAGATGGTATCTAACTATTCCTAACTCACTAAATTACAAAGAATATAGAAGTCTCACGGTAGGTAAGATAAGGGAAGGAAACAGAACACGACAAGGCAAACAAAACAACTGACTAAGCCCCAAATGCTGGGGGACAAAGGGGTCACCTCCTGGCAATCCCTAAAACACTTTCCCTAAGCTGCTATGCCCATGTGCATATCTCGATGGTAGATAAGACCATGCCCACGTACCTAAGACTGTAACACACTGACCCAAACCCCTTAGCTGTAGGGAAGAGGGAAAGAGACACCCAGCTCCTTCAACAACCGAAGGAGCTAGCGTCACCCTAGAGGCCTAGTAAAAACAGACACAGAAGGAAAAAGGGAAAAGGAAATATCTAGAGATGTGTTGGAGCAGACGATCCACCAAACTTCCAGAGCTTACACGAGGCAGAACTATAACCCGCAAAGGCTATAGGGAGAGGGAGGAATAAATAGTCTCACCAATTACCTAAAGAACAACACCTGGGAGGAGGTGGGATTCAGTTCAAACCCAAAACAAAACAAACTGTCAGATCGAGTCACGTGCAGCAACTCTGACAGATCTCCTCAGAACACCCACAGGGCAGGGCATGACAAGAAGGCGATATAATAAAGAGGACAGAACCAATCAGTACTTAATAAAGTATGTAATAAACCCTTACAACACACCAGTTCATAACTGGCGTACATTTCAGTTATTATTTATGTATGTTCTGGTGTAACTAATGCTAAATGTGTCTGGGCCTATGGCCCCAACCACACCCTGCCCCCTTTTTGGAAACTGGCAAGGGTGGCGTAAAAAAGTTGCAATGGCATTTAAAAAGTTGCAAAACTGAGTTTTGCTACTTTTTAATGCCAAATCCATAGCTTAGGTAGATGATAGATTCCCCCCCCCCAATATTTTAAAAAGGCTATTCAAGATTAGAAAAATTGATCTGTATTTAATGTGTGTGGGAGCTTGGTTCAAACTCCATTTATCAAAATGGGGTATTATTAGGTACAGAACTTTAACCCCTTAGGGAAGCATGACGTACCGGTACGGCATGTTTCCCGAGTCCTTAAGGACCCATGACGTAAACCGTGGCGTGGCGGGGGTTAATCGGAACAGGATGCCCGCTGAAATCATTCAGCGGGCATCCTGTTACAATGCCGGAGGGGGTCATGTGACGTCCCCCCCCCCCCCGTATCGGCGATCGCCGCAAACCGCAGGTCAATTCAGACCTGCGGTTTGCGGATTTACCTGCAGTTGCGGCGGCTGTGCGGCGGTGCCATCGGGTCCCCATGCGGCTGTGGGGGCGACCCGATGGCATGGAAGGCATCGCGATGTCTAAGGAAGGCATCGCTCTGCCTTCCGGTGAAGAGCCTTTGAGATCCAGCCCCCTGGATCTCACAGGCCCCGGAAGCTGTATGAGTAATACACAGCCAATGCATTCCAATACAGAAGTATTGGAATGCATTGTAAAGGAATATACCCCCAAAGTTCAAGTCCCAAAGTGGGACAAAAAATAAAGTGGGAAAAAAAAGTAGAAAAATAAAAGTTTTCCCCCCAAAAAATTAAAAGTTTCAAGTAAAAATAAACAATAACGTCATTTTCCCCAAATAAAGTTAAAAAAAATTGGTAAAAAATAGGGGGGTGGGGAGTATACATATTAGGTATCGCCACTTTCGTATCAACCGGCTCTATAAAGATATCACATGAACTAACCCCTCAGAAGAACACCGTAAAAAAACAAAAAAAAACCTATGCTAAATAAACCATTTTTTGGTCACCTTACATCACAAAAAGTACAACAGCAAGCGATCAAAAAGGCGTTTGCCCACCAAAATAGTACCAATCTAACCGTCACCTCATCCCGCAAAAAATTTGCCCCTACCTGAGACAATCGCCCAAAAAAAATAAAACTATGGCTCAGAATATGGAGACACTAAAACATCATTTTTTTGGTTTGAAAAAAGCTGTTATTGTGTAAAACTTACATAAATAAAAAAAAAGTATACATATTGGTATCGCCGCGTTCGTATCGACCGGCTCTATAAAAATATCACATGACCTAACCTCTCAGATGAACATCGTAAAAAATGAAAAATAAAAACTGTGCTAAATAAACCATTTTTTGTCACCTTACATCACAAAAAGTGTAATAGCAAGCGATCAAAAAGTCATATGCACCCCAAAATAGTGCCAATCAAACCGTCATCTCATCTCACAAAAAATAAGACCCTACCTAAGATAATCGCCCAAAAACTGAAAAAACTATGGCTCTCAGAATATGGAGACACTAAAACATGATTTTTTTTTTGTTTCAAAAATTAAATCATTGTGTAAAACTTACATAAATAAAAAAAAGTATACATATTAGGTATCGCCGCATCCGTGACAACCTGGTCTATAAAAATATCACATGATCTAACCTGTCAGATGAATGTTGTAAATAACAAAAAATAAAAACTGTGCCAAAACAGCTATTTCTTGTTATCTTGCCTCACAAAAAGTGTAATATAGAGCAACCAAAAATCATATGTACCCTAAACTAGTACCAACAATACTGCCACCCTATCCCGTAGTTTCTAAAATGGAGCCACTTTTTTGGAGTTTCTACTCTAGGGGTGCATCAGGGGGGCTTCAAATGGGACATGGGTGTCAAAAAAAACAGTCCAGCAAAACCTGCCTTCCAAAAACCGTATGGCATTCCTTTCCTTCTGCGCCCTGCCGTGTGCCCGTACAGTGGTTTATGACCACATATGGGGTGTTTCTGTAAACTACAGAATCAGGGCCATAAATATTGAGTTTGGTTTGGCTGTTAACCCTTGCTTTGTAACTGGAAAAAAATTATTAAAATGGAAAATCTATTTTCCATTAATTCTTGTGGAACACCTAAAGGGTTAAAAAAAAGTTTGTAAAATCAGTTTTGAATACCTTGAGGGGTGTAGTTTATAGAATGGTGTAATTTTTGGGTGGTTTCTATTATGTAAGCCTCGCAAAGTGACTTCAGACCTGAACTGGTCCCTAAAAATTGGGTTTTTGAAAATTCGCTTCTAAACTTCTAAGCCTTGTAACATCCCCAAAAAATAAAATATCATTCCTAAAATGATGCAAACATGAAGTAGACATATGGGGAATGTAAAGTAATAACTATTTTTGGAGGTATTACTATGTATTATAGAAGTAGAGAAATTGAAACTTGGAAATTTGCAATTTTTTACAAATTTTTGGTAAATTTGTTTTTTTTATAAATAAAAATGAATTTTTTTAACTTCATTTTACCAGTGTCATGAAGTACAATATGTGACCAAAAAAAACAATCTCAGAATGGCCTGGATAAGTCAAAGCGTTTTAAAGTTATCAGCATTTAAAGTGACACTGGTCAGATTTGCCAAAAATATCAATTGAAATCGCCGCCCTCCCTTTTATTAGATCCACCAACCTTAGTTCATCACCGCCTCTCTAACGTCCGCTTTCCTCAGTCAGATCCCGCAGGTTCGAGCGAAGTGTGCCGGCCGGCGCATGCGCACTTCGCTAAACGAGGCCGCTGCCAGTAGTCCGCACGGGCGCAGGTAGGCGGATCTAATGAAAGGGAGGGCGGTGATTTCAATTCAGAAGGCTGGGCACCGAAAGGAGAAGGCTACAGCCGGGCATACTGCATCATGAGACGACCCCTTGGACACATTTCTGATGTGAGTGACAGGTGATATAAACCTGTTTTTTATGATTATAGAGCCACAGGCGCATTTGATAAAGTCCCTTTAGGATTCAGTGTATTACTAGGGACATCGCCATATGTTTAGGTTATAGGCCTAAATTCTGATGACAGAATCCCTTTAACCACCTCCGGACCGCTGTACGCACAGACGCGTCCTGGAGGTGGTTGTTTAATTCCTCCTGGACGCGCCGGCGCGTCATCTCGCGAGACGCGAGATTTCGGTCACAGCCGGCCCGCGCATGCGCATCGCGGGCCGGCAAAAGTTCGAGGAGTATTTCATCAGCAACCTGCCGGCCAATGATCGTCGCTGGCAGGTTGCTGATTTTTAAAAAATCGAATCACAAGCCAGATAACAGATCATATTAGTAAATATGATCTGTTATATGGCTTCTCTGCTCCTCTGCTGGTCCTTTTCGTCGGTTGGATCCAGCAGAGAAGCAGACTGAACTGTGAGTAGCACCAAACACTTCACTGTAGCCCCTGATCACCCCCCTGCACCCCAATTAACCCTTTGATCACCCCTTTGATCGCCCCTGTCAATCACCAGTGAAAGGAAAAAAAGTGATCAGTGTAAACTGTCACTTTTTTTTTTTCACTAGTATTGGCTGTAAGGTTTTAGGGATAGTTT
Organism: Bufo bufo; assembly: GCF_905171765.1. Classification (NCBI taxonomy): domain Eukaryota; kingdom Metazoa; phylum Chordata; class Amphibia; order Anura; family Bufonidae; genus Bufo; species Bufo bufo. The sequence goes on from NC_053391.1 coordinate 390,069,455, forward strand.
AGGCCCTTTGGTTAGGTAGTTAGCGTCAGTTAGCGCCCACCCCACCGCACCGCAGTCACTTTTATTCGCTGTTTAGCGTATCGCTAATCAGCATTTGTACTTTTATAGTATCTGTAAGTGATCAAAACTGATCACGGTCAGATCTATAATAGTATTAGTGTCACTTTAGTTCGCCCTCCACCCAAAACGCAGTGTTTGCCCGATCAGGCCTGATCGGTCGCCCACAAGTGCGTTCACCCACGCCCGCCCCACCGCAGTGACAAAAAATATATTTTTTTTGATCACTGCACATTCACTTTACACGCTCTGCGGCGATAAAAAAATCAGTTTTGATATTTTTTATCAACCGCAGCGGCCTCCGGTACTTCGCTAGCCTCCCCTTTGTAAGACAGGCTTGCTTTTTTTCTTGGGTAGTCTCAGGGAATACCCCTAAATTTAGTAGTCCAAATGTCAAACAGGGGGTATTCTTCTGAAGAGGCCTACAGGATTCTGACCCAGTCGGATGAGGAGTGGGAACCCTCATCTGACGAATCTAGCGGGTCAGAATATGAACCTGTAGAAAGCAGTGGCTCTCTGACCCAAAGTTCGGACGAGGAGGTTGAGGTCCCTGGCAGCACCAGGCGTACCCGGCCCCGTGTCGCTAGACCACAGGTTATGCAGGATCCGCTTCAAGAGCAGCAGAGTGGGGCTGTCGCTGCCGGATCACGTGGTGAGGCATACACCAGCAGCGCAGCCCTTCCTGGACCTAGTACCAGCACTGCCGTACAACCTGGTGAAGTAGCGAGCACCAGAAGGGCAGTTGAAGCTGGTACGGTGGCACGTGCACTAGTTACCCCGTCGCAGCCACCTCGCAGACAGGCCCGTAGAGCCCCTAGAATCCCTGAGGTGCTGGCAAACCCTGATTGGCAGTCACCAACTTCAGCCGCACCATTAGTTCCCCCTTTCACCGCCCAGTCTGGAGTTCGGGTTGAGACGGCTCAGATCAGTACGGCCCTGGGATTTTTTGAGCTGTTCTTGACTGCGGAGCTCTTGGACTTAGTCGTGGCAGAGACCAACCAATATGCCACACAATTTATAACCGCAAACCCGGGAAGCTTTTATGCCCAGCCTTTCCGGTGGAAACCAGTCCAAGTTTCCGAACTTAAAATTTTTCTGGGCCTTCTCCTCAACATGGGCCTGACAAAAAAGCATGAATTGCGGTCATATTGGTCAACGCACCCAATTCATCACATGCCCATGTTCTCTGCTGCTATGTCCAGGACACGATTTGAGGCCATCCTGCGTTTCCTGCACTTTAGCGACAACACCACCTCCCGTCCCAGAGGCCACCCAGCTTTTGACCGGCTCCACAAAATTCGGCCCCTCATAGACCATTTCAACCAGAAATTTGCAGATTTGTATACCCCTGAGCAAAACATCTGCGTAGACGAGTCCCTAATACATTTTACCGGGCGCCTTGGCTTCAAACAATACATCCCAAGCAAGCGTGCCCGGTATGGGGTCAAATTGTATAAGCTCTGTGAAAGGGCCACAGGCTATACCCACAAATTTCGGATCTATGAGGGAAAAGATCAGACCCTGGAGCCGGTCGGTTGCCCTGACTACCTGGGGAGCAGTGGGAAGACAGTCTGGGACTTGGTGTCACCCTTATTCGGCAAGGGGTACCATCTTTATGTGGACAATTTTTACACAAGTGTGGCCCTCTTTAGGCATTTGTTTCTAGAACGGATTTGCGCCTGTGGCACCGCGCGAACTAGTCGCGTGGGCTTCCCCCAACGGCTTGTAACCACCCGTCTTGCAAGGGGGGAGAGGGCTGCCTTGTGTAACGAAGAACTGCTCGCGGTGAAATGGAGAGACAAGCGTGACGTTTACATGCTCTCCTCCATTCACGCAGACACGACAATACAAATTCAAAGGGCAACCCGTGTCATTGAAAAGCCCCTCTCAGTCCACGACTATAATGCGCTCATGGGAGGGGTGGACTTCAATGACCAGATGTTGGCTCCCTATTTAGTTTCCCGCAGAACCAGACGCTGGTATAAGAAGGTGTCTGTATATTTAATTCAATTGGCGCTCTACAATAGTTTTGTTCTCTACAGTAAGGCTGGGAGAACACGATCCTTCCTCAAATTCCAGGAAGAGATCATCGAGAACCTCCTTTACCCAGGAGGTTCCGTGGCCCCATCCACCAGTGTAGTTAGCCGTCTACACGAGCGACATTTCCCCAGTGTCGTTGCTGGTACCTCAACCCAACCGCCACCCCGAAAAAAATGTCGTGTCTGTAGCAGGAGTGGAATAAGGCGTGACACCCGCTATTTCTGTCCTGACTGTCCGGACCACCCTGCCCTATGCTTAGGAGAGTGTTTCCGGAAGTACCACACACAGGTACACCTAGCATAGGGATCACATCTCACCAGGACAGGCACACAGGGCTATTAGGGCCCTTTCTCTCACAGCTGCTGCAAACCTCTCCTTTCACCTGGGATAAAGTGCATAACGTACTTCGCCACATCTTTGGGCGATTTGCGCTTTGCACATTGTCCCATGGGGAAGGAGAGGTTTGTTCTATAAAGGTAAAAAAAACAAAACAAAAAAAAAATTACCGGTAAGTAAAAAAGTTAAAAAAGTTTAAAAAAGTTAATATGTTCTGTTCTAAAGTTAATAAAGTTATTGCTTTGCGGCCTGGTTTTTTCTTTTTTGTTTTGTTTTTTTTACCTTCCAGGTGGACCAACCGATCGACCAGCTGCAGCACTGATGTGCATTCGGACAGAAGTATTGCGCTGCTGTCAGATTACACGCAAGTCGGTGTATGCGGCGCTGCAAGACGAGATTTCTCCTCTGCAGTAAAAGATATGTTTGCCGAGGCATATGAGCTGAGGAGGTGGCGGTGTTCATATACTTTGGCAAACACTTTGTATATATAAAAAAAAAAAATCCCGGCAATGATTTATTCATCCACATCGATTGATGTGAATGGAGAAATCTGGTTTGCCAGGGCATACGAGCTGAAGTGGGTATGGATGTTGGGCGGAGCTCCTATGTCCTGGCAGACGCCTTTCCCCTCCTTTTTCTTTTTTTGGCAGAGATTTTTTCATCCACATTGATCGATGCGAATGAAGAAATCTGTGCCGTTCATTTTTTTCTTTCAGCCCAGAGGCTGAACGGAAAAAAAAAATCTCATTACCCGTATGCTCAATATAAGGAGAATAGCAGAAACTCCTAATGCTGGGCATACATGTAATGATTGGGGAGACCCTCAAATGCCAGGGCAGTACAAACACCCCACAAATAACACCATTTTGGAAAGAAGACACCCCAAGGTATTCGCTGAGGGGCATATTGAGTCCATGAAAGATTGAAATTTTTGTCCCAAGTTAGCGGAAAGGGAGACTTTGTGAGAACAAAATCAAAAAAATCAATTTCCGCTAACTTGTGCCAAAAAATTTTTTTTTCAATGAACTCGCCATGCCCCTCATTGAATACCTTGGGGTGTCTTCTTTCCAAAATGGGGTCACATGTGGGGTATTTATACTGCCCTGGCATTTTAGGGGCCCCAAAGCGTGAGAAGAAGTCTGGTATCCAAATGTCTAAAAATGCCCTCCTAAAAGGAATTTGGGCCCCTTTGCCCACCTAGGCTGCAAAAAAGTGTCACACATCTGGTATCTCCGTACTCAGGAGAAGTTGAGGAATGTGTTTTGGGGTGTCTTTTTACATATACCCATGCTGGGTGAGATAAATATCTTGGTCAAATGCCAACTTTGTATAAAAAAATGGGAAAAGTTGTCTTTTGCCAAGATATTTCTCTCACCCAGCATGGGTATATGTAAAAAGACACCCCAAAACACATTCCTCAACTTCTCCTGAGTACGGAGATACCAGATGTGTGACACTTTTTTGCAGCCTAGGTGGGCAAAGGGGCCCACATTCCAAAGAGCATCTTTCGGATTTCACAGGTCATTTACCTACTTACCACACATTAGGGCCCCTGTAAAATGCCAGGGCAGTATAACTACCCCACAAGTGACCCCATTTTGGAAAGAAGACACCCCAAGGTATTCCGTGAGGGGCATGGCAAGTTCCTAGAATTTTTAATTTTTAGTCACAAGTTAGTGGAAAATGATGATTTTTTTTTTTTTTTTTTTTTTCATACAAAGTCTCATATTCCACTAACTTGTGACAAAAAATAAAAACTTCCATGAACTCACTATGCCCATCAGCGAATACCTTGGGGTCTCTTCTTTCCAAAATGGGGTCACTTGTGGGGTAGTTATACTGCCCTGGCATTCTAGGGGCCCAAATGTGTAGTAAGGAGTTTGAAATCAAATTCAGTAAAAATTGACCTGTGAAATCCGAAAGGTGCTCTTTGGAATATGGGCCCCTTTGCCCACCTAGGCTGCAAAAAAGTGTCACACATCTGGTATCTCCGTACTCAGGAGAAGTTGAGGAATGTGTTTTGGGGTGTCTTTTTACATATACCCATGCTGGGTGAGATAAATATCTTGGTCAAATGCCAACTTTGTATAAAAAAATGGGAAAAGTTGTCTTTTGCCAAGATATTTCTCTCACCCAGCATGGGTATATATAAAATGACACCCCAAAACACATTCCCCACCTTCTCCTGAGTACGGAGATACCAGATGTGTGACACTTTTTTGCAGCCTAGGTGGGCAAAGGGGCCCATATTCCAAAGAGCACCTTTCGGATTTCACAGGTCATTTTTTACTGAATTTGATTTCAAACTCCTTACCACACATTTGGGCCCCTAGAATGCCAGGGCAGTATAACTACCCCACAAGTGACCCCATTTTGTAAAGAAGAGACCCCAAGGTATTCGCTGATGGGCATAGTGAGTTCATGGAAGTTTTTATTTTTTGTCACAAGTTAGTGGAATATGAGACTTTGTATGAAAAAAAAAAAAAAAAAAAATCATCATTTTCCACTAACTTGTGACAAAAAATAAAAAATTCTAGGAACTCGCCATGCCCCTCACGGAATACCTTGGGGTGTCTTCTTTCCAAAATGGGGTCACTTGTGGGGTAGTTATACTGCCCTGGCATTCTAGGGGCCCAAATGTGTGGTAAGGAGTTTGAAATCAAATTCAGTAAAAATTGACCTGTGAAATCCGAAAGGTGCTCTTTGGAATATGGGCCCCTTTGCCCACCTAGGCTGCAAAAAAGTGTCACACATCTGGTATCTCCGTACTCAGGAGAAGGTGGGGAATGTGTTTTGGGGTGTCATTTTATATATACCCATGCTGGGTGAGAGAAATATCTTGGCAAAAGACAACTTTTCCCATTTTTTTATACAAAGTTGGCATTTGACCAAGATATTTATCTCACCCAGCATGGGTATATGTAAAAAGACACCCCAAAACACATTCCTCAACTTCTCCTGAGTACGGAGATACCAGATGTGTGACACTTTTTTGCAGCCTAGGTGGGCAAAGGGGCCCATATTCCAAAGAGCACCTTTCGGATTTCACAGGTCAATTTTTACTGAATTTGATTTCAAACTCCTTACCACACATTTGGGCCCCTAGAATGCCAGGGCAGTATAACTACCCCACAAGTGACCCCATTTTGGAAAGAAGAGACCCCAAGGTATTCGCTGATGGGCATAGTGAGTTCATGGAAGTTTTTATTTTTTGTCACAAGTTAGTGGAATATGAGACTTTGTATGAAAAAAAAAAAAAAAAAAAATCATCATTTTCCACTAACTTGTGACAAAAAATAAAAAATTCTAGGAACTCGCCATGCCCCTCACGGAATACCTTGGGGTGTCTTCTTTCCAAAATGGGGTCACTTGTGGGGTAGTTATACTGCCCTGGCATTCTAGGGGCCCAAATGTGTGGAAAGGAGTTTGAAATCAAATTCAGTAAAAATTGACCTGTGAAATCCGAAAGGTGCTCTTTGGAATATGGGCCCCTTTGCCCACCTAGGCTGCAAAAAAGTGTCACACATCTGGTATCTCCGTACTCAGGAGAAGTTGAGGAATGTGTTTTGGGGTGTATTTTTACATATACCCATGCTGGGTGAGATAAATATCTTGGTCAAATGCCAACTTTGTATAAAAAAATGGGAAAAGTTGTCTTTTGCCAAGATATTTCTCTCACCCAGCATGGGTATATATAAAATGACACCCCAAAACACATTCCCCACCTTCTCCTGAGTACGGAGATACCAGATGTGTGACACTTTTTTGCAGCCTAGGTGGGCAAAGGGGCCCATATTCCAAAGAGCACCTTTCGGATTTCACAGGTCAATTTTTACTGAATTTGATTTCAAACTCCTTACCACACATTTGGGCCCCTAGAATGCCAGGGCAGTATAACTACCCCACAAGTGACCCCATTTTGGAAAGAAGAGACCCCAAGGTATTCGCTGATGGGCATAGTGAGTTCCTAGAACTTTTTATTTTTTGTCACAAGTTAGTGGAATATGAGACTTTGTAAGAAAAAAAAATAAAAATAAAAAATCATCATTTTCCGCTAACTTGTGACAAAAAATAAAAAGTTCTATGAACTCACTATGCCCATCAGCGAATACCTTAGGGTGTGTACTTTCCGAAATGGGGTCATTTGTGGGGTGTTTGTACTGTCTGGGCATTGTAGAACCTCAGGAAACATGACAGGTGCTCAGAAAGTCAGAGCTGCTTCAAAAAGCGGAAATTCACATTTTTGTACCATAGTTTGTAAACGCTATAACTTTTACCCAAACCATTTTTTTTTTACCCAAACATTTTTTTTTTATCAAAGACATGTAGAACAATAAATTTAGAGCAAAATTTCTATATGGATCTCGTTTTTTTTGCAAAATTTTACAACTGAAAGTGAAAAATGTCATTTTTTTGCAAAAAAAATCGTTAAATTTCGATTAATAACAAAAAAAGTAAAAATGTCAGCAGCAAAGAAATACCACCAAATGAAAGCTCTATTAGTGAGAAGAAAAGGAGGTAAAATTCATTTGGGTGGTAAGTTGCATGACCGAGCAATAAACGGTGAAAGTAATGTAGGTCAGAAGTGTAAAAAGTGGCCTGGTCTTTCAGGGTGTTTAAGCACTGGGGGCTGAGGTGGTTAAGGTGAAATAGGGCTGAGTCCTTAAGGGGTTAATCATGTCTTCTTTTGGAAAAGTAACTTTAGTGTGGGAACAGGTCTAAATATACTGGTATTTCCTGCTCTAAATGCTGCCTATCAACAAACCTTGTGTTATGCCTGATTCTTCAGTCCTAAGTGAAGCTGCCCATACACATTAAATAAATGTTGGCTGTTTCTGCTGCATGCCTGACAATCAAATGTACATGGGGGCTGGAGAAGACAGATGAGTGTTCAGCCAGCAATTATCTTAGGCTGGGGCTACATGGCGTTCTTGACTGCGACCCCCTTTGCATTGCAAAGATTGAAAGCTGCCGATAAAACTATATACACTGCTTCCACTGAAAATGCTGTGGTTTTTCTGTTACCCCATGTGTGGCTGCATTCTTAGGCCTCTTTCACACAAGCATGTTCAGTCTGGGAAACATGCTCCATGTGATGGCTGCATTTCCCAAACTGAACACTGCTATTTCTACTCACAGCATTATAATGATTTATGATGCAGTGAATTCCTGCCTGACCACAGCTATACTGTACTATACTCACCGCCATTATGTCATTATGATGCTGTGAGTTTCGGTTAGAGGAGCAGTGTTTGCTCTGGAAAATGTCCATGTGAAGCCCTAAGCAAAAATATTTCCCTGCCAACTAGAAACAGTGGGATTGTTGACATCTGTCAAAAATGACTATTTTTGCTATTTAGAATTAGACATTTGAACCAAGTTTTCCCACTATAGATATTAATGGCATCATGATTTTGTGGGTGTTGGACTACTGGGGCCCCCACCAATTTGAAAAGTTTGGGCTCCCATAACTGGCAGAGGGTTGAAGAAAAAGGGATTAGAAAGTTTAGGGTTTTTGTTCATTTACCTGACAGTCCCTGAATCCTGTGCTTGGGGATAACCTTGAATATTTAACTTGTATGCTGTCACTGCCAGGTCTCAAACCCAGGACCTTTTGTATGGGGGGCAGCCAATCTAATGAGCGAGCCACAAAGGCCACTGTAGCTAATAGGAGGATTTTCTCAGACTAAAATCCTAAATCTGAGGACTAAAATCCTCAGTAGTTTTCTTCCCATGAATAATGTTTTCACATGTACTATGTAATAATAAGGAATATCACTAGAGAGGAAGGTCCGATATGTTTCTGACATATGGAAAAAGTTTTTCTCTTGCTGTCATCATAAACGATTGTTTTCAATTGGTTTTACAAAACAAACCATACGTACAGTGCAGGGGCAGCACTGAAATAGGGGAATGCATTTTTCCTGGCTTTGTGGTTGTTTGCTTCTCCTAAGGCCTCTTTCACACTTGCGTTGTCCGGATCCGGCGTGTACTCCACTTGCCAGAATTACACGCCGGATCCGGAAAAACGCAAGTGAACTGAAGGCATTTGAAGACGGAGCCGTCTTCAAATTGCGTTCAGTGTTACTATGGCAGCCAGGACGCTATTAAAGTCCTGGTTACCATAGTAGGAGCGGGGAGCGGGGGTGCGGTATACTTACAGTCCGTGCGGCTCCCGGGGCGCTCCAGAATGACGTCAGAGAGCCCCATGCGCATGGATGACGTGATCCATGCGATCACGTGATCCATGCGCTTGGGGCGCCCTGACATCACTCTGGAGCGCCCCGGGAGCCGCACGGACGGTAAGTATGCTGCTCCCCCGCTCCCCGCTACACTTTACCATGGCTGCCAGGACTTTAGCGTCCCGGCAGCCATGGTAACCATTCAGAAAAAGCTAAACGTCGGATCCGGTAATGCGCCGAAACGACGTTTAGCTTAAGGCCGGATCCGGATCAATGCCTTTCAATGGGCATTAATTCCGGATCCGGCCTTGCGGCAAGTCTTCAGGATTTTTGGCCGGAGCAAAAAGCGCAGCATGCTGCGGTATTTTCTCCGGCCAAAAAACGTTCCGTTCCGGAACTGAAGACATCCTGATGCATCCTGAACGGATTTCTCTCCATTCAGAATGCATTAGGATAAAACTGATCAGGATTCTTCCGGCATAGAGCCCCGACGACGGAACTCTATGCCGGAAGAAAAGAATGCAGGTGTGAAAGAGCCTTAAAAAGCCCATTCATTATACCTGTTCATACATGATGCTGGTGTGTCATTTTTGGCTCTTATATTAAAAATGACAGGAAAAAATAATTTTTTTTTTTTTTTAAAGGTGCAAAGCTCAAAATTTAATCAAAACATTGGTGTGCGCACCCAGTGTTAACCCCTTGTACCCCAGGCCAGTTTTTGCCCTCCTGCCCAGGCCATTTTATTTTTTTTGCAAATCTGACATGTGTCACTTTATTTGGTAATAACTTTGGAACACTTTTATTTATCCAAGCCATTTACCAAAAATTTAAAAAAATGTGCAATTTTCAAAATTTTAATTTCTCTGCTTTTAAAACAGAAAGTGATACCTCATAAAATATTTATTACTTAACATTCCCCATATGTCTACTTTATGTTGGCATCATTTTGTAAATGTCATTTAAATTTTTTAGGGCTTAGAATTTTAGAAGCAATTCTTAACATTTTTAATAAAGTTTCCAAAACCCACTTTTTAACCCCTTCCCGTTTGCCATACGGCTATATACGTGCTATTTGCACATACGCCGTGCAGCTAGCACGTGTATAGACGTCATGGCAGCTCTTTAATCCAAGCACTGCAAAACGTTTGGATTAAAGTTTCTGTCCCTGCTCTGTTGCTGTCACGGACAGCATACAGTCTAGTAATGCCAGCAAGGGGCCAACTAGAGGGGTCCCTTGCCGACGATCGCTCCTAGCAGACTAACTAATCGGAGCGCGGCACTTTGTAAAAATGCCGGTTTCAGGCTGTGATCACAGCCTGAAATCAGCAATGACGCCCCCCCCCCCCCCGTGCCCCCATGCCCTTGATATCTTTACTGCTCCCCATATGCCCCCAGATCCTGCCATTGTGCCTCAGATTGCCCCCATTGTCCCCCTGCAGCCTGTTCCTATGTGCCGGCATTGATGGCAGTGGCTCAGGAATGGAGCCGCTGCCATCAGCAGAGAGTGTTAGCTGTAATTTACCTCTAACACTCTGCTGCAATGGGCCGTTTAACCCCATAGATGCCGCGGTCAGCAGCCGCTGATGCGTCTTGATAAATAAATAAAAAAGTGTAAAAACAAGTGAAAAAAAAATAATTTAAATGTAAATAAAAATAAAATAAAAATTGTCTTTTCTCATATCAGTTCATTTATGTCATAAAAAATGAAATAAATAAAAAAAACTACACATATTAGGTACCACCGCTTCCGTAACGATCAGCTCTATAAATATATTACATGATCCACCCTGGGCGATAAACACCATCAAAAAAATAAAATACAAACTGTGTAAAAAAAAAAGAAGCAATTTTTGTCACCTTACATCACAAAAAGTGTTAACACCAAGCGATCAAAAAGGCGTATGTCCCACAAAATGGTACCAGAAAACCGGCACATCATCCCTGAAAAAATGAGATCCTTCCTAAGACAATCGGTCAAAAAATAAAAAATAAATATCACTCTCAGACAATGGAGACCCTAAAATCTGATTTTTTTTGCTTCAAACTGCTATTACTGTGTTAAAGTGAAATAAAAAATAAAAAAAGTATACATATTAGGTATTGCCACATCCGTTAACAACCTGCTCTATAAAAATATCCCATAACCTAACCACTCAGGTGAACACTACAAAAAAATAAAAACAGTGCCAAAAAAGCAATTTTTTGTCACCTAACATAACATAAAGTGCAACACCATGCGATCAAAAAGGCGTATGCATAAGAATCAATCAAACCGTCATCTCATCCCGCAAAAAATGAGATAATGAGTAAAAAAGACAATCGTCAAAAAATAAAAAAGCTATGGCTCTCAGACTATGGAGACACTAAAACATCATTTTTTTGTTTAAAAAATGCTATTATTGTGTAAGACTTAAATAAATAAGAAAAAGTATACATATTAGGTATTGCCACGTCCGTAACGATCTTCTCTATAAAAAGGTCACATGAACTAACCCCTCAGGTGAATGTTGTATAAATAAATAAATAAAATCTGTGCTAAAACTAAATAAAATCTGCGCCATAAAGTGTAATAATGAATGATCAAGAAATCATATTTACCCAAAAATGGTACCAATAAAAACATCAACTCTTCCAGCAAAAAATGAGCCACTGCACAAGACGATTGGCAGAAAAATAAAAAGAATATGGCGTTCAGAAATTGGAGACACAAAAACATAATTTGTTTTTTAAAAATGCTTTATTATGTAAAACTGAAACAAACAAAGTATACATATTTGATATTATTGCATCCGTAACAACCTGCTCTATAAAATATAGCACAGGATCTACCCCGTCAGACGAATCTTGTCAAAAATTAAAACTGTGCCAAAACAGCCATTTTTTGGTTACCTTACCTCACAAAAAACCTAATATAGAGCAATTAAAAATCATATGTACCCCAAAATAGTACAAATAAAACTGGCACCTTATCCTCTAGTTTCCAAAATGGGGTAACTTTTTGGGAGTTTCTACTGTAGGGGTGCATCGGGGGGCTTCAAATGGGACATAGCATCTAAAAATCAGCCCAGCAAAATCTGCCTTCCAAAAACCATACGTCACTCCTTTACTTCTGTGCCCTGCCGTGTGCCCATACAGCAGTTCACGACCACATGTGGGGTGTTTCTGTAAACCGCAGAATCAGGGTAATAAACATTGAGTTTTGTTTGGCTGTTAACCCTCGATGTGTTAAAGAAAAAAAAGGATTAAAATGGAAAATCTGTCAAAAAGTGAAATTTTGAAATTTTATCTCCATTTTTCTTTAATTCTTGTGGAACACCTAAAGTGTTAAAGTTTGTAAAATCAGTTTTGAGTAACTTGAGGGGTGTAGTTTCTGAAATTGGGTCATTTATGTGGGGTTTCCACTATGTAAGCCTCCCAAAGTAACTTCAGACCTGAACTGGTCCTTAAAAAGTGGTTTTTGAAATTTACTTAAAAGTTTAAAGAATTGCTTCTAAAATTCGAAGCCTTCTAACGTCCTAAAAAATAAAATGACATTTACAAAATGATGTCAACATACAGTAGACAAATGGGGAATGTTATGTAATAAATATTTTATGAGGTATCACTTTCTGTTTTGAAAATTGCAAATTTTTCCACATTTTTGGTAAATTTTTGTTTTTTTTTATAAATAAAGGTGAAATATATTGACTCAAATTTATAACTATCATGAAGTACAATGTGTCACGAGAAAACAATCTCTGAATGGCTTGGATAAGTAAAAGCGTTACAAAGTTATTACCACATAAAGTGACACGTGTCAGATTTGCTAAATTAGACGTGGACATGGTGGCATCAATGACCCTTGGTCATGAAAGGGTTAAGGACCAGTTCAGGTCTGAAGTCACTTTGTGGGGCTTACATAATAGATACCTCCCATAAATGACCCCATTGTAGAAACTACACCCCTCAAGTTACTCAAAACTGATTTTACAAACTTTGTTAAAGAGGACCTTTCATCTGGCAAAACATTGTGAACTAAGTGTCATGATCTGTACAGCGGCACTTACTATTATCCCTGGGCGCCGCTTCGTTCTCCCGCTATGCCCTCCGGTATGTTCGGTCACTTGATTATAGTAGGAGGAGACTGCCCTTGTTCTCCTGGGCGTCTCCTTCTCCCAGGCTGTAGCGCTGGCCAATCGCAGAGCAGAGCTCACAGTCTGGGAGAAAAAGCCTGGGAGAAGAAGATGCCCAGGAGAACAAGGGCAGTCTCCTCCTACTATAACCAAGTTCCCTAAGTCTCCGCCTACTATAACCAAGTGACCGAACATACCGGAGGGCATAGCAGGAGAACGGAGCTGCGCCCAGGGATAATAGTAAGTGCAGTGAGATCCCTGGGCACCGCTGTACAGATCATGACACTTAGTTCACAATGTTTTGCCAGATGAAAGGTCCTCTTTAACCCTTTAGGTGTTCCACAAGAATTAAAGGAAAATGGAGATGAAATTTCTAAATGGATTCTGCGGTTTACAGAAAAACACCCCACATGTGGTCGTGAACTGATGTAAGGGCAAACAGCAGGGCACAGAAGAAAAAAAGCGCCATATGGTTTTTGGAAGAGAGTTTTTGCTGGACTGGTTTTTAGATACCATGTCCCATTTGAAGCTCCCCTGATGCACCCTTACAGTAGAAACTCCCAAAAAATTTACCCCCATTTTCGAAACTAGAGGATAAGGTGCCAGTTTTATTGGTGCTATTTTAGGGCACACACCTAACTGAGCGTAACGGAGCCTAAAGACCCCATAGACTATAATGGGGTCCATTCCGTGTCCGCTCAGAACATGATTTTTGAGCGGAGACGAAAGTCGTGCATGCAGGACTTTCGTCTCCGCTAAAAAATCATGTTCTGAGCAGACACGGAACGAACCCCATTATAGTCTATGGGGTCTTTAGGCTCCGTTACGCTCAGTTAGGTGTGTCAGTTATCTGCAGAATCCGTCCTTTCCGTTCTCCTGCTCCTTAACGGAGCCGGAGAAGGAAAGGAGAAACGGTGATGTGTGAACGAGCCCTTACTTATATTGCACAAAAATAAAAAGCTGCACATACACTGCTCAAAAAAATAAAGGGAACACTTAAACAACACAATGTAACTCCAAGTCAATCACACTTCTGTGAAATCAAACTGTCCACTTAGGAAGCAACACTGAGTGACAATCAATTTCACATGCTGTTGTGCAAATGGCATAGACAACAGGTGGAAATTATAGGCAATTAGCAAGACACCCCCAATAAATGAGTGGTTCTGCAGGTGGTGACCTGACCACTTCTCAGTTCCTATGCTTCCTGGCTGATGTTTTGGTCACTTTTGAATGCTGCCGGTGCTTTCACTCTAGTGGTAGCATGAGACGGAGTCTACAACCCACACAAGTGGCTCAGGTAGTGCAGCTTATCCAGGATGGCACATCAATGCGAGCTGTGGCAAGAAGGTTTGCTGTGTCTGTCAGCGTAGTGTCCAGAGCATGGAGGCGCTACCAGGAGACAGGCCAGTACATCAGGAGACGTGGAGGAGGCCGTAGGAGGGCAACAACCCAGCAGCAGGACCGCTACCTCCGCCTTTGTGCAAGGAGGAACAGGAGGAGCACTGCCAGAGCCCTGCAAAATGACCTCCAGCAGGCCACAAATGTGCATGTGTCTGCTCAAACGGTCAGAAACAGACTCCATGAGGGTGATATGAGGGCCCGACGTCCACAGGTGGGGGTTGTGCTTACAGCCCAACACCGTGCAGGATGTTTGGCATTTGCCAGAAAACACCAAGATTGGCAAATTCGCCACTGGCGCCCTGTGCTCTTCACAGATGAAAGCAGGTTCACACTGAGCACATGTGACAGACGTGACAGAGTCTGGAGACGCTGTGGAGAACGTTCTGCTGCCTGCAACATCCTCCAGCATGACCGGTTCGGCATTGGGTCAGTAATGGTGTGGGGTGGCATTTCTTTGGAGGGCCGCACAGCCCTCCATGTGCTCGCCAGAGGTAACCTGACTGCCATTAGGTACCGAGATGAGATCCTCAGACCCCTTGTGAGACCATATGCTGGTGCGGTTGGCCCTGGGTTCCTCCTAATGCAAGACAATGCTAGACCTCATGTGGCTGGAGTGTGTCAGCAGTTCCTGCAAGACGAAGGCATTGATGCTATGGACTGGCCCGCCCGTTCCCCAGACCTGAATCCAACTGAGCACATCTGGGACATCACGTCTCGCTCTATCCACCAACGTCACGTTGCACCACAGACTGTCCAGGAGTTGGCAGATGCTTTAGTCCAGGTCTGGGAGGAGATCCCTCAGGAGACCGTCCGCCACCTCATCAGGAGCATGCACAGGCGTTGTAGGGAGGTCATACAGGCACGTGGAGGACACACACACTACTGAGCCTCATTTTGACTTGTTTTAAGGACATTACATCAAAGTTGGATCAGCCTGTAGTGTGTTTTTCCACTTTAATTTTGAGGGTGACTGCAAATCCAGACCTCCATGGGTTAAAAAATTTGATTTCCATATTTTTTTTTGGTGTGAATTTGTTGTCAGCACATTCAACTATGTAAAGAACAAAGTATTTCAGAAGAATATTTAATTAATTCAGATCTAGGATGTGTTATTTTTGTATTTTTTTGAGCAGTGTATTTGAACGAAAAAGCCTTCAAGTACAACAGGTTTCTTAACGGTAAACGGTTAAAGGGAACCTGACACCTGTCATCAACTTTATGCTGCTCAGACTAACAGCAGCATAAAGTAGAGACAGGTGAGTTGATTTCATCAGTCTGTGTAGTTTAAAAGTAAGTGGTTACCGAGAACCAACATCACAATTATTGCAGACTAGGCCTGGAAAAGAGTCACAGCCACCTGAGAAGAGTCCTGGTTATTCATGAATTCCTGCTCTCCCGCCCACCTGCTGATGACTGACAGTATTCTACCTAGCTCCCTTTCTGTCTAGGAGAGAACTGCCAATCATCAGCAGATTTTCTGTAGCTGGTCTCCCTAAGATCAGCTATTGTTTTATTTGAGTAGTCTCCAAGGCATTGCTCCCGGTTAGCCAGAATCCTACTCCACACTGATGAGGGGCAACACCCCGAAACAGCTGTCTGTGGATGGATAACTGGCTTAGGTTTTCCCCGTCACATCCTTAAAGCTTGTAAAAGAGCGGGATCTTGACATAGGGGCCACTTAATATGGTGGATCTGGTGATTTCTGTAATGGGGACACCCCTTTGCTCGGTTTTCCTTCCTTTGAGGGATATCTGGCTTTCACTGTGTTGAAGACCCATAACTGGGGCTCCACGGTTATTTTGCATATCACTGTTTCCCAGGGAGCTTTGCACTTTGGATTGCTGTGTCGAGACTCTTAAATGAGGCTCCACTGTGTTTTCTGTAGCTGGTCTCCCTAAGATCAGCTATTGTTTTATTTGAATCATCAGAAAATGGGCGAGAGAGCAGGAGATTATAGATAACCATGACTCTAAGTTCTCAGGTAGATTTGACTCTTTTCAGGGCCTGGGCTGGAATGTTTACGATGCTGGTTCTCAGTAACCACTTACTTTTAGTTAATGAGTGACACACCGCTGAAATCAGAATTTTTGTCATTAGTTTATGCTGCCGTCAGTGAGGTCAGCATAAAGGTGATGACAGGTTCCCTTTAAATATATAACAAATTGCAAACTTGCAAATCAATATGTAGTGCGAGTGCGACTGAACATCAGTGTTTATGCTCCTTGCGTGCCGTCATTACATTTAATATCTCCTTATTGGTCCAGAGGACCTGAGCGTTACTTTCGCACCCTCACTGAATAGTTTTATTAAAATTATACTTTGTTGATATATCCTTTAAAATCACTTCGTGTTAGACAAGGAACTCAAAAATGTGATTAAAATTACTCAGTGAGGTAACGTCCCTTCCCTATAACCTGAACTCCCTGAGTAATTTTAATCACTTTTTGAGTTCCTTGTCTAACACTAAGTGATTTTAAAGGATATAACAATATCAATAAAATAGAATTTTAATAAAACTATTCCGTGAGGGTGCGAAAGTAACGCTCAGGTCCTCTGGAGTCGCCAATAAGGAGAGAATAAATACAGGAGTATAGCGTTGCACGCTCCTGAGGGGTCCTGTCATTACATTTAATGCACATCAGCCAAGGTTTTTTTGCCAGGAACACAAGTTTGTCCACAGTCTCGGGCTTCAGTGCAGATCGGTGGCATGTTACTATATTGCCACTGGTGCTGAATGCCCTTTCTGAAGGGGCACTTGTGGCAGGAATGCAAAGATATTTCTTGGCTAGGCTTGCCACCCTGGGAAAATTAGCCTGGTGCAACCTCCACCACTCCAGTGGGTCAGCTTCTCCTTCTACATCCAGTGCCTGCAGGTAACTCTTAAGCTCCATTTTAATCGCTTCTCTGTCAGTGAGGGCAGTTGGGCCAGGCTGAGCAGATGCATTTTTTTAAAAGCTGCCAGACTTCGTTTACTCCTCTTGGGTTCTCTCTGGGCTTCTCCAGCAGCTCCTGTGCTTGTGTGTGATGGTGGCGACTCTGTGGCAGACACACCTTGCGTCTCTAGCAGTGCCTGAATTTCTGCTGCTGCCTTTGTGAAGATGAACTCTCTTCGGTCATCTGCTATATATGATTATCTGAAGCGTGGGTCGACCAAGGAGGCCATATCCAGGAGGTCATCAGTTGCAACATCTGAGTACTTCTCATTTAAATACTTGAGGATGGCTGTCTTCATGTCCTTCGTCAGATCTGTGTCAATGTCATCATCAGCTGTCGATCACCATGACGTAATAGTACGTCAAAATGCGGCAAGTCACTTGCCGCCATGGCATACTATTATGTCATATGTCGGGAAGGTGTTAAGTCACGCTCCCAAAAGCGTGTGAACTTGGCCAGTAATTTTTCTTGGGAAAAGTGGCAACCTTAAGGCCTATCGCTCCCTCACCCGCCGCATGCACCTTCTATGCCGCGGTCAGTGCTGACTGCGGAATAGAAGGAGTTAATCCGTTGGCATCGGCTTTTAAAGCAATGCCGGCGGATACAGCAGGGGCCCGGCTATCAGGGACTGCCGGGCCCCTGCAGTGATCAGGCGCGCACCGCTCCGATGCCCACCCGATCACCATGACGTAATAGTACGTCAAAATGCGGCAAGTCACTTGCCGCCATGGCATACTATTATGTCATATGTCGGGAAGGGGTTAAGTCACACTTCCAAAAGCGTAATTGGCCAGTAATTTTTCTTGGGAAAAGTGGCAACCTTAAGGCCTATATTGAGTTGGCGGAGGTGCAGTAGACATCGCTTATCTAGACTTTAGTAAGGCTTTTGATACTGTCCCACATAGAAGGCTTATCAATAAATTGCAGTCTTTGGGCATGGACTCCCATATTGTTGAATGGATTAGGCAGTGGCTGAGGGACCGACAACAGAGGGTTGTAGTCAATGGAGTATATTTAGACCATGGTCTTGTTACCAGTGGGGTACCTCAGGGATCTGTTCTTGGACCCATATTGTTTAATATCTTTATCAGCGAAATTGCAGAAGGCCTCGATGGTAAGGTGTATCGTTTTGCTGATGACACAAAGATTTGTAACAGGGTTGATGTTCCTGGAGGGATACACCAAATGGAAAAGGATTTAGGAAAACTAAAGGAATGGTCAAAAATCTGGCAACTAAAATTTAATGTTGATAAGTGCAAGATAATGCACCTGGGGCGTAAAAACCCAAGAGCAGAATATAAAATCAGTGATACAGTCCTAACCTCAGTATCTGAGGAAAGGGATTTAGGGGTCATTATTTCAGAAGACTTAAAGGTAGGCAGACAATGTCATAGAGCAGCAGGAAATGCTAGCAGAATGCTTGGGTGTATAGGGAGAGGCATTACCAGTAGAAGGAGGGAGGTGCTCATGCCGCTCTACAGAGCACTAGTGAGACCTCATTTGGAGTATTGTGCGCATTACTAGAGACCATATCTCCAGAAGGATATTGATACTTTGGAGAGAGTTCAGAGCTACTAAACTAGTACATGGATTGCAGGATAAAACTTACCAGGAAAGATTAAAGGACCTTAACATGTATAGCTTGGAAGTAAGACGAGACAGAGGGGATATGATAGAAACTTTTAAATACATAAAGGGAATCAACAAGGTAAAAGAGGAGAGAATATTTAAAAGAAGAAAAACTGCTACAAGAGGACATAGTTTTAAATTAGATGGGCAAAGGTTTAAAAGTAATATCAGGAAGTATTACTTTACTGAGAGTAGTGGATGCATGGAATAGCCTTCCTGCAGAAGTGGTAGCTGCAAATACAGTGAAGGAGTTTAAGCATGCATGGGATAGGCATAAGGCCATCCTTCAT
Source organism: Bufo bufo (assembly GCF_905171765.1). NCBI lineage: Eukaryota > Metazoa > Chordata > Amphibia > Anura > Bufonidae > Bufo > Bufo bufo. The sequence goes on from NC_053391.1 coordinate 390,088,439, forward strand.
ATAAGATAGGGCCAGGGGCTATCCATAGTATTCAGAATATTGGGCAGACTAGATGGGCCAAATGGTTCTTATCTGCCGACACATTCTATGTTTCTATTGTACCGTATGGCTTTTTCTGTATTTTGCGGTCCGCTAAAAATACGGAACATCTGGCCCCTAATAGAACAGTACTATCCTTGTCCGTTATGCGGACAATAATAGGACATGTTCTATCTTTGAACGGATAAACGAAAATACGGAAACGGAATGCATACAGAGTACATTCCGTTTTCGTTGCGGACCAATTTAAATTAATGGTTCCGTATACGGAACACAAAAAACGGAACGTAAACAGAAAAAAAAACGTTCGTGTGCATGAGGCCTAAGCCTGAGCCACTGTGATAAATCTGGTACAGGTCTAGACAACCTGTCCAAGTTTTTGCCATCCACAGGAAATCTGCACCATTGTTTATGACAAAGTAAGATGATGGTGAGCTTTATCAATGCACATTAAATCAGATTTCTGGCATATTTGCAATGGAAAAAACTGTATTTGGCATAAACCACATATTTACCGTATGTATACACTTTTTGTACACAGAAAAGTAATGAACAACTCCAGGGACAAGATGGCATGGTACAGAAATGCGTATTGTATTCCCCAGAAAGCATGGGCCTTTTTAGGAAAACCAGCACACAGAAAAAAGGTTCTTGAAGCGTACCTGAGTTAAAAAAAAAAAAAAAAGTTTGCATAAGGCCTCCTGCAAACAACCGTATGGCTTTTTCAGTGTTTTGCGGTCTGTTTTTCACTGATCCGTTGTTCCGTTTTTTGTTTCCGTTGTGTTTCCGTTTCTGTTCCGTTTTTCCGTATGGCATATACAGTATACAGTAATTACATAGATAAAATTGGGCTGGGCATAACATTTTCAATAGATGGTTCCGCAAAAAACGGAATGGAAACGGAAGACATACGGATGCATTTCTGTATGTGTTCCTTTTTTTGCGGCCCATTGACTTGAATGGAGCCATGGAACGTGATTTGCGGGCAATAATAGGACATGTTCTATCTTTAAACCGAACGGAAAAACGGAAATACGGAAACGGAATGCATACGGAGTACATTCCGTTTTTTTTGCGGAACCATTGAAATGAATGGTTCAGTATACGGACCGTATACGGAACGCAAAAAACGGCCAGTAAACGGGGAAAAAAAAAGGTTGTGTGCAGGAGGCCTAACAGTTGTGCTTCTTTGAAAGTATGGGTCTTTTTTGGGCTTCACTAATGTCTTTTTCCGTCTAATTATTCGCCTCTTGAGCTGCACAGTTAGATACATGTCTCACACAAGCAGGGGGCATACCCTTTCTGAGGAATCTGCCAGCAGTGTACTGCTGTCATGTTCTTTCCCTTACTTCCCACTATGTTTGTTTTCAGCTCTGGAGCTCACAGAACAGGTAAGGCTACTTTCACACTCACGTTTGGTGCGGATCCATCATGGATCTGCACAGACTGATCCGTTCATAACAGATCCGTTTGTATTATCTTCAACATAGCCAAGACGGATCCATCTTGAACACCATTGAAAGTCAATAGAGGACGGATCCGTTTTCTATTGTGCCAGACTGTGTCAGTGAAAACGGATCCGTCCCCATTGACTTACATTGTGTACCAGAACGAATCAGTTTGGCTCAGTTTCGTCAGACGGACACCAAAATACTGCAAGCAGTGTTTTGGTGTCCACCTCCAGAGCGGAATGGTGACTGAACGGAGGCAAACTGATGCATTCTTAGCGGATCCTTTTCCATTCAGAATGCATTAGGGCAAAACTGATCCATTTTGGACCGCTTGTGAGAACCCTGAACGGATCTCACAAACGGAAAGCCAAAATGCCAGCGTGAAAGTAGCCTATGGAGGGGGAAATCACACTTAGGCCTCATGCACACAAACGTGTGCGCCCTGTGGCCGTGCTGCGGGCCGCAATGCACGTACACCGACCGTTGGGCAACCGCAGCGGATCGCGGACCCATTCCCTTTAATGTGTCCGCGATCCGCATGTTCCGCAAAAAGATAGGACATGTTCTATATTTTTGCGGAACAGAAGTACGGGACGTAACCCCACGGAAGCAGTCCGTAGTGCTTCCATGGGTTTCCGTTCTGTGCTTCCATTCCGCATCTCCGGATATGCGGACCCATTGAAGTGAATGGGTCCGCATCTGTGATGCGGAATGCCCACATAAAGGGCGCCCGTCTATTGCGGATCTGCAAATGCGGTCCGCAATACGGCCATGGGGTGCACACTTTCGTGTGCAGGAGGCCTTACTACATAAAGGCAGAAGGCTCCTGTGATCTTCAGAAGCAGTGTAGAAGCAGTTCTTTTATCAGGCTCAGGATCTCACAAGCTCATTGGAATATGATTTGAACAGTGTTAGGCTACTTTTACACTGGCGTTTTGAATTCGGTTTGTGAGATCCGTTTCAGGGATCTCACAAACAGTTCAAAACGGATCAGTTCAGCCCCAATGCATTCTGAATGGATAAGGATCCGCTCAGAATGCATCAGTTTGGCTCCGTTCCGCCTCCATTCTGCTCTGGATGCGGACACCAAAACGCTGCTTGCAGCGTTTTGGTGTCCGCCTGGCGATGCGGAGCCAAACAGATCCGGCCTGACTTACAATGTAAGTCAATGGGGACGGATCAGTTTTCCCTGACACAATATGGTACAATTGAAAACGGATCCATCCCCCATTGAATTTCAATGTAAGTCAGGACGGATCCGTTTTGACTTAGACTTTTTTTTGACAGAATAATGCAAACGGATCCGTTCTGAACGGATACCAGCGTTTGCATTATAGGTGCGGATCCATCTGTGTAGATACCAGACGGATCCGCACCTAACGCAGGTGTGAAAGTAGCCTTAACTGCAGGGGATTAGAGAGGTCACCACGATTAAGGCCTCATGCACACGACCGTGCCGTTTTTTGCGGTCCGCAAACCGCAGATCCGCAAAAAACGGAAGTCGCCCGTGTTGCCTTCCGCAATTTGCCGAACGGGCGCCGGCAATATAAATGCCTATTCTTGTCCGCAAAGCGTGGACAAGAATAGGACATGTTATATTTTTTTAGCGGGGCCGCGAAACGGAGCAACGGCTGCGGACAGCACACGGAGTGCTGTCCGCATCCTTTGCGGCCCCATTGAAGTGAATGGGTCCACATCCGAGCCGCCAAAATGGCGGATCGGATGCGGACGCAAACAACAGTCATGTGTGTGAGGCCTTACAGCGTTAAAACTTATCCTTCATTCAAAAACAGTGTCTGTATTTCTGCCTGCAAACAAATATCTGTCATGTGCACTGTGCATTTTCTTCACTTCCACCAACAGAAATAACCGCAATACGGACAACAATAGGGCATTTTCGATCATTTGCGTATCCACAAACTATGATTTTGGGTGCCAGCCGGTAGATAAGATCTCCCAATAAAGAAGTGTTTTCTCATCAGGTGATTGTTGGCACCTTTACACATTGCAATAAAATAGGGAACAAGAGTTTGTATGAATGTTAGTTCCTAATAATCTGCCCGTGTGAAAGGGCCTTAACCCCTTCAGTACCAAGCCATTTTTCACCTTAAGGACAAATTTATGTGGTAATAACTTTGGAACACTTTTACGTATCCAACCCATTCTGAGATTGTTTTCTTGTGACACATTGTACTTCATGATAATGGTAAATTTGAGTCAATGTAAATCACCTTTGTTTATTATTAACCCTTTAAGGACTCAGCCCTATTTCACCTTAAGTACTTGGCCATTTTTTGCAAATCTGACCAGTGTCACTTTAAGTGCTGATAACTTTAAAACGCTTTGACTTATCCAGGCCATTCTGAGATAGTTTTTTTCGTCACATAGTGTACTTCATGACACTGGTAAAATGAAGTTAAAAAAATTCATTTTTATTTATAAAAAAAACCAAATTTACCCAAAATTTGAAAAAAAATTGCAAATTTCCAAGTTTCAATTTCTCTACTTCTATAATACATAGTAATACCTCCAAAAATAGTTATTACTTTACATTCCCCATATGTCTACTTCATGTTTGGATCATTTTGGAAATGATATTTTATTTTTTGGGGATGTTACAAGGCTTAGAAGTTTAGAAGCAAATCTTGAAATTTTTCAGAAATTTTCAAAAACCCAATTTTTAGGGACCAGTTCAGGTCTGAAGTCACTTTGCGAGGCTTACATAATAGAAATCACCCAAAAATGACCCCATTCTATAAACTACGACCCTCAAAGCAAGGGTTAACAGCCAAACCAAACTTAATATTTATGGTTCTGATTCTGTAGTTTACAGAAACACCTCATATGTGGTCGTAAACCACTGTACGGGCACACGGCAGGGCGCAGAAGGAAAGGAATGCCATACAGTTTTTGGAAGGCAGGTTTTGCTGGACTGTTTTTTTTGACACCCATGTCCCATTTGAAGCCCCCCGATGCACCCCTAGAGTAGAAACTCCAAAAAAGTGGCTCCATTTTAGAAACTACGGGATATTTTATTTTTTGGGGATGTTACAAGGCTTTGAAATTTTTCAGAAATTTTCAAAAACCCAATTTTTAGGGACCAGTTCAGGTCTGAAGTCACTTTGCGAGGCTTACATAATAGAAACCACCCAAAAATGACCCCATTCTATAAACTACACCCCTCAAGGTATTCAAAACTGATTTTACAAACTTTGTTAACCCTTTAGGTGTTCCACAAGAATGAATGGAAAATAGAGATACAATTTCAAAATGTCACTTTTTTGGCAGATTTTCCATTTTAATAATTTTTTCCAGTTACAAAGCAAGGGTTAACAGCCAAACCAAACTCAATATTTATGGCCCTGATTCTGTAGTTTACAGAAACACCCCATATGTGGTCGTAAACCACTGTACGGGCACACGGCAGGGCGCAGAAGGAAAGGAATGCCATACAGTTTTTGGAAGGCAGGTTTTGCTGGACTGTTTTTTTTTACACCATGTCCAATTTGAAGCCCCCCTGATGCAACCCTAGAGTAGAAACTTCAGAAAAGTGACCCCATCTAAGAAACTACACCCCTCAAGGTATTCAAAACAGATTTTACAAACGTCGTTAACCCTTTAGGTGTTCCACAAGAGTTATTGGCAAATGGAGATGAAATTTCAGAATTAAAATTTTTTGCCAAATTTTCCATTTTAATCAATTTTTCCCAGTAACAAAGCAAGGGTTAACAGCCAAACCAAACTCAATATTTATGGCCCTGATTCTGTAGTTTACAGAAACACCCCAGCTGTATGGGCACATGGCAGGGCGCAGAAGGAAAGGAATGCCATACGGTTTTTGGAAGGCAGATTTTGCTGGACTGGTTTTCTTGACACCATGTCCCATTTGAAGCCCCCCTAGAGTAGAAACTACAAAAAAGTGGCCCCATTTTAGAAACTACGGGATAGGGTGGCAGTATTGTTGGTACTAGTTTAGGGTACATATGATTTTTGGTTGCTCTATATTACACTTTTTGTGAGGCAAGATAACAAGAAATAGCTGTTTTGGCACCGTTTTTATTTTTTGCTTACAACATTCATCTGACAGGTTAGATCATGTGATATTTTTATAGACCAGGTTGTCACGGATGCGGAGATACCTAATATGTATACTTTTTATTTATGTAAGTTTTACACAATGATTTCATTTTTGAAGCAAAAAAAATCATGTTTTAGTGTTTCCATAGTCTGAGAGCCAAGATTTTTACAGTTTTTGGGCGATTACCTTGGGTAGGCTATGATTTTTGTGGGATGAGATGACGGTTTTATTGGCACTATTTTGGGGTGCGTGTGACTTTTTGATCGCTTGCTATTACACTTTTTGTGATGTAAGGTGACAAAAAATGGTTTATTTAGCACAGTTTTTATTTTTTATGGTGTTCATCTGAGGGGTTAGGTCATGTGATATTTTTATAGAGCCGGTCGATACGGACGCGGCGATACCTAATATGTATACTTTTTTTTTATTTATGTAAGTTTTACACAATAATATCATTTTGGAAACAAAAAAAAAATCATGTTTTAGTGTCTCCATATTCTGAGAGCCATAGTTTTTCAGTTTTTGGGCGATTATCTTAGGTAGGGTCTCATTTTTTGCGGGATGAGATGACGGTTTGATTGCCACTATTTTGGGGTGCATATGACTTTTTGATCACTTGCTATTACACTTTTTGTGATGTAAGGTGACAAAAATTGGTTTATTTAGCACAGTTTTTTTTTTTTTTTTTACAGTGTTCATCTGAGGGGTTAGGTCATGTGATATTTTTATAGAGCCGGTCGATACGAACGCGGCGATACCAAATATGTATACTTTTTTTTTTATTTATGTAAGTTTTACACAATAACAACTTTTTTAAAACAAAAAAAAGATGTTTTAGTGTCTCCATATTCTGAGCCATAGTTTTTTAATTTTTTGGGCGATTGTCTCAGGTAGGAGCTAATTTTTTGCGGGATGAGGTGACGGTTAGATTAGTACTATTTTGGTGGATCACTTGCTGTTGTACTTTTTGTGATGTAAGGTGACAAAAAAATGGTTTATTTAGCACAGTTTTTTTTTTACGGTGTTCATCTGAGGGGTTAGGTCATGTGATATCTTTATAGAGCCGATCAATACGGACGCGGCGATACCTAGTATGTATATTCCCCCCCCCCCTTTTTTTTACTTTATTTAGGGAAAATTATGTTTTTGTTTATTTTTACTTGAAACTTTTAATTTTTTTGTGGGAAAACTTTATTTTTTACTTTATTTTTTGTCCCACTTTTGGGCGTCTAATCCTTTACAATGCATTCCAATACTTCTGTATTGGAATGAATTGGCTGTATGAGTAGGGGCTGGATCTCACAGCCACGTCACAGGAAGGCAGCGGTGATGCCTCAGGAAGGCATCGCGCTGCCTTCCATGCCATCGGGTCCCCCTTACAGCCCCATGGGGATCCGATGGCACCACCGCCGCTGCCGCCCCACCAGGAAAAAGCCGCAAACCGCAGGTCTGAATTGTACCGGTACGTCCTGGGTCCTTAAGGACTCGGCAAACATGGCGTACCGGTACGTCCTAAGTCCTTAAGGGGTTAAAAAAATAATATATTTGAATTTCTCTGTTTCTAAGGCTACATGCACACGAATTTTGTTTGTTTCCGTTCCGTTGTTTTTTTTTTGAGGATAGGATGTGGACCCATTCATTTCAATGGGTCCGCAAAAAATACAGACAGCACACCGTGTGCTCTCCGCATCAGTATGTCCGTTCCGTAGGCCCCGTGTCCTATTCTTGTCCGTTTTAGGCATTATTACAATGGATCCTCAAAAAAAAAATGGCATACGGATGTCATCCGTTTTTTCTTTGTGGACCGCAAAACACATACGGTCGTGTGCATGTAGCCTAAGACAGATAGTGATACATCACTAGTTATTACTTTACATTTCCCATTTGTATACTTTAGGTTGACATAATTTTGTAAATGTAATATTTTTTTTTTTAAGACGTTAGAAGGCCTAGAATTTTAGAAGCAATTCTTAAAATTTTTAAGAAAATTTCCAAAACCCACTGTTTTAAGGAGCAGTTCAGTTATGTCACTTTGTGGGGCTTACATAGTGAAACCACCCATAAATTACTCCATTTTAGAAACTACACCCCTGAAGGTATTCAAAACTGATTTTACAAACTTTGTTAAGACTTTAGGTGCTCCACAAGAATTAAAGGAAAATGAAGATTACATTTCTAAATTTTCCTTTTTAGGCCGATTTTTCATTTTAATCCTTTTTCCCTGTAACACAGCAAGGGTTAACGGCCAAACAAAACTCAATATCTATTACCCTGATTCTGCAGTTCACAGAAACAACCTATATGTTGGAGAGCAGATTTTGCTGGAGTGATTTTTAGACACATTTGTCCCATTTGAAGCCCCCTGATGCACCCTACAGTAGAAACTCCCAAACGGGGACCCCCTTTTGGAAACCATGGGATAAGGTGATGCTTTTTGTGAGGCAAGGTAACCAAAAAATTACTGTCCTGGCACAGTTTTGATTTTTTTTACAATGTTCACTTGACAGGTTAGATCATGTGATAAGCAGGTTATTACGGACACGGCAATACCTAATATGTATACGTAAAAGCATTTTTGAAAATAAAAAAGGTTTTTATTTTTATGGCATTCACCTTAGGGGCTAGATCATGTGATTTTTTTTTTTAGCGCTGGTTGTTACAGACACAGTAATACCTAATATTTATATATTATAATTTTTTTTCGGTTTTATACAATAAAGGCATTTTGAAAAAGAAAATCATGTCTCCATTTTCTGAAAGCCATATTTTTTTTACTTTTCAGACGATTGTCTTAGGTAGGGTCTAATTTTTCTGCGGGATGGGATGACAGTTTGGTACCATTTTTGGGCACATATGACTTTTTGATCCCTTGGTATTAGGCTACGTCTACAGGACGACATTTGTCTCGCGACATTTTGTTGCACTAATGTCGAGCGACAATTTTTATAATGACAGTCTATGATGTCGCACTGCAACATGCTGCGACTGTTGCGTCGCAGTCGCAGCATGTTGCATGCTGCAGTGCGACACCATAGACTGCCATTATAAAAATTGTTGCGCAACATTAGTAGTTGTGCCCTAAATGTCTTCGTGTAGATGTAGCCTTACACTTTTTGTGATACAAGGTGATAAAAAATGGCTTTTTAGCACAGTATTTTTTTATTTTTTTTTAAAGGTGTTCACCAGACGGGCTGGATCACGTGATATTTTTATAGAGCAGGTTGTTATGGACGCAGCGATACCTAATAGGACTATTTTTTATTTTATTTCAGTTTTGCACAATAAATTTTATTTTATTTTTTTATCATGTTTTTAAGTCTCCATTTCCTAAAATCCACATTGTTTTTTATTTTTTTGGGCAATTGTCTTATGTAGAGCCTCGTTTTTTGCAGGATGAGGTGACAGTGATTGATAAAAAATTTGGGTACATATGACTTTTTTGATCACTTTTTATACAATTTTTTAGGAAGTAAGGTGGACAAAATTCCATCATAGTTTTTCATATTTTTTTTTATGGCATTCACTGTGCGGTAAATGTAACATGATCCTTGTATAGATTAGGTCATTACGGACGCAGCGATACCAAACATGTTTAGTGTTTTTTTTAGGCATTTATATGTGTGGATATAGGAAGAAGTTAGATTTATTTTTTTTCTTTTACACTTTTTCAAGAGTCAGTGGGTCTGATGGCTCTACAATACACTACAGTACACTGTATAGTGTACTGCTGTGTATTTTCATTTACACAGCCTGATCAGGCTCCTGCCTTTATCATATAAATACATTTAACATGGTTCTGATCCACACAGTCATGAACTGTGGGGATCAGAACCTTTTGCCGGCATTAAAATCCTCTGATTGGCTAGTCTATACAGACTAGCCAATCAGAGAGATCACCGGCCCGGGACCGCTCTCATTGGTCCCTGGCTGGATAACTTCTTCTCCGCATGCTGCACTGCAGTCCTGACATCACACAGCGTCGGGTCATAGTACGCGCTTACTATGTCCCGACGATGTGTTAAGGCTGAAAGTGCGGTGCGTGCCGGCGGGTGACCCCGGAGCGGTAAGTAATAGCAAGCGCTTCCCTTCTGCTCCGTGGTCACATGACACAAATGAATTCTCGATGCAAAAAATTAGCATTGAGGATTTTTTGGTGTCGAATTTCTCGATTCAATCAAGTAATCGTTTCAGCCCTAATGGTGACAGATTGCTGCCATGACGAACCTGTACGTCGTGGAGGCCTAAGGCAGTGCAGTCCATAACGTACAGGTACATCACGGTGGCTTAAAGGATTTCCAAGCGGACGCAAACAACAGTCATGTGTGTGAGGCCTTACAGCGTTAAAACTTATCCTTCATTCAAAAACAGTGTCTGTATTTCTGCCTGCAAACAAATATCTGTCATGTGCACTGTGCATTTTCTTCACTTCCACCAACAGAAATAACCGCAATACGGACAACAATAGGGCATTTTCGATCATTTGCGTATCCACAAACTATGATTTTGGGTGCCAGCCGGTAGATAAGATCTCCCAATAAAGAAGTGTTTTCTCATCAGGTGATTGTTGGCACCTTTACACATTGCAATAAAATAGGGAACAAGAGTTTGTATGAATGTTAGTTCCTAATAATCTGCCCGTGTGAAAGGGCCTTAACCCCTTCAGTACCAAGCCATTTTTCACCTTAAGGACAAATTTATGTGGTAATAACTTTGGAACACTTTTACGTATCCAACCCATTCTGAGATTGTTTTCTTGTGACACATTGTACTTCATGATAATGGTAAATTTGAGTCAATGTAAATCACCTTTGTTTATTATTAACCCTTTAAGGACTCAGCCCTATTTCACCTTAAGTACTTGGCCATTTTTTGCAAATCTGACCAGTGTCACTTTAAGTGCTGATAACTTTAAAACGCTTTGACTTATCCAGGCCATTCTGAGATAGTTTTTTTCGTCACATAGTGTACTTCATGACACTGGTAAAATGAAGTTAAAAAAATTCATTTTTATTTATAAAAAAAACCAAATTTACCCAAAATTTGAAAAAAAATTGCAAATTTCCAAGTTTCAATTTCTCTACTTCTATAATACATAGTAATACCTCCAAAAATAGTTATTACTTTACATTCCCCATATGTCTACTTCATGTTTGGATCATTTTGGAAATGATATTTTATTTTTTGGGGATGTTACAAGGCTTAGAAGTTTAGAAGCAAATCTTGAAATTTTCAGAAATTTTCAAAAACCCAATTTTTAGGGACCAGTTCAGGTCTGAAGTCACTTTGCGAGGCTTACATAATAGAAATCACCCAAAAATGACCCCATTCTATAAACTACGACCCTCAAAGCAAGGGTTAACAGCCAAACCAAACTTAATATTTATGGTTCTGATTCTGTAGTTTACAGAAACACCTCATATGTGGTCGTAAACCACTGTACGGGCACACGGCAGGGCGCAGAAGGAAAGGAATGCCATACAGTTTTTGGAAGGCAGGTTTTGCTGGACTGTTTTTTTTGACACCCATGTCCCATTTGAAGCCCCCCGATGCACCCCTAGAGTAGAAACTCCAAAAAAGTGGCTCCATTTTAGAAACTACGGGATATTTTATTTTTTGGGGATGTTACAAGGCTTTGAAATTTTTCAGAAATTTTCAAAAACCCAATTTTTAGGGACCAGTTCAGGTCTGAAGTCACTTTGCGAGGCTTACATAATAGAAACCACCCAAAAATGACCCCATTCTATAAACTACACCCCTCAAGGTATTCAAAACTGATTTTACAAACTTTGTTAACCCTTTAGGTGTTCCACAAGAATGAATGGAAAATAGAGATACAATTTCAAAATGTCACTTTTTTGGCAGATTTTCCATTTTAATAATTTTTTCCAGTTACAAAGCAAGGGTTAACAGCCAAACCAAACTCAATATTTATGGCCCTGATTCTGTAGTTTACAGAAACACCCCATATGTGGTCGTAAACCACTGTACGGGCACACGGCAGGGCGCAGAAGGAAAGGAATGCCATACAGTTTTTGGAAGGCAGGTTTTGCTGGACTGTTTTTTTTTACACCATGTCCAATTTGAAGCCCCCCTGATGCAACCCTAGAGTAGAAACTTCAGAAAAGTGACCCCATCTAAGAAACTACACCCCTCAAGGTATTCAAAACAGATTTTACAAACGTCGTTAACCCTTTAGGTGTTCCACAAGAGTTATTGGCAAATGGAGATGAAATTTCAGAATTAAAATTTTTTGCCAAATTTTCCATTTTAATCAATTTTTCCCAGTAACAAAGCAAGGGTTAACAGCCAAACCAAACTCAATATTTATGGCCCTGATTCTGTAGTTTACAGAAACACCCCAGCTGTATGGGCACATGGCAGGGCGCAGAAGGAAAGGAATGCCATACGGTTTTTGGAAGGCAGATTTTGCTGGACTGGTTTTCTTGACACCATGTCCCATTTGAAGCCCCCCTAGAGTAGAAACTACAAAAAAGTGGCCCCATTTTAGAAACTACGGGATAGGGTGGCAGTATTGTTGGTACTAGTTTAGGGTACATATGATTTTTGGTTGCTCTATATTACACTTTTTGTGAGGCAAGATAACAAGAAATAGCTGTTTTGGCACCGTTTTTATTTTTTGCTTACAACATTCATCTGACAGGTTAGATCATGTGATATTTTTATAGACCAGGTTGTCACGGATGCGGAGATACCTAATATGTATACTTTTTATTTATGTAAGTTTTACACAATGATTTCATTTTTGAAGCAAAAAAAATCATGTTTTAGTGTTTCCATAGTCTGAGAGCCAAGATTTTTACAGTTTTTGGGCGATTACCTTGGGTAGGCTATGATTTTTGTGGGATGAGATGACGGTTTTATTGGCACTATTTTGGGGTGCGTGTGACTTTTTGATCGCTTGCTATTACACTTTTTGTGATGTAAGGTGACAAAAAATGGTTTATTTAGCACAGTTTTTATTTTTTATGGTGTTCATCTGAGGGGTTAGGTCATGTGATATTTTTATAGAGCCGGTCGATACGGACGCGGCGATACCTAATATGTATACTTTTTTTTTATTTATGTAAGTTTTACACAATAATATCATTTTGGAAACAAAAAAAAATCATGTTTTAGTGTCTCCATATTCTGAGAGCCATAGTTTTTCAGTTTTTGGGCGATTATCTTAGGTAGGGTCTCATTTTTTGCGGGATGAGATGACGGTTTGATTGCCACTATTTTGGGGTGCATATGACTTTTTGATCACTTGCTATTACACTTTTTGTGATGTAAGGTGACAAAAATTGGTTTATTTAGCACAGTTTTTTTTTTTTTTTTTTACAGTGTTCATCTGAGGGGTTAGGTCATGTGATATTTTTATAGAGCCGGTCGATACGAACGCGGCGATACCAAATATGTATACTTTTTTTTTTATTTATGTAAGTTTTACACAATAACAACTTTTTTAAAACAAAAAAAAGATGTTTTAGTGTCTCCATATTCTGAGCCATAGTTTTTTAATTTTTTGGGCGATTGTCTCAGGTAGGAGCTAATTTTTTGCGGGATGAGGTGACGGTTAGATTAGTACTATTTTGGTGGATCACTTGCTGTTGTACTTTTTGTGATGTAAGGTGACAAAAAAATGGTTTATTTAGCACAGTTTTTTTTTTTACGGTGTTCATCTGAGGGGTTAGGTCATGTGATATCTTTATAGAGCCGATCAATACGGACGCGGCGATACCTAGTATGTATATTCCCCCCCCCCTTTTTTTTACTTTATTTAGGGAAAATTATGTTTTTGTTTATTTTTACTTGAAACTTTTAATTTTTTTGTGGGAAAACTTTATTTTTTACTTAATTTTTTGTCCCACTTTTGGGCGTCTAATCCTTTACAATGCATTCCAATACTTCTGTATTGGAATGAATTGGCTGTATGAGTAGGGGCTGGATCTCACAGCCACGTCACAGGAAGGCAGCGGTGATGCCTCAGGAAGGCATCGCGCTGCCTTCCATGCCATCGGGTCCCCCTTACAGCCCCATGGGGATCCGATGGCACCACCGCCGCTGCCGCCCCACCAGGAAAAAGCCGCAAACCGCAGGTCTGAATTGTACCGGTACGTCCTGGGTCCTTAAGGACTCGGCAAACATGGCGTACCGGTACGTCCTAAGTCCTTAAGGGGTTAAAAAAATAATATATTTGAATTTCTCTGTTTCTAAGGCTACATGCACACGAATTTTGTTTGTTTCCGTTCCGTTGTTTTTTTTTTGAGGATAGGATGTGGACCCATTCATTTCAATGGGTCCGCAAAAAATACAGACAGCACACCGTGTGCTCTCCGCATCAGTATGTCCGTTCCGTAGGCCCCGTGTCCTATTCTTGTCCGTTTTAGGCATTATTACAATGGATCCTCAAAAAAAAAATGGCATACGGATGTCATCCGTTTTTTCTTTGTGGACCGCAAAACACATACGGTCGTGTGCATGTAGCCTAAGACAGATAGTGATACATCACTAGTTATTACTTTACATTTCCCATTTGTATACTTTAGGTTGACATAATTTTGTAAATGTAATATTTTTTTTTTTAAGACGTTAGAAGGCCTAGAATTTTAGAAGCAATTCTTAAAATTTTTAAGAAAATTTCCAAAACCCACTGTTTTAAGGAGCAGTTCAGTTATGTCACTTTGTGGGGCTTACATAGTGAAACCACCCATAAATTACTCCATTTTAGAAACTACACCCCTGAAGGTATTCAAAACTGATTTTACAAACTTTGTTAAGACTTTAGGTGTTCCACAAGAATTAAAGGAAAATGAAGATTACATTTCTAAATTTTCCTTTTTAGGCCGATTTTTCATTTTAATCCTTTTTCCCTGTAACACAGCAAGGGTTAACGGCCAAACAAAACTCAATATCTATTACCCTGATTCTGCAGTTCACAGAAACAACCTATATGTTGGAGAGCAGATTTTGCTGGAGTGATTTTTAGACACATTTGTCCCATTTGAAGCCCCCTGATGCACCCTACAGTAGAAACTCCCAAACGGGGACCCCCTTTTGGAAACCATGGGATAAGGTGATGCTTTTTGTGAGGCAAGGTAACCAAAAAATTACTGTCCTGGCACAGTTTTGATTTTTTTTACAATGTTCACTTGACAGGTTAGATCATGTGATAAGCAGGTTATTACGGACACGGCAATACCTAATATGTATACGTAAAAGCATTTTTGAAAATAAAAAAGGTTTTTATTTTTATGGCATTCACCTTAGGGGCTAGATCATGTGATTTTTTTTTTTAGCGCTGGTTGTTACAGACACAGTAATACCTAATATTTATATATTATAATTTTTTTTCGGTTTTATACAATAAAGGCATTTTGAAAAAGAAAATCATGTCTCCATTTTCTGAAAGCCATATTTTTTTTACTTTTCAGACGATTGTCTTAGGTAGGGTCTAATTTTTCTGCGGGATGGGATGACAGTTTGGTACCATTTTTGGGCACATATGACTTTTTGATCCCTTGGTATTAGGCTACGTCTACAGGACGACATTTGTCTCGCGACATTTTGTTGCACTAATGTCGAGCGACAATTTTTATAATGACAGTCTATGATGTCGCACTGCAACATGCTGCGACTGTTGCGTCGCAGTCGCAGCATGTTGCATGCTGCAGTGCGACACCATAGACTGCCATTATAAAAATTGTTGCGCAACATTAGTAGTTGTGCCCTAAATGTCTTCGTGTAGATGTAGCCTTACACTTTTTGTGATACAAGGTGATAAAAAATGGCTTTTTAGCACAGTATTTTTTTATTTTTTTTTAAAGGTGTTCACCAGACGGGCTGGATCACGTGATATTTTTATAGAGCAGGTTGTTATGGACGCAGCGATACCTAATAGGACTATTTTTTATTTTATTTCAGTTTTGCACAATAAATTTTATTTTATTTTTTTATCATGTTTTTAAGTCTCCATTTCCTAAAATCCACATTGTTTTTTATTTTTTTGGGCAATTGTCTTATGTAGAGCCTCGTTTTTTGCAGGATGAGGTGACAGTGATTGATAAAAAATTTGGGTACATATGACTTTTTTGATCACTTTTTATACAATTTTTTAGGAAGTAAGGTGGACAAAATTCCATCATAGTTTTTCATATTTTTTTTTATGGCATTCACTGTGCGGTAAATGTAACATGATCCTTGTATAGATTAGGTCATTACGGACGCAGCGATACCAAACATGTTTAGTGTTTTTTTTAGGCATTTATATGTGTGGATATAGGAAGAAGTTAGATTTATTTTTTTTCTTTTACACTTTTTCAAGAGTCAGTGGGTCTGATGGCTCTACAATACACTACAGTACACTGTATAGTGTACTGCTGTGTATTTTCATTTACACAGCCTGATCAGGCTCCTGCCTTTATCATATAAATACATTTAACATGGTTCTGATCCACACAGTCATGAACTGTGGGGATCAGAACCTTTTGCCGGCATTAAAATCCTCTGATTGGCTAGTCTATACAGACTAGCCAATCAGAGAGATCACCGGCCCGGGACCGCTCTCATTGGTCCCTGGCTGGATAACTTCTTCTCCGCATGCTGCACTGCAGTCCTGACATCACACAGCGTCGGGTCATAGTACGCGCTTACTATGTCCCGACGATGTGTTAAGGCTGAAAGTGCGGTGCGTGCCGGCGGGTGACCCCGGAGCGGTAAGTAATAGCAAGCGCTTCCCTTCTGCTCCGTGGTCACATGACACAAATGAATTCTCGATGCAAAAAATTAGCATTGAGGATTTTTTGGTGTCGAATTTCTCGATTCAATCAAGTAATCGTTTCAGCCCTAATGGTGACAGATTGCTGCCATGACGAACCTGTACGTCGTGGAGGCCTAAGGCAGTGCAGTCCATAACGTACAGGTACATCACGGTGGCTTAAAGGATTTCCAAGCGCTTTTTTTTCATTTGTCTTTGTTGACAAACCGATGCCCTCCTGCTCCATTCTGGCTCCCTGGCCCTCTTCACTGGTCTTCCGGTCCCTGTCTGTCAACTTCAGCACATGCGTCGCTGCAGCCTGCGACTGATCTCAGTGGAGATGTGTCCCCAAGTAGCAAGTGACCCAGCAGTGAGGTGCAATGGTGTACTGAGAACCTAAAGTGGCCCTGGAAAAAAAATACTAAACGTGGCCCTATGTTATAGGTGGGTCCAAAATGACAGAAGGCAGGGCAAAAACAAGTAGGCAGGGTCAGCAATACCATAGTCAAAAATACCGTCCCAGCAGAACCATATACCACACAAAATATTGCCCCAAAAGCTGCCCCTTTGTGGTGGCCATTAATAGATGCCATTTGCTGTCCTCCTCCTCCAGTTGTCTCTGATTAAGGTATGGAGCAGGGGGCTTAGTCTGAGTTCACACTTCAGTTACTTGGTCAGTTATTGTGAAGCCTATACAGAGATAAGGTATAATGGAGAGATCTGCACCTGTTCTAGGTTTTTAACCCGCACATATTTTTGGCTCAAAATAACTGAAATGTGAACTGGGTCTTAGGAGGTAAGATGCCAGCCACAGCAAATGAATTTAGGAGGGCATATGTGGTCGCTGGCCGGGTACATGAGTACCTGATTCTCACAGTGTTAATTACCGCTGAGAACTCATTATGTACCTGGCCATTGGCAGAGAGGAGGGCTTGGGTGTCTCCCTGGGCATTGGCCCACTGGGAAATTTCCCTGTAGGGTCTACAACCAAACTACCCCTGGTGAGGTGTTAGCACGAGTGTTGAGCGAACTTGTGTTTTAAGTTCTGCGTCCAAAGTTCGGGTTATCGAAGAATCGCGTTATGGATTCTAAATTCCGTTATGGTCCGTGGTAGCGGAATCCATAACCGGATTCTTCGATAACCTGAACTTTGGACGCAGAACTTAAAACACAAGTTCGCTCACCATTGAGACCAGACATTGGCTGCGGTGGCACATAGGAGAATTGACAGTAGTGGTGTCGCTAGAGGGGGCGAGGGGGGGGCAATCGCTGTTGTTCTTTGCCCCGCCGCTGATTCCCCCAGGTGAATACTAATGAGTGCTTCCATTATGGAAGCGCTCATTAGTACCGAAGGACCAGGAAGCGGTAAACGCTCTGTACTTACCACTTCCTGGTCCTCGGCTGTCGGCTGTGCAGGGCTGCGCACAACGTGAGGGCGCTCTGTGACCTCACGCTGTGCGTGCCAGTTCAGAGCACAGTCGACTGAGGAGAGAGAAAATTGCAGGCGGCGTCCAGGAGCAGGAGAGGTAAGTGTTTTTTTATTTTATAAAAAATGTGGCTGCTGGGGGAATAATGGGGGCTAATCATGAGGCATAATGGGGGCTAATCATGAGGCATAATGGGAGCTAATCATGAGGCATAATGGGGGCTAATCATGAGGCATAATGGGGGCTAATTGGAGGCATATGGGGGCTAATTAGAGGCATAATGGGGGCTAATTAGGGACATAATGGGGGCTAATGAGGCATAATGGCTTATAATGGGGGCTAATTAGGCATATGGAAGCTAATGAGGCATATGGGGGCTAATAGGAGGCATAATATGGGCTAATGAGGCATAATGGTTTATAATGGGGGCTAATGAGGCATAAGGGCTGATATGGGGGCTAATGAGGCATAATGGTTTATAATGGGGCTAATGAGGCATAAGGGCTGATATGGGGGCTAATGAGGCATAAGGGCTGATATGGGGCTAATGAGAGACATGGGGGCTGATAAGAGGCATAATGGGAGCTAATAAGAGGAATAATAGGGGCTAATGAGGCATAAGGGCTTATAATGGGGGCTAATGAGGCATAGAGGCTGATATGGGGGCTAATGAGAGGCATGGGGGCTGATATGGGAGTGATGAGAGGCATAATAAGTGTCATCCACAGATGCCCCCATAACAGTATGTCTTCCACAGATCCACCATAACAGTATGTCTTCCACAGATCCACCATAACAGCACGCCTGCGCACTGACGAGAGACAGAAAGAAGGGGAAAGAATCCGCGGAAGCAAGCAGAGGACGGCACAGCAGACTGAATAGCTTCTTTTGTAAGTAAATTGTTTTATTATAAATGTATCCCTGCATACCGCAATTCTCTGGTATTTTGTAATCTTATTTATATATACTTATTTTGTTTTTGCCCCCCCCCCCCCATTTTTGACTGTGGTATCTTTGTGCCCCCCCTATATATTGTTCCTAGAGTCGCCACTGGTTGACAGTCCAGTGAAGAGCAGCAGGGAGCAAGAATGGAGAGCAGGTGACTATGGATTTCTCTAGGATAGAGATGAGCGAACTTCTGTTTTAAGTTCGGCGTCTAAAGTTCGGCTTCCGGTTAGCGGAGGATCCCGATATGGATTCCGAATTCCGTTGTGGTCCGTGGTAGCGGAATCAATAATGATCCCGATATGGATTCCGAATTCCGTTGTGGTCCGTGGTAGCGGAATCAATAATGACCATTATTGATTCTGCTACCACGGACCACAACGGAATTCGGAATCCATATCGGGATCCTCCGCTAACCGGAAGCCGAACTTTAGACGCCGAACTTAAAACAGAAGTTCGCTCATCTCTACTCTAGGACTATTCCAGGCTGGGGTGCAAGCCCTTTAAGCCACAAAAGTCAACCAAAAGCACCACACTTTTCCTAAATCCCCCAAATACAGTATGACAAATTTACCAGATAAAAAATAAAGTAAAGAAAAAACCGGTGCCACAAAAGAAAGTAAGGCTTGTGCAGGGGCTAGCAGACTGGAGAATATTCGGAAGCGGAGAGCGGAGAATGTCCATACATGGCACCCAGGTGGCACTCTCACACAGCGGCCCGCTCTCCTCCCCCTCCCTGTACAGCCGGCTACCTCCGCTGCAGCCAATCGGCTGAGGGCAGCCCGGACTCCGGCGCGGCTCGTGTGGCGCACACGGCTCATCCCCTCCCGGCCGCCGGGGAGCTCGTCTCTGACACAGCACAAGACGCGGGGGCCCCAGTCCGAGCAGCAGCATGTCGGGCCCCGGACTGCAGGGGGAGAAGCGGGGCGAGGACTCCGGGCTGCTGCTGGACTTGCTGGGGGAGAAGCTGGTGACGGCGGAGCGGGAGGAGGTGGACGTGCAGTCCCTGGGCTCCCGGGTGTCCCTCGTCGGGCTGCTCTTCGGCTGCGGGGTGAGCGCTCCCTGCCTGCAGCTGCTGCCCAGCCTCAGCGACTTCTACTGCAAGACCCGGGACCGCCTGGAGGTCGTCTTCATCTCCTCGGACCCCGACCAGAAGAAATGGCAGCTCTTCCTGAAGGACATGCCCTGGCTGGCACTCCCGTACCAGGAGAAGCAGAAGAAGGTGAGGGGGAGGGCGGCGTTGCCCTGTGTATTGTTACCTAGGCAGGAAGGCGACCGTGTACACTTGTAGCCATGGCAAGCAGCAGTGTGCAGCTCCCCCCATCACTGTGCCAGTGCTCAGCAGGACTTAGTAGTCACATATGACTGATGGGTTGGCATAGCTGTCTCTGCCATGCCTCGTTATGGTATGTGTTGGTATGTACTGCCAAGAAACTAGTGCCCTTCCAATGTACCAGGACTGTGGGCGCTAATGGTATTAGAGCTGTCTAGACTGCATTGGGCAGTGGCTGACGATGGGGTGGAGGTGTCCTATTGACATCGAGAGGTTACATAGAAAGCCCTTCATCTACAGGCTCTGGCCAGGCACAGCTTCCCCTGGGTGCTAGGAGTCGGCTCAATGGCAATTGGGCAATCCTGACACTGGCTGCGTTTTGAAAGTGGTTGTCTGTGATGGTGGCTGCTTAGATAAAACTTGTCACCACACAATGCAGTGCAATCTGCAGGCAGCATATTTAGGGCTCATGCACACGACCGTATGCCCTCTGAGACATACGGTCCATCAGAGCGGGCCATATGTCCCGGAGCAGCATACATTGTGCGCACGGGAGCGCACAGCATCATATGAGTGCAGGACAATAGTCCCGTGGGTGGCCCGATGCGCACAGCATCATAGTAACCTATGATGCTGTGCGCTCCCGTGCGCACGATGTATGCCGCTCTGGGACATATGGACCGTATGTCTCGGAGGGAATACGGTCGTGTGCATGAGCCCTAAGAGCAGGAGGAGCTGAGCAGATTGATATATAGTTGTGTGGGAAAGTATTCTATAAAACCTGTAATTTTATACATTTAAATCTCTCTTCTTTCTGGGCTCAAGATAGCTCATTCAACTATCAATGACTGACAGCTATCTATATATACACACTTGCAGAGAGAATGATAACACCTCCCCCGTGTACAACTATCAGCGACTGACAGCTATCTATGTATACACACTTACACAGAGAATGCTATCAATCACTGATAACACCTCCCCATGTACAGCTACCAGTGACTGACAGCTATCTATGTATACACACTTACACAGAGAACGCTATCAATCACTGATAACACCTCCCGTGTGTACAGCGACTGACAGCTATCTATGTATACACACTTGCACAGAGAACGCTATCAATCACTGATAACACCTCCTTGTGTACAGCTATAAGTGACAGCTATCTATGTATACACACTTACAGAGAGAATACTATTAATCACTGATAACACCTCCCCCATGTACAGCTACCAGTGACTGACATCTATCTATGTATACACACTTACACAGAGAACGCTATCAATCACTGATAACACCTCCCCCATGTACAGTTATCAGTGACTGACATCTATCTATGTATACACACTTACACAGAGAACGCTATCAATCACTGATAACACCTCCCGTGTGTACAGTTATCAGTGACTGACATCTATCTATGTATACACACTTACACAGAGAATACTATCAATCACTGATAACACCTCCCCTGTGTACAGCTATCTATATATACATACTTACACAGAGAATACTATCAATCACTGATAACGCATCCCTGTGTACAGCTAAGGCTACTTTCACACTTGCGTCAGAGGATTCCAGCAGGCAGTTCCGTCTGATAAATGCATTGAAATACCGGATCCGTTTCTCCGGTGTCATCCGGAAAAACGGATCCGGTATTTATTTTTTCACAGATTTCAAGGTCTGCGCATGCACGGACCGGAAGAACGGATCTGGCAATGCGCCAATTTTAATGCTGGATCCGGCACTAATACATTTTAATGGCATTCCAGCAAGTGTTCAGGATTTTTGGCCGGAGAGAAAAATGCAGCATGCTGCGGTATTTTCTCCGGCCAAAAATTCTGATGCATACTGAACGGATTGCTCTCCATTCAGAATGCATTAGGATAAAACTTATCAGTTTTTTTTCAGGTATTGAGCCCATAGGATGGAACTCAATACCGGAAAAAAAAAACACTAGAGTGAAAGTACCCTAACAGTGACTGACAGCTATCTCTGTATACACACTTACGCATAGAATACTATCGATCACTGATAACACCTCCCCTGTGTACAGCTATCAGTGACTGACAGCTATCTACAGTGCCTTGCAAAAGTATTCACCCCCCCTTGACTTTTTTCGTATTTTGGTGCCTGCCAACCTGGAAGTAACATGGATTGTTTGAGGATTTGCATCATATAATTTACAGAACATTCCCACAACTTTGAAGATGTTTGTTTTTATTGTGAAGTAAACAACAAATAGGACAAAATAACAGAAAAGGTCAATGTGCGTAACTATTCACCCCCCTAAAGTCAATACTTTGTAGAGCCACCTTTTTCCAGCAATCACAGCTACAAGTCGCTTTGGATAAGTCTCTATGAGCTTTCCACATCTTACCACTGGGATTTTTGCCCATTCCTCCTTGCAAAACTGCTCCAGCTCCTTCAAGTTGAATGGATTGAGCTTGTGAACAGCAATCTTTAAGTCTGACCACAGATTTTCAATGGGATTGAGATCTGGGCTTTGACTAGGCCATTCCAACACATTTACATGTTTCCCCTTAAACCAGTCAAGTGTTGCTTTAGCAGTGTGTTTAGGGTCATTGTCCTGCTGGAAGGTGAACCTCCGTCCTAGCCTCAAATCACGCACAGAGTGGTACAGGTTTTGCTCAAGAATATCCCTGTATTTAGCACCATCCATCTTTCCCTCAACTCTGACCAGTTTCCCAGTCACATCCCCACAGCATGATGCTGCCACCACCATGTTTCACTGTGGGGATGGTGTTCTTTGGGTGATGTGATGTGTTGGGTTTGCGCCAGACATAGCGTTTTCTTTGATGGCCAAAAAGTTCAATTTTTGTCTCATCAGACCAGAGCACCTTCCTCCATACACTTTGGGAGCCTCCCACATGCCTTTTCGCAAACCCACAATGTGCCTTTTTGTTTTTAGCTGAAAGTAATGGCTTTCTTCTGGCCACTCTGCCATAAAGCCCAACTCTATGGAGCGTACGGCTTATTGTCGTCCTATGTACAGATACTCCAGTCTCTGCTGTGGAACTCTGCAGCTCCTCCAGGGTTACCTGTTCTCTGGGCTGCCTCTCTGATTAATGCCCTCCTTGCCCGGTCCATGGGTTTTGGTGGGCGGCCGTCTCTTGGCAGGTTTGTTGTTGTGCCATGTTCTTTCCATTTGGTTATAATAGATTTGATGGTGCTCCTGGGGATCATCAAAGATTTGGATTTTTTTTATAACCTAACCCTGACTTGTACTTCTCAACAACATTGTCCCTTACTTGTTTGGAGAGTTCCTTGGTCTTCATGGCAGTGTTTGGTTAGTGATGCCTCTTGCTTAGGTGTTGCAGCCTCTGGGGCCTTTCAAAAAAGCTGTGTATATGTAATGACAGATGATGTGACACTCAGATTGCACACAGGTGGACATCATTTCACTAATTATATGACTTCTTAAGGTAATTGGTTGCACCTGAGCTTTTTATGGGCTTCGTAACAAAGGGGGTGAATTGGCTGTTTTCTATTTCTAAACAATAGTTTTATTTATATATTTTTCTCATTTCACTTCACCAACTTAGACTATTGTGTTCTGATCCATCACATAAAGTTCAGATTAACAAAACATTGAACTTAAGGCTGTAATGTAAAAAAAAAAAAAAAAAATACAAAAAAATCAAGGGGGTGAAAGGTTATGTCGATGAAAAGTTATGGCTTTTCAATGTAATGATAAAAAAGTACTGTGTCCTTAAGACCTAAACTAGGCCGCCTCCTTAGGCCTCTTGCACACGACCATGGTTTGGTTCCGCATCCGAGCCGCATTTTTGGCGGCTTGGGTGCGGACCCATTCACTTCAATGGGGCCGCAAAAGATGCGGACATCAGTCTGTGTGCTCCGCTCCGTGGCCCAGCAAAAATTATAGATCATGTCCTATTCTTGTCCATTTTGCGGACAAGAATAGGCATTTCTATAATGGGCTGTCTGTTCCGTTCCGCAAATTGCGGAAGGCACGCGGGCGGCATCCGTGTTTTGCGGATCCGCAATTTGCAGACCGCAAAACACGGCACATTAGTGTGTAGGAGGCCTTAAAGGGCTATTTCCATCTGCAGACTTATGGGAATACTCAGCTTCTGTATATGGAGAGCATGCTGTTCATGCGCGTTATCCTCTGCATTCATTGCTAGGGGATTTCCAAAAATAGCTAAGCGAGCACTCGGTTATTTTTGGAAGCCCCATAGCGGTGAATGAAGGGATGGCTATGAATACGTGGCTTCATTCACTTTGGGCTTTGTTCTTGCGATGGGCGCAAGTCCCACCTTTGGAGCCACTCCCAATGGACATTGATGGCATCTCCTAACAATATACTATACATTTCCAGATGGGAATACCACTTTACGGGTAAAAGTGAACTCCTACTTTGGAATATAGGAACCTGATGCACAGTGGACAGATGCTGTCAAGATTCTTGAATGGCATCTCAGCAGCCCCTTGAGAAGTACGGTTTACAGCAGCCTGTATTCTGCTGGAGGCTCCACTTTGAAATCTCTTTGAAAATGGGCCTGTTCTGATCATACATGGCAGTTGCTGATTCTACGTTTCTCTGAAGTGGTAATGAAAGAGGCTCCGAGCTTGAACTTCAGTGTAATATCCATCTGTACAGCTTGGCACACGGTGAGGGGTGGAATTTTGCTAACAGAGTTTTTCCATTCTCTGACAAAAAGGGAAGTTGCTTTTCCCTGTGTGCATTTAGCAAATCATCACATAGCCTAAGATTTTACTTCATAAGTAAGGCATTTTTTCCCTACATCGGTCGGAGGCTCGGTGACTTCTGTCTATGACACACTGTACATGAAGTTTTTCTTCCTCTCCATAAAGTTACGTCATTTACAATGATGACCAATGGGAATTGCAGAAAAGCACATATAGGATTGCAGGGCAGTGTAAATTGAGGTAATGTTAATTGGATATTTTACCCTCATTAGGACTTTCCAAGATTTTTTTTTTACTGATACTTCTGGATAGGTCATCAGTATCTGATCAGTGGGGGCCCAACCCCTGGGACCATCGTGATCAGCTGTTTTGAGAAGGCAACGGCGCTTCTGTGAGCGCCGCTGACCTTTCACAGCCTACCAAGCACATCTGAGATGTTCCTGGGCCATGTGATCGATGAACGCGTCATCACTGGTCTAGGAAAAGCAGAGAGATGGCTGTGGTGCTCACAGGAGCGCCGCTGCCTGTTCCTAGGAAAAGCAGAGAGATGGCTGTGGTGCTCACAGGAGCGCCGCTGCCTGTTCCTAGGAAAAGCAGAGAGATGGCTGTGGTGCTCACAGGAGCGCCGCTGCCTGTTCCTAGGAAAAGCAGAGAGAAGGCTGTGGTGCTCACAGGAGCGCCGCTGCCTGTTCCTAGGAAAAGCAGAGAGAAGGCTGTGGTGCTCACAGGAGCGCCGCTGCCTGTTCCTAGGAAAAGCAGAGAGAAGGCTGTGGTGCTCACAGGAGCGCCGCTGCCTGTTCCTAGGTAAAGCAGAGAGAAGGCTGTGGTGCTCACAGGAGCGCCGCTGCCTGTTCCTAGGAAAAGCAGAGAGAAGGCTGTGGTGCTCACAGGAGCGCCGCTGCCTGTTCCTAGGAAAAGCAGAGAGAAGGCTGTGGTGCTCACAGGAGCGCCGCTGCCTGTTCCTAGGAAAAGCAGAGAGAAGGCTGTGGTGCTCACAGGAGCGCCGCTGCCTGTTCCTAGGAAAAGCAGAGAGAAGGCTGTGGTGCTCACAGGAGCGCCGCTGCCTGTTCCTAGGAAAAGCAGAGAGAAGGCTGTGGTGCTCACAGGAGCGCCGCTGCCTGTTCCTAGGAAAAGCAGAGAGAAGGCTGTGGTGCTCACAGGGGCGCCGCTGCCTGTTCCTAGGAAAAGCAGAGAGAAGGCTGTGGTGCTCACAGGAGCGCCGCTGCCTGTTCCTGGGAAAAGCAGAGAGAAGGCTGTGGTTCTCACAGGAGCGCCGCTGCCTGTTCCTGGGAAAAGCAGAGAGAAGGCTGTGGTGCTCACAGGAGCGCCGCTGCCTGTTCCTGGGAAAAGCAGAGAGAAGGCTGTGGTGCTCACAGGAGCGCCGCTGCCTGTTCCTGGGAAAAGCAGAGAGAAGGCTGTGGTGCTCACAGGAGCGCCGCTGCCTGTTCCTAGGAAAAGCAGAGAGAAGGCTGTGGTGCTCACAGGAGCGCCGCTGCCTGTTCCTAGGAAAAGCAGAGAGAAGGCTGTGGTGCTCACAGGAGCGCCGCTGCCTGTTCCTAGGAAAAGCAGAGAGAAGGCTGTGGTGCTCACAGGAGCGCCGCTGCCTGTTCCTAGGAAAAGCAGAGAGAAGGCTGTGGTGCTCACAGGAGCGCCGCTGCCTGTTCCTAGGAAAAGCAGAGAGAAGGCTGTGGTGCTCACAGGAGCGCCGCTGCCTGTTCCTAGGAAAAGCAGAGAGAAGGCTGTGGTGCTCACAGGAGCGCCGCTGCCTGTTCCTAGGAAAAGCAGAGAGAAGGCTGTGGTGCTCACAGGAGCGCCGCTGCCTGTTCCTAGGAAAAGCAGAGAGAAGGCTGTGGTGCTCACAGGAGCGCCGCTGCCTGTTCCTAGGAAAAGCAGAGAGAAGGCTGTGGTGCTCACAGGAGCGCCGCTGCCCGTTCCTAGGAAAAGCAGAGAGAAGGCTGTGGTGCTCACAGGAGCGCCGCTGCCCGTTCCTAGGAAAAGCAGAGAGAAGGCTGTGGTGCTCACAGGAGCGCCGCTGCCCGTTCCTAGGAAAAGCAGAGAGAAGGCTGTGGTGCTCACAGGAGCGCCGCTGCCTGTTCCTAGGAAAAGCAGAGAGAAGGCTGTGGTGCTCACAGGAGCGCCGCTGCCTGTTCCTAGGAAAAGCAGAGAGAAGGCTGTGGTGCTCACAGGAGCGCCGCTGCCTGTTCCTAGGAAAAGCAGAGAGAAGGCTGTGGTTCTCACAGGAGCGCCGCTGCCTGTTCCTAGGAAAAGCAGAGAGAAGGCTGTGGTGCTCACAGGAGCGCCGCTGCCTGTTCCTAGGAAAAGCAGAGAGAAGGCTGTGGTGCTCACAGGAGCGCCGCTGCCTGTTCCTAGGAAAAGCAGAGAGAAGGCTGTGGTGCTCACAGGAGCGCCGCTGCCTGTTCCTAGGAAAAGCAGAGAGAAGGCTGTGGTGCTCACAGGAGCGCCGCTGCCTGTTCCTAGGAAAAGCAGAGAGAAGGCTGTGGTGCTCACAGGAGCGCCGCTGCCTGTTCCTAGGAAAAGCAGAGAGAAGGCTGTGGTGCTCACAGGAGCGCCGCTGCCTGTTCCTAGGAAAAGCAGAGAGAAGGCTGTGGTGCTCACAGGAGTGCCGCTGCCTTCTCAAACAGCTGAATGGGAGGGGGTCCCGGGTGTCGGACCCCCACCAATCAGATTCTGAGGACCTATCCTGAAGATAGGTCATCGGTATAAAAAATCTCTGAAAACCCCTTTAATATTTGTCCTTGGAGATTTTACTGGCAGTATTTGGAAGAAGCAGCATATACATTGCAGGGCACAGTCACCACTGACGGTTACAATCCACAGAATCTTGCATGAGCCTGTTACAGCTTTTTTCATGTCTTCTACTGTATGTTTATCCTTGGCTAGATGAAGATCCCAAGTCAAGATAACTTTAGTATGGTCTTTTTTGTAATGGTGGGGTTAAGTGTCAAAGAAATTGTAAAAAAATTCTTATGTCATATCGACATATCAAAGGTTTTAATCATTGGTGGTCTGAGTGCTGAGAACCCCACTAATCGCTAGAACGAGGACAGAGAAGTGCTCATATAGGGTGTTGTCTGCTGCACGAGATGGGCTCTGTGGAAAGTCTATTGGCCCCTGCAACGAGGTCTATGGGCCCCTGCAATCGTTCCAGCGATTGGTGGGGGTCTCACCTTTGATATGTTGCCATGGCTTATCAACAGTTGTTTTAAAACTTCAGTGACAGCCAATGTAGTACAGTACCTGCTATATATATATACAGGGTGGATAAAAATCTATGATTCTTTTTTAAAAATAAAAAAAATCATATTTTTTTTATTTAAATCAGATTTTTTTTTAATATAAAATGCTTTTTGAGGAAAATATATTACCATCCAAAGGTTATTCCATCATGAAATAAAGATTTGTTTTTTAATTATGTAGAATAAGGCTGTATATGTTAAAAAATTTTGGGTAAATAAATTCCATTAATCCATTCACAATGGGAGGGAAGAAATGCAAATGAGCTCTTAACGAGCTTTGCCTCTAATGCCACCAGATGTAAGGCAGCTATCCTAGAAGTCAATATTCAGCTCTTAAAATAAGCCTTGAGACATGACTTGGATATTAAATAAGCCAGCACCTCATCTGCAGACAGCTGTTTCAGGGTGATTGCCCCTCATCAGTGCAGAGCAGAGAGTACTGGCTTAACTGGGTGAGAGGCCTGTGTCCGAAACAGCTGTCTGCAGATGAGGTGCTGGCTTATTTAATATCCAAGTCATGTCTCAAGGCTTATTTTAAGAGCTGAATATTGACTTATAGGAAAGCTGCCTTACATCTGGTGGCATTAGAGGCAAAGCTTGTTAAGAGCTCATTTGCATTTCTTCCCTCCCAGAATTCCAGAGGAGCATGTATGGCCTAAAAGTCTCCTCACACTGATAAAGGCGCTCTCTCCCTAAGAAGAGTTAGTTTCCCCCTTTGTCCATTCACAATGTCATGCTCTTAACAGAGGTTTTTGTAAGATTATTGGGCAGTTTTTCTGCCTACAAGATATTATCACAGATGCTTGGTTTACTTTTGCAGTTCTCAAAACTGAATTTGACTCAGCAGAGATCACATGCCTCTTCTTCACAGCAAAAATGTTATAACATGAACACAGTTGAGAAAAAGACCTTAACCACCTCAGCCCCCAGTGCTTAAACACCCTGAAAGACCAGGCCACTTTTTACACCTCTGACCTACACTACTTTCACCGTTTATTGCTCGGTCATGCAACTTACCACCCAAATGAATTTTACCTCCTTTTCTTCTCACTAATAGAGCTTTCATTTGGTGGTATTTCATTGCTGCTGACATTTTTACTTTTTTTGTTATTAATCGAAATTTAACGATTTTTTTGCAAAAAAATGACATTTTTCACTTTCAGTTGTCAAATTTTGCAGAAAAAACGAGATCCATATATAAATTTTGCTCTAAATTTATTGTTCTACATGTCTTTGATAAAAAAAAAATGTTTGGGTAAAAAAAAAATGGTTTGGGTAAAAGTTATAGCGTTTACAAACTATGGTACAAAAATGTGAATTTCCGCTTTTTGAAGCAGCTCTGACTTTCTGAGCACCTGTCATGTTTCCTGAGGTTCTACAATGCCCAGACAGTACAAACACCCCACAAATGACCCCATTTCGGAAAGTACACACCCTAAGGTATTCGCTGATGGGCATAGTGAGTTCATAGAACTTTTTATTTTTTGTCACAAGTTAGCGGAAAATGATGATTTTTTTTCTTTTCTTTTTTTTTTCTTACAAAGTCTCATATTCCACTAACTTGTGACAAAAAATAAAAAGTTCTATGAACTCACTATGCCCATCACGAAATACCTTGGGGTCTCTTCTTTCCAAAATGGGGTCACTTGTGGGGTAGTTATACTGCCCTGGCATTCTAGTGGCCCAAATGTGTGGTAAGGAGTTTGAAATCAAATTCTGTAAAAAATGACCTGTGAAATCCGAAAGGTGCTCTTTGGAATATGGGCCCCTTTGCCCACCTAGGCTGCAAAAAAGTGTCACACATCTGGTATCTCCGTACTCAGGAGAAGGTGGGGAATGTGTTTTGGGGTGTCATTTTACATATACCCATGCTGGGTGAGAGAAATATCTTGGCAAAAGACAACTTTTCCCATTTTTTTATACAAAGTTGTCATTTGACCAAGATATTTATCTCACCCAGCATGGGTATATGTAAAAAGACACCCCAAAACACATTCCTCAACTTCTCCTGAGTACGGAGATACCAGATGTGTGACACTTTTTTGCAGCCTAGGTGGGCAAAGGGGCCCATATTCCAAAGAGCACCTTTCGGATTTCACAGGTCATTTTTTACAGAATTTGATTTCAAACTCCTTACCACACATTTGGGCCCCTAGAATGCCAGGGCAGTATAACTACCCCACAAGTGACCCCATTTTGGAAAGAAGACACCCCAAGGTATTCCGTGAGGGGCATGGCGAGTTCCTAGAATTTTTTATTTTTTGTCACAAGTTAGTGGAAAATGATGATTTTTTTTTTTTGATTTTTTTTTCATACAAAGTCTCATATTCCACTAACTTGTGACAAAAAATAAAAACTTCCATGAACTCACTATGCCCATCAGCGAATACCTTGGGGTCTCTTCTTTCCAAAATGGGGTCACTTGTGGGGTAGTTATACTGCCCTGGCATTCTAGGGGCCCAAATGTGTGGTAAGGAGTTTGAAATCAAATTCTGTAAAAAATGACCTGTGAAATCCGAAAGGTGCTCTTTGGAATATGGGCCCCTTTGCCCACCTAGGCTGCAAAAAAGTGTCACACATCTGGTATCTCCGTACTCAGGAGAAGTTGAGGAATGTGTTTTGGGGTGTCTTTTTACATATACCCATGCTGGGTGAGATAAATATCTTGGTCAAATGCCAACTTTGTATAAAAAAATGGGAAAAGTTGTCTTTTGCCAAGATATTTCTCTCACCCAGCATGGGTATATGTAAAAATGACACCCCAAAACACATTCCCCAACTTCTCCTGAGTACGGAGATACCAGATGTGTGACACTTTTTTGCAGCCTAGGTGGGCAAAGGGGCCCATATTCCAAAGAGCACCTTTCGGATTTCACAGGTCATTTTTTACAGAATTTGATTTCAAACTCCTTACCACACATTTGGGCCCCTAGAATGCCAGGGCAGTATAACTACCCCACAAGTGACCCCATTTTGGAAAGAAGAGACCCCAAGGTATTCGCTGATGGGCATAGTGAGTTCATGGAAGTTTTTATTTTTTGTCACAAGTTAGTGGAATATGAGACTTTGTATGAAAAAAAAAACAAAAAAAAAAAATCATCATTTTCCACTAACTTGTGACAAAAAATAAAAAATTCTAGGAACTCGCCATGCCCCTCACGGAATACCTTGGGGTGTCTTCTTTCCAAAATGGGGTCACTTGTGGGGTAGTTATACTGCCCTGGCATTTTCCAGGGGCCCTAATGTGTGGTAAGTAGGTAAATGACCTGTGAAATCCTAAAGGTGCTCTTTGGAATATGGGCCCCTTTGCCCACCTAGGCTGCAAAAAAGTGTCACACATGTGGTATCGCCGTATTCAAGAGAAGTTGGGGAATGTGTTTTGGGGTGTCATTTTACATATACCCTTGCTGGGTGAGAGAAATATCTTGGCAAAAGACAACTTTTCCCATTTTTTTTTACAAAGTTGGCATTTGACCAAGATATTTCTCTCACCCAGCATGGGTATATGTAAAATGACACCCTAAAACACATTCCCCAACTTCTCCTGAGTACGGCGATACCAGATGTGTGACACTTTTTTGCAGCCTAGATGCGCAAAGGTGCCCAAATTCCATTTAGGAGGGCATTTTTAGACATTTGGATACCAGACTTCTTCTCACGCTTTGGGGCCCCTAGAATGCCAGGGCAGTATAAATACCCCACATGTGACCCCATTTTGGAAAGAAGACACCCCAAGGTATTCAATGAGGGGCATGGCGAGTTCATAGAAATTTTTTTTTTTTGGCACAAGTTAGCGGAAATTTATATTTTTAATTTTTTTCTCACAAAGTCTCCCGTTCCGCTAACTTGGGACAAAAATTTAAATCTTTCATGGACTCAATATGCCCCTCACGGAATACCTGGGGGTGTCTTCTTTCCGAAATGGGGTCACATGTGGGGTATTTATACTGCCCTGGCATTCTAGGGGCCCTAAAGCGTGAGAAGAAGTCTGGAATATAAATGTCTAAAAAAATTGACGCATTTGGATTCCGTGAGGGGTATGGGGAGTTCATGTGAGATTTAATTTTTTGACACAAGTTAGTGGAATATGAGACTTTGTAAGAAAAAAAAAAAATAATTCCGCTAACTTGGGCCAAAAAAATGTCTGAATGGAGCCTTACAGAGGGTGATCAATGACAGGGGGGTGATCAATGACAGGGGGGTGATCAGGGAGTCTATATGGGGTGATAACCACAGTCATTGATCATGCCCGTGTAAGGCTTCATTCAGACGTCCGTATGCGTTTTGCGGATCCGATCCATCTATCAGTGCATCCGTAAAAATCATGCGGACATCTGAATGGAGCTTTACAGGGGTGTGATCAATGACAGGGGGGTGATCAGGGAGTCTATATGGGGTGATAACCACAGTCATTGATCATGCCCGTGTAAGGCTTCATTCAGACGTCCGTATGCGTTTTGCGGATCCGATCCATCTATCAGTGCATCCGTAAAAATCATGCGGACATCTGAATGGAGCTTTACAGGGGTGTGATCAATGACAGGGGGGTGATCAATGACAGGGGGGTGATCAATGACAGGGGGGTGATCAGGGAGTCTATATGGGGTGATAACCACAGTCATTGATCATGCCCCTGTAAGGCTTCATTCAGACGTCCGGATGCGTTTTGCGGATCCGATCCATCTATCAGTGCATCCGTAAAAATCATGCGGACATCTGAATGGAGCTTTACAGGGGGGTAATCAATGACAGGGGGGTGATCAGGGAGTCTATATGGGGTGATAACCACAGTCATTGATCATGCCCCTGTAAGGCTTCATTCAGACGTCCGGATGCGTTTTGCGGATCCGATCCATCTATCAGTGCATCCGTAAAAATCATGCGGACGTCTGAATGGAGCTTTACAGGGGTGTGATCAATGACAGGGGGGTAATCAATGACAGGGGGGTGATCAGGGAGTCTATATGGGGTGATCACCACAGTCATTGATCACGCCCCTGTAAGGCTTCATTCAGACGTCCGGATGCGTTTTGCGGATCTGATCCATCTATCAGTGGATCCGTAAAAATCATGCGGACGTCTGAATGGAGCTTTACAGGGGGTTGATCAATGACAGGGGTGTAATCAGTGACAGGGGGGTGATCAGGGAGTCTATATGGGGTGATAACCACAGTCAGTGATCACGCCCCTGTAAGGCTTCATTCAGACGTCCGGATGCGTTTTGCGGATCCGATCCATCTATCAGTGCATCCGTAAAAATCATGCGGACATCTGAATGGAGCTTTACAGGGGGTTATCAATGACAGGGGTGTAATCAATGACAGGGGGGTGATCAGGGAGTCTATATGGGGTGATAACCACAGTCATTGATCATGCCCCTGTAAGGCTTCATTCAGACGTCCGGATGCGTTTTGCGGATCCGATCCATCTATCAGTGCATCCGTAAAAATCATGCGGACGTCTGAATGGAGCTTTACAGGGGTGTGATCAATGACGGGGGTAATCAATGACAGGGGGGTGATCAGGGAGTCTATATGGGGTGATCACCACAGTCATTGATCACGCCCCTGTAAGGCTTCATTCAGACGTCCGGATGCGTTTTGCGGATCCGATCCATCTATCAGTGGATCCGTAAAAATCATGCGGACGTCTGAATGGAGCTTTACAGGGGGTTGATCAATGACAGGGGTGTAATCAGTGACAGGGGGGTGATCAGGGAGTCTATATGGGGTGATAACCACAGTCAGTGATCACGCCCCTGTAAGGCTTCATTCAGACGTCCGGATGCGTTTTGCGGATCCGATCCATCTATCAGTGGATCCGTAAAAATCATGCGGACGTCTGAATGGAGCTTTACAGGGGGTTGATCAATGACAGGGGGGTAATCAATGACAGGGGGGTGATCAGGGAGTCTATATGGGGTGATCAGGGGCTAATAAGGGGTTAATAAGTGACGGGGGTGGGGTGTAGTGTAGTGGTGCTTGGTGCTACTTTACTGAGCTACCTGTGTCCTCTGGTGGTCGATCCAAACAAAGGGGACCACCAGAGGACCAGGTAGTAGGTATATTAGACGCTGTTATCAAAACAGCGTCTAATATACCTGTTAGGGGTTAAAAAAAACACATCTCCAGCCTGCCAGCGAACGATCGCCGCTGGCAGGCTGGAGATCAACTCTCTTACCTTCCGTTCCTGTGAGCGCGCGCGCCTGTGTGCGCGCGTTCACAGGAAATCTCGCGTCTCGCGAGAGGACGCGCCGGCGCGTCCAGGAGGAATAAATCAACCACCTCCAGGACGCGTCTGTGCGTACAGCGGTCCGGAGGTGGTTAAAGGGACACTGACAGGCCAAAACAGCATATATAGTTAGATATATCACATTACAGGTCTTATACAGTCTTTTAAAAGCATATAAGTATCCCCCCTGTCCACCTTATAAAGAGCGAAATATAAAGTTTTATAACCTGCTTCTCCGGTCAGCAATCTGCCCAAGGGGCGGCGTTTCATGTGAAAATGCGCCCAGCCAGCCGCTCCCAACTGCTGTCTGAAGCCCCGCCCAGCTCATCATTATTCACTTCGCTGGGCGGCGGCTAGAACTCTCCCCAGTCCCGATCCTGCGCATGGGCAATTCAATCCTCTGGGACGCACTATTAACCCCTTTGACGATGTGAGTGAGCAGCGCTCTGAAGCGCTGCTCTGAACAGTGCATGGCTGAGGCTGCAGCTGCCTCCAAGACGCAGGCAGGCTGTGTGTGTACGCATGCGCGATCTAACCACGGCGGGGCGCAGGCGCAGAAGATTGGGCATGAACGATGCCCGGAGGATTGAATTGCGCAGGATCGGGACTGGGGAGAGTTCTAGCCGCCGCCCAGCGAAGTGAATAATGATGAGCTGGGCGGGGCTTAAGAACGGCAGTTGGGAGCGGCTGGCTGGGCGCATTTTCACATGAAACGCCGCCCCTTGGGCAGATTGCTGACCGAAGAAGCAGGTTATAAAACTTTATATTTCGCTCTTTATAAGGTGGACAGGGGGGATACTTATATGCTTTTAAAAGACTGTATAAGACCTGTAATGTGATATATCTAACTATATATGCTGATTTGGCCTGTCAGTGTCCCTTTAATCCTAACTTCTACAAACCTATGAATACTGAATCAACCTAATCAAACTAATATGAAAAGTTGTTATTCTAAAATCTTCATCTACTTGCATATTATAAGTTATACCAGCAAGAATTAGTCTTTATGTAGAAAACTATGATTTAAATCAAGCCTTACTGACTAGTGATTTAAATCGTGATTTAAATTTAGTTGGATTTAAATCAAATCCACCCTGTGTATGTATATGTGTGTATATATGTATGTGTGTATATATATATATATATATATATATATATATATATTTTTTTTTTTTAAATCTCATCTACATGATGAGGAAATTTTTATAGTGGGGAAACTTGCGTGTGGTGTGGCTTTGAAATCTGCCACGTGTCAATTCTTTGTGAAGATTAGCATTGCGGATTTCTTTGCAATTCAGTGAGTGGAAGCTGGGGCAAATCTGCATGTAATATATGCTGATCAAATACATCGATGTGTGCACGCTATATCAGATTTATTAATTTTTTGAGGGGGGGTTTGACACCCTGCACCCGTCAGCTGTTGTGCAGTAGCTCCCTGCTTGATACTCAGGTCCATCCACTGTGTAGTGGACGGAGCTAGACGTGTCTGTGCTGTTTCCATTGATGCCCATGGCAGCGACCCGGCACTGACCAGCTCCATCCACTACACAATGGCTGGAGCTGTGTAGTTTCGGTGCCAGAGCTACTTTGGAAGAGCTGATCAGCGAGCATGAGGGAGTTAACCCCTGCCAATCTAATATTGATGAAACAAATGGAAGAAACGTAGTGGCATGCACTATGTTTATGAAGGTAATACTTCATTTTAATGGAATGTTCAGTTCCCGTTTCACTTTTTACATAGCAACAGATCTCGTTCGTATGAAAGCATTGAAAAGTCTGCCCATTGTTTTATGAATTGAAGAATATGTTACCAAATTTTACATAGAGCAGGTAAGAAAGTATAAGGCATTATATGGTACATTTGTAAACAAGTGGTTAAAATGCTAGAAACACGGGATCATTTACTAACATTGCTACGCCAGTTTTTGGTGTAAAAAAAGTTGCAGGTCTGCAGGAGGTGCACCTAATTTATGATAAGTTATGTGCCTCGTCATAAATTAGGCGCTTTTTCTGG
This sequence comes from Bufo bufo, assembly GCF_905171765.1. Lineage (NCBI taxonomy): Eukaryota > Metazoa > Chordata > Amphibia > Anura > Bufonidae > Bufo > Bufo bufo. The sequence goes on from NC_053391.1 coordinate 390,124,611, forward strand.
CATTAAAAACCGGCATAAAAAGCTGGTCTTTGCTAAATGACTCGCACTACCTTCCAAAGTGCATCTGGTATACTGCTGACGTAAATGACTAAATCTTGTCTTGATTCAGGTTTGTACTAACCCAGCTGAATATAACCTTCAGTGGGGTTTTGGAGATTCTCATATTGATGACCTGTCCTCAGGGTAGGTCACCAGTATCAGATCAGCAGGGATCTGACACCGAGGATTCCTAACGATCAGTTGTTTGAGGAGGCTGCGGCACTTCAGTGAGCACTGCGGACTTGGCATCTTACCAAGCACGGTGTCATCCATTGGACAGCGGCTGTGCTTGGTATGGCAGCTCAGTTCCAATCACTTGAATGGAACTGAGCTGCACTGAGGCCACGTGACTTATGAAAGTGACATCACTGGCCTAGGAAGAAGCATTGGAGCTCGCCAGAGTGCTGTGGCCTCTTCAAACAGCTGATCGGTGGGGGTGCCAGGTGTGGGACGACCACTGATCAGATTTTGATGACCTATCCTGAGGATAGGTCATCAGTATCAGAAACTTGGAAAACCCCCTTTAAGTATACATCCTGCAGTTTTTTCTTCCGTATAGTGTGAGGGTACATTCACATGACCATACAAAATACAGAAACAGGCCGTGTGTGTTCAGCATGTATAGAAATGCCTATTCTTATCCGCAATTGCGGACAAGAATAGGACATGCTCTATCTTTTTTGATGCCAGGACACTGCTTATTTCACAAGTGTCTGTTTAAAAAAAAAAAAAAAAAAACGGAATGAAACCTGTTTTTCTTTATCATACAGGATGGGTCATCAGTGAAAAAAAATAAAAAATCTCAGAAAGCCCTTTTAAAGGGAATCTGTTAGCAGGATATTCGCAGTTAAACCAGACAGAATGCTTTAGGCCCCTTTCACACGGGCGAGTTTTCCGCGCGGGTGCAATGCGTGAGGTGAACGCATTGCACCCGCACTGAATCCGGACCCATTCATTTCTATGGGGCTGTGCACATGAGCGGTAATTTTCACGCATCACTTGTGCGTTCCGTGAAAATCGCAGCATGCTCCTCTTTGTGCGTTTTTCACTTAACGCAGGCCCCATAGAAATGAATGGGGTTGCGTGAAAATCGCAAGCATCCGCAAGCAAGTGCGGATGCGGTGCGATTTTCACGCACGGTTGCTAGGTGACAATCAGGATGGGGATCCGATCATTATTATTTTCCCTTATAACATGGTTATAAGGGAAAATAATAGCATTCTGAATACAGAATGCTAAGTAAAATAGGGCTGGAGGGGTTAAAAAAATAAAAAAAATAATTTAACTCACCTTAATCCACTTGTTCGCGCAGCCGGCATCTCTTCTGTCTTGATCTGTGAGCAATAGGACCTTTGATGACGTCACTGCGCTCATCACATGGTCCATCACATGATCCATCACCATGGTAAAAGATCATGTGACTGTGGATTAAGGTTAGTTAAATTATTTATAATTTTTTTTTAACCCCTCCAGCCCTATAACCATGTTATAAGGGAAAATAATACAATCTACACTACAACTAACCCAAACGGGTCTGGGTACCACAGTCGGTTTTTAATCACCGCGTGCAAAACACATTGCAATGCATCGGGACGCATCGGACCTAATCCGGACACGCTCGTGTGAAAGAGGCCTTACAGGGCTAGCTCAGCTGAATGTAATGATACCTTTCACTTAGTGATCCATGGTTTCATTCTGGAGAAAACTATTCACATGCAAATGAGCAGTTAAGTGCACTATGGGCGGGCCCAAGCTGCTCTGCATCCTCGATCCTCCTGCTTCCTCTTTTTTTTAGCCCCCCTCCGTTCTTCTTGTGTGAATGGACCAGGTGAGATGACTATGCAGGTTCCTGGCCCTGTCAATCAGGAAGGAGAGGGAGCGGCTGGTAGATGAAGCAGGGGGGGCAAGGGTGCACAGAGTGACTCGGGCCTGCGCCCCCTGCGCTTAACTGCTCATTTGCATATGGATTACACCTCATTTACACATCAGTGTTCGGTCAGTGATTTTGAGTCAAAACCAGGATTGGAGCCTGCACAGACATAAGGTAGAAGGGAAAGATCTGCACCTGTTCTGTGTTTAGAGCCGCACCTGGTTTTGGCTCCAAATCGCTGATGGAAATCACTGACCGAACACTGACTGTGTGAATAAGGCCTTAGAGTGCTTGTAGATGCCACATATAGAACAAGGGATGATTATAGCTTCCCCAGGGCTCCGGTACCCTGCCTTGTTTGCACTGGAGAGGCCTGCTAGACAAGAAAGAAATTCCAAATATGTGACAGAATATGCGAACAAAGACTTTTACTGCAGAGACGTTAGTATAGGAGTTAATCCTGATGCATGGTTTATTTTTCTTCATATAGAAGTATGGCAAGTGGAGAGGGGAAACATCTGCACCTTGCTCTCTGTTTAAAGAGGACCTGTCACCATTCCAGAAAAAAAGTGGGATATTTATATATTCTAGTTGGCCGTTCTAACCTGAGCATGACATACTTTCACTTATGAATATCCACCCTACTTCCCCCCATTCTGCGATAATGTCCCCTGAGATTTTATGGCACCACATATATCATTCTGAAGTGACAAGCTAGGGGACAATTTCCGTCACACCGCCTCCTTGTGAGAACTGGGACTATTAACAAGACCATGCTGTACCACACCGTCCTCTGGAGTGAGATGCCGCAGCAGAGGAGGACCCAACCACTGCAGAGAGGGCTCTTCTCTGAGGTCTCTGACCGCCGGCTCCCCACTCCCACACGATTATGCGCAGCTGCAGTCCCCGCACGGACGTTTTAAAACGTCTATACAGAGATATGTGCTAACTGCCTGGACGAATATATAATCAACGGGCAGTCGGCAAGAGGTTAAAGGGATTGTTCTGCCAGACCTCTACACGTGGACAGACCTGCAGAGAGAAGCATACTTATCTGCTCCCACCACTGGGTTATGGCTTCCTTAGTGCCCCGTCACAACTGCCTCACTCTGGTCTATGTCTACAACATCCTGTTTAATGCTGGTTACTTGACCGCTGCAGCCAATGACTGGGTACAGCAGTGCCCATGTTTCACGTCACTGGGTCATGTGATATGGAGTATGTAACCGCTGCAGACAGTGATTGGTTGCAGCAACCATGTAACCTAGAACAAACAGGAGCAAGTATGCTTCCCATTGCAGGTCCAGCCATGTGAGGGGGTCTGGCAGAAAGGTGCCCTTTAGGGGGATGAACAACCCCTTTAGGACACCTGCACACTTTGTGGAACATGTGCGATTTGTCTGCGCGGATTTCCATGTAGAACTACAGTACCAGCAAAGTGTATGAGATTACACAAATCTAACATACACTTTATTTTTTTCCATTAGGAAATTTACCTGCCGTGCGGATTTCTAAATAAATAGCATGGGTGAGATCTGCACCAAAACCACCTAAATTCCGCGACAAAACTTACAATTAGACATTAGGATTTTGGTGCAAATATACTGCAGAAACACAAATAAATCCGCACAGAAATTTGTGCGGATCTATGTACAATCACCTGCTACCATGTACAGGTGGTCTTAAACCTAAACTTTTTTTTTTTAGCAATGTCACTCTAGTTTTTGGACTCCGCCAACCCCGTCCCCCCTTGACTGGAGTGCCAGCCCAGTCGCCAGATTTATAACCAATTGAGCATTCATGGGATGGCTGGAACGTGAGGGTCAGCAACCTGCGAGGACTAACTTTCTTGGTGCGTTTTTTTTTTTTTTGTCAATGACTATATATCTTGGTTTGTAATTAAACAGTTGGGTTAGCTACTGGAGAGGTGGCATTTTTCTCTGACAATGTTCTGAAAAAGCTGGCACAAATTTTTTTTATTATTATTCTCCCTAATATTATTCCAGGCTAAGCCTTAGCTGTTGACTTCACTGGACATGTACTGCTAAAAAATGTGAAGCATCTTAAAGAGGGAAGTGACTACTAGAAGTCAAAAGGGCATACTTGTCATGTAATGTTTACTTCCATCTTCTATCAGGGCTGTGGAATTTTGCACTTGACTTTCTGATGACACTACTGTTGGCGGCCCATAGTCCGGCCGGTCTTGCTTTGTTTTGTAATGTAAGTTATAGTAGGTTGTGGTTCTGATTGTTAGAATGGCAGAACATACATTGGCTGGTTGTCAGTATCAACACTTTTACCATGCAGAATACCTTTACTAATACTATGTGTTCTGTTACGATATATTGTGAGTGCCATGGGTTTAGATCATGTTGTTGTGGCTACAGATGAGTAAAAGATCCTGTAAGATAGCCACTCTATATTGCCTTGAAAAGATGGATTATGTATCCAGGGAGTTATTCTGATTGGAGTCGGGAAAGAATTTTTTATTCTCCTAAAGTGGGGAAAATTAGCTTCTACCTCAGTTTTATTTTTTTGCCTTCCTCTGGATCAACTTGCAGGATAACAGGCCGAACTGGGTGGACAAATGTCTTTTTTCGGACTTATGTACTATGTTACTATTAATGATCATTCTGCGCCATTCAGTAGGATGGTTGGTACATCGCCGATCAGCATACTATATTGTCGATTGACACTTTCTTTCCTTCATATGATCTGCCCATGTTAAAGGGTCTTTGGCCCCACATTCCTTAAGACACATTGGATCGACTTTGCGTGAGCCTAGTAAAACAAGCCTGCCGATGGTTTTCAGTTAGGCAAGAACTGTCCACGCCTAGTAAAGTCCTGCTCAGTATTCTTGCAGTGTATACAGTGGTGCTCCCTTGTAGAGTTTACTTACGAGTCATCTGGATGTTCTGGAAAAGTAGTGTTTTAACAATTAAAGGAATATTACCATTGTGCCTCTATGATGGAAAAGTGCATATAAGGAAAAAAGGCACACATCTCCATGCTACTGCTAGACAGATCCTTCTCTGTGCAGGATCCTCCTGAGTCCTGAAGATAACTTGACTTGTAACCCATCTGGGAGAATGATTAACATGCAATTAAAAATATTTTTTTATTGTCAAAAACCTAAAACTATATTCTCCTTACCTCACATTTAATTATTGGAAGGAATTTATTAAAGGGAATATGTCACATTTAACATGGTGTCTGGGCTTAAGGCAGCATGTTATAGATAGGTTTGTTTCGGGTATCGAATTTTCGATACCCAATCGATACTTTGGCCTGGTATCGACCTCGATACCAGGATTTGCCTTTTTTCAATACTAGGCTTCGCTATTGCGCAGTCCAGTATCAGAGAACAATGAGCGTGCTGCTCTCAGCGTGCTCCGTGTTCTCCTCAGCAGTACAGGGCAGAAGAAAGCAATCTCTCCCTCCCCGCTGTGCCGCTGCCACCAATGAGGAGAGAGGGGCAGGCGCACTGCTCCATCAATTAAAGTAAATGTTTAATACAAATCTCGGAGGCGTGTGCTGGCGGGGAGCTGTGATTAGCGGCAGTTAACCCCTCAGGTGCCGCACCCACCTCCTGTATTAAATGTTAATTATAATCTCATTGGTGGCGCAGTGCGCCCTCTCCCCCCTCCTCCCCAGTATTAAAATCATTGGTGGCGCAGTGCGCTTCCTCCCCTCAACCCTCCCCCCAATATTAAAATTATTGGTGGCGCAGTGCACCCCTCGCCTCAACCCCCTCCCCCCAGTATTAAAATCATTGATGGCGCAGTGCGCCCCACCCCCAACACCCCCAGTATTAAAATCATTGCTGGCAGTGGCCACAGGGTCCCCTCACCTCCTCCTCATTGGTGGCAGTGGCAGTTGTGATCGGAGCCCCAGCAGTGTAATCCTGGGCCTCCGATCGGTTCAGCCAGGACTCTACTGAAGCCATGGCTGCCATAGTCAGCTCCCTGCTGCTGTGTGCACTATGCACAGGGCAGCAGGGACAGTGTGAGGTCCTATTCACCCTGATAGAGCTCTATTAGGGTGAATAGGACAAGGGATTAAAAGATCCCAGGTTCTAGCCTCTAAGGGGGGAAATAGTTATTAAATAAAAAGTAAAAAAATAAATAACAAATATTAAGTATAAATCACCCCCTTTCCCAATTTTACATATGCGGTGAGCGCGTTACAGAAAAAAAAGTAATAAAAACTGCGCGATTCGCCATTTTTTTTGTCACCTTGTCCCCACAAAAAATAGGATCGGACTGTTCTATTATGGGCCGGACATTCCATAAAATGCGGAATGCACGCGGCTTTGTTTGGTGTCTTTTTTTTCCGCGTGGTATCGAGTATCGCAATACTTTTTTATGGTATCGAAACCGAATCAAAATTTTGGTATTGATACAACCCTAGTAATAGTGCAGGATGAGCTGAGCAGACTGATATATTGTTTTTTGAGAAAAGATTCAGTAAAACTGAATGAAACGTCATTCTGGGTTTTAAAGTCAAGCAGTGACTGACAGCTATCTGTCATAGAGGGAAGGCTGTCCGTCACTGATAGGATCGTCTCCTTGACTTCAAAGCCCAGAATGAGCAGGAATTTAAATGAATAAAATATGTTATATTGAATCTTGTCACACAAACTTTTTTTTTTTTTGCTTGTAAAACATATTAAAAAAGTTTTATATTTTTTTTTGTCATACTACATTTTTCTTTCCTATGGAGATGCCTATTGGAAAATACCTGAAAAAAAAGCCATTCCCAGAGCATGCTGCAATAAAAATAAAAAAACTTCAAGGGAGCACAAAAAAGGTGAAGAAACACCAGTACGAAAACGCACTGCATTAAAAAAAAAATAATCTAAGACTGGCATTTCATAAGCCAGTCTTAATAAAAAAAAAGGACTCTTAATAAACTTGGCACATCCATGAGCCAGAAAAGCAAATCTATGCCGGCTATGGGCTGGAATAGACTTCCACTATATGGCATAGTAGTCTCTGGTTTAGGCCTCACAGCGGGTCTGCAATACATGGCACCGGCCTGCAATCATGTGCATGAGGCTTTAAGTTACAGTAACGCCCTTGAAGAGGAAAAGCGAATACGTTCGCCTACTGCTGTGTCTCTGAATGAATTATTTCGTTTTATTCCTTTTTAAAGACCAATATTACTACTTAAAATAATAACATGCTATGCTACACCACAAGTGGCTTGTATGTTCTTTCTGATGTAAAATGAAGAGAAAATGGTTGCAATTTGTACCTGTGGTTGAAAATTGCACGTAAATATATTTTTATTTCAAATTCCTGGGAATCTAAAAAAGAGCTCATGTCTTGTTTCATTTCACTTAAACTAACCCCTTGATTTCTGAGACGAATGACTGGGGTGGATGGTAGAATAGGAAAATGTGTCCTACTCTTAGGAGAGCAGTCACAGCCCATTTGTAAGGTAACGGCTGAAGAACTCCTCATGGCTGGTGTAAGGTACGTAGCTTTTGTTCTTCAAGAGGAACATAATTATGGAATAAATGAATTGGAAAGAATTCCCTTTCTGCTGATCAGTAATCAGTAAGGTTAGAGGTGTAATGCTATTATAAGTTACAGGTTGATCTTGGGAAGTGATACTTGATTGCCTTTTAATGCGGGTACACTTATGCTAACCCATTGTCTGTGACTGGAGAGAGGTCAAGTGTAGAGCTTTGCAGGTTGTCATTGCGCGAACAGATAATGAAAGCCTTGATAGACTGGTTGCTTCATTGCTGCAGATGTCTTATTGATCTCTTTCTTTCTAACGCGTTTCTATGCCTCCATATTACCTCATTGTGGAGGCGCATTCATATCTAATGAGCAGGAATTTATTTATTGCTGTGCCTTGAGCACAAAGAGGTCCATGCATTCTTCCTTCCCATTGACGATGTGACAGGAGTTGATACTGTTGACTTGAAGATGACCTGTTTCTTCATTCTTCGACTTGTCTTGAAGGCAGCTGCTCTATCTGGAACTTTTGGCCCAGGCACTTGACTTAATTTTCTTTTCAGTTTACAGAACAACAGATGGCGTGGATGCAAAAACCTGGTGCCCATCAGAAACACGCCATATGGTCTAAAATACATCATCTCGTGTCTCACCAAAAATAGATATTTTAATGGCTTGAAAAAAAACGAACAGGGAACTTTTTAATCATATGTATGCTGATAATGCTGAGCGCAGTTAACATAGTTATAATAGTGCACTTGTGGATTTTGTCCTATTAATTTTATGTGGGATAAATTATGGGCGTCATCAGTGGTTTTCTCTATTTCTTCAGACAGACAAGAAGCAGATGCTATCTTTAACATAACCAGCTTGTGCTACTGCAAAATCTCTTGAAGTGCATGTTCAGTCCTTCTTGCTGTATCTAAAAACAGTGGTGAAGAATGATTATTTGCTGCTGCTAGGTGTTTTTTTGCATGAATTTTGTTGTTTTTTATTCTTATTAAAAGATAAATTTTAAAGGGGTCCGACAACTGGCACCCCCTCCGACAGTGATGTATGGTCAATGGAGGGAGACCACGCGGTTACTATGGGGCCCGCCCCTTTTCCAACACTGCTTGGAAACACTTCAATGTGGAGCCATGGTTCAGCCCCTCCAAGTCTGCTCTCAGTTGTGCTTTCCAATAGAGCCCAGAGTCGCACTCTGATGCTCCTGTATATTTAACTTTTATTACAATTTTTTTTTTTGCCGATTGAACCCAGGACCTGCTGAATGGGACGCAGATACCTTACCAGTTAGGCCACTGTGTTAACTGTAATCAATGGGAGGATTTTCTCTAATTTAAAACCTTAATAGAATTAATCTTGTAGATAATATACTGGTACATTGTATGTGTGTGTGTGTATATATATATATATATATATATATATATATATTTTTTTTTTTTTTTCCAAAGGATACCAGCGAAAGTATAATGTATTTAGTAATTACAAAAAATTTACGGTGCAGATTAAATTACAATAAACACATTTTCTGTGTATGCCGTATGCCTTTAGGTGAGTGCTGTGGCCTCCTCACAGCTTACCAATAATATCGCCATACATTTTATTGTGACTGTGCATGGTATTGCAGCTCAAGTCCATTCACTTGAATGGGACTGATGAACGTGACTTCACTGGCCTAGGAAGAGGCCGCAGCACACAAATGTTCTTTTTCCCCATTTAAGTTCCGTTATTTTTGCAGCCCATATGCGGAACCATTCACTTCAATGGGGCCACAAAAATGAAAATGACTTGCGTTCTATGTCTGTATGTTCACAAGGCCGTTACGCAAAAAAATAAATAAAATATAGAACATGTCCTATTATTGTCCGCATTACGGACAAGGAAAGGGCTGTTCTATTAGGGGCCGACCCTTCCATTCCACAAAATGCGGAATGCATACAGACAGTGTCCATGTTTGCAGTCTGCAAATTGCGGATCTGCAAAAACACCCAACGGTCACGTGCATGAGTCCTTAGGGCTTGTCTGTAAGGCCAGAGACACATGAGCGAGTGCAATGTGTTAAAACAGAGTGTTAGTGAGAGGTCCCGTCCTGACCTCCGTTTCACTGAAAGGATCACACAGCACTCTATCGAGTTATTATGCTGTGTGACCCTTAGGCCTCTTTCAGACGGGCGTTGCGGGTACGTTGCGGGAACATGCGCGATTTTTCCGCGTGAGTGCAAAACATTGTAATGCGTTTTGCACTCGCGTGAGAAAAATCGTGCATGTTTGGTACCCAAACCCGAACTTCTTCACAGAAATTCGGGCTTGGGATCGGTGTTCTGTAGATTGTATTATTTTCCCTTATAACATGGTTATAAGGGAAAATATTAGCATTCTGAATACAGAATGCATAGTAAAATAGCGCTGGAGGGGTTAAAAAAAATAAATAAAAATAATTTAACTCACCTTAAGCCACTTGATCGCGCAGCCGGCATCGTTTCTGTCTTCTTTCTTTGCTGTGTGCAGTAACAGGACCTGTGGTGATGTAACTCCGGTCATCACATGGTCCATCACATGATCCATCACCATGGTGATAGATCATGTGATGACCGGAGTAACGTCACCACAGGTCCTGTTACTGCACACAGCAAAGAAAGAAGACCGAAGCGATGCCGGCTGTGCGATCAAGTGGATTAAGGTGAGTTACATTTTTTTATTTTTTTTTAACCCCTCCAGCCCTATTTTACTATGCATTCTGTATTCAGAATGCTATTATTTTCCCTTATAACCATGTTATAAGGGAAAATAATAATGATCGGGTCTCCATCCCGATCGTCTCCTAGCAACCGTGCGTGAAAATCGCACCGCATCCGCACTTGCTTGCAGATGCTTGCGATTTTCACGCAACCCCATTCATTTCTATGGGGCCTGCGTTATGTGGGCGGGGCTTAGGGGTGCTGGTCAGCCCATTATTTTTTGAGGTGCTTGGGGCCACTTACTTTAAATGTGAGGTACATGGGGGGTACTAATGTAATAGCACCATGTACCTCAGATTAATAATAGGTGACTTTATGGCAGGGCTTGACAAATTTCCTTGGAATCTAAGAGCCAGCTAAAAAAGTTAGGAGCCATTTTTTTTTTTACTTTATAAAGCCTTATTTTCAGCTACAAAAATAACACGTGACACTGACGTCACTGTATGTATAATCCCTGCGCTGTGACGTCACTGTATGTATAATCCCTGCGCTGTGACATCACTGTATGTATAATCCCTGCACTGTGACGTCACTGAGGAGAATATACAGTACAGACCAAAAGTTTGGACACACCTTCTCATTCAAAGAGTTTTCTTTATTTTCATGACTATGAAGGCATCAAAACTATGAATTAACACATGTGGAATTATATACATAACAAACAAGTGTGAAACAACTGAAAATATGTCATATTCTAGGTTCTTCAAAGTAGCCACCTTTTGCTTTGATTACTGCTTTGCACACTCTTGGCATTCTCTTGATGAGCTTCAAGAGGTAGTCCCCTGAAATGGTTTTCACTTCACAGATGTGCCCTGTCAGGTTTAATAAGTGGGATTTCTTGCCTTATAAATGGGGTTGGGACCATTAGTTGCGTTGAGGAGAAGTCAGGTGGATACACAGCTGATAGTCCTACTGAATAGACTGTTAGAATTTGTATTATGGCAAGAAAAAAGCAGCTAAGTAAAGAAAAATGAGTGGCCATCATTACTTTAAGGCTGCGTTCACACGGGCGAGATTTCCGCGCGGGTGCAATGCGGTAGGTGAACGCATTGCACCCGCACTGAATCTGGACCCATTCATTTCAATGGGGCTGTTCAGATGAGCGATGATTTTCACGCATCACTTATGCGTTGCGTGAAAATCGCAGCATGCTCTATATTCTGCGTTTTTCACGCAACGCAGGCCCCATAGAAGTGAATGGGGTTGCGTGAAAATCGCATGCATCCGCAAGCAAGTGCGGATGCGGTGCGATTTTCACGCACGGTTGCTAGGTGACTGTCTATACACTGTATTATTTTCCCTTATAACATGGTTATAAGGGAAAATAATAGCATTCTGAATACAGAATGCTTAGTAGGTGATCAGTTGAGGGTTAAAAAAAATAAAAAAAATTAACTCACCTTCTCCGTTTGTTCGCGTAAGTCCCGGTCTCTTCTTTACTTCTCAAAAGATGAACTATGGGCTAAAGGACCTTTGATGACGTAAGATCACATGCTCCAATCACATGGTCCATCACCGCGCTGATGGACCCTGTGATTGGAGCATGTGATCTGACGTCATCAAAGGTCCTTTAGCCCATAGTTCATCTTTTGAGAAGTAAAGAAGAGACCGGGACTTACGCGAACAAACGGAGAAGGTGAGTTAATTTTTTTAATTTTTTTTAACCCTCAACTGATCACCTACTAAGCATTCTGTATTCAGAATGCTATTATTTTCCCTTATAACCATGTTATAAGGGAAAATAATAACATCTACACAACACCGAACCCAAACCTGAACTTCTGTGAAGAAGTTCGGGTCTGGGTACCACAGTCGGTTTTTTATCACGCGCGTGCAAAACACATTGCACACGCACGATAAAAACTGAACATCGGAACGCAATCGCAGTCAAAACTGACTGCAATTGCATTCCTACTCGCGCGGGTTTGCCGCAACACACCGGGACGCATCCGGAACTAATCCGGACACGCTCGTGTGAACCCAGCCTAAGAAGTGAAGGTCAGTCAGTCAGCCGAAAAATTGGGAAAACTTTGAAAGTAAGGGCTATTTGACCATGAAGGAGAGTGATGGGGTGCTGCGCCAGATGACCTGGCCTCCACAGTCACCGGACCTGAACCCAATCGAAATGGTTTGGGGTGAGCTGGACCGCAGAGTGAAGGCAAAAGGGCCAACAAGTGCTAAGCATCTCTGGGAACTCCTTCAAGACTGTTGGAAGACCATTTCAGGGGACTACCTCTTGAAGCGAATGCCAAGAGTGTGCAAAGCAGTAATCAAAGCAAAAGGTGGCTACTTTGAAGAACCTAGAATATGACATATTTTCAGTTGTTTCACACTTGTTTGTTATGTATATAATTCCACATGTGTTAATTCATAGTTTTGATGCCTTCATAGTCATGAAAATAAAGAAAACTCTTTGAATGAGAAGGTGTGTCCAAACTTTTGGTCTGTACTGTATATCAGTACGGGAACATATAGAGAAGTCATCAGATGATTTGGCCATTCAGTAGTCTTCGTTCTTATAGGAGCTGCAACCCGGCTTTCCAAGACTCCTGAATGGGTAAATCATATGATAACGTATCTAAATGTTCCTATACTGAGATCTATTCTCCTCAGGAGACCAGGAAAGCTGGGTGACAGACAGCCTGTATACCACACAGCTCTCCTAGGAGCTGCCACCCAGCTTTCTGTGTGGTATACAGGCTGTCACCCAGCTTTCCTAGAAAGGGACAGAACTAAGAAGTGGCCGAATGGTAACTGCAGGGATGGAGCACGGTGCAGGAATGGCCACCAGTTGTGGCTAGCAGGAGCTCCGGCCTAATGATGGCAGCAGGTATGCAGCTCCCCGCTGGGTTCATGGCCGTGCTCGAGGCCAACTTGGCTGCAGCAGGCAGACATTACAAACTTTGCAGAGCGCATCATTTACCGCCGCAGAGCCGGCCGTGCAGGGACCTGGCAGCACTTGGTGCCCCGGGATGTTACGCTGCCCGCAGCCCCATCATGTCCCCAGCTGTGTACAGCAGGAGGATGATGGGCTGATTGTCCTCCCTCCACTTGTCAGCGAGTGCAGCGCCGCTACTGTGCTCCCGATCTGCCTCCCCTGCACTAACTATCCCCCGCCGAGGCTCTCTCACCGGGACACGGGCTCTGATGTCTGCCAGACAGTTAGCACATAAGTAAGGCCGGGCTCTGGTAAAGGCTTCGCCATTTTCAACTGCCCTGGAGATGATGCGCTGCGACCGATAGACGGGTAAGTGCACAGATGACAGACCTCCACATGTGTCGACTCGACACTATCACCATGTCGGCTGCTCGCACATATCCCCATCCCCCCCGTGTAATGGATGGATCACAGATGTGAGGCGCGACATTGGCAGGGCAGATCGCGGAACGACACTCAGTGATGCACAGGAGATAGGAACCTGTTATGTGTCACCCTCGCCGTCTGCCCCCTGTCCAACTCACCACAGTCTGACTGGTTACCTGCTGCCCGTAGCCGCCTCATACTCCCGCTGAGGGCACCGGACAGAGCTCTGAATTTTACCGGAACATGAGCCCTAAGTCTGCGCGCTCTCTGGTACCAGCCAGTCCACCAGGGCTACAGTCTCTAGGGCCGCCCCTGGCAACGGCCAGTGCGTCATAGAGCATTAACCTATAACGGACGTCTCCGCTCCTCTGTACTACCGCGGCCCGGAAAACAATCTTCCTGGGCCGCGGCCCGGCGGGTGGGGACCGCTGGTCTAGGGGACTGACTGAGTACAGCACTCAATATCCACATCAATCTGCACTTATATGTGCTCACAACTGTTGTCATTCAAGTTATGTAGGATCTGGGTACCAATGGTAAAAGGTGACTTGGAACAACCCAATATCCTTCTGACAAGAGCAAACAGGGCCAAAGCACAGACGTCAAGTGTTAAAGCATTACAGATGCTGCAAACCTTGGGCCTGTAACATTAAAGAGGAGCTGTCACCTCTCCTGACATGCCTGTTTTAATAGCTACATGCATTCACATGTTGTATCATTCCTTTATTTCTACTACAGGTTATGAATGAATTGCTATCAGTCTGCAGTAAAAGTACAGAGGGGTGGGAGCCAGTTGGGAGTCTGTCCCTGTACCGTCTGACAATGGGAACACTGACTGGATAAAGTGAGACTGTGCAGGGACCCCCTCCCCCCCCCCACCCCCAACGTGTTACCACCCCTCTGTACCCTTACTGCAGTCTGCTAGCAATTCACTCATAACTTCTAGTAGAAATAATACAGGAATGGCACAACATAGAGCCATAAGACTAGATGCTCCAGAATTGTTATTCCATAAAGAATGCATGTAACTATTAAAACAGGCATGTCCGAAAAGGTTTCAGGTCCTCTTTAAGCATTGATAACGCATGATTATTAAAGGAGTTGAATAAAATAGTTAAATAAAAACTTGTGCAGCCCTTGTAAATGTAATAAAATAACAAAAGAAGCCATACTTACCCCTTTTCTCCCCTGTTGCTTCCAACAATATTCTCCTTTCCTCTCAGACACTAACATTGTCTTCCTGGCTGCAGCAGTGATAACTGTGCACACAGGCAGTAGCGTACCTACCATATGGGCAGACCACGCAGCTGCTATGGGGCCCTGCCCCCTAATTACTCCTGTCTATCTTCCTAAAGCTAAAGGACCTTTGATGATGTCATCACAGGTCGTGTCATGGAACTTCACAGTGTAAAGTGGAGTTCCCAGGTTAGAACAGTGCATCTGTCAGGACCTGTGATGACATAATCTTCAACATCACAGGTCCTGCAGGATCTAGCAAAGGAACTGCACCAAAAATGGTGTAGTTCCCAGGTTTGAAAGGTACATCTGCCAGAACCTGTGATGACATCATCACAGGTCCTTCAACCCCTAATAGCAAGTATTAGAAGTTCACAATCAGCACTGCATTGATCCATACAGACTGGAATGGAGTGGTAAGAGGAGGTCCTCCACTTTCCTCTTCATTTTCCCCCCACCCATGCCCTGTTTTTACTCATTGCTCACTCATATATAATACTTCAGACAGTTACAGTGACCACTACCTCATGTACCTCACACACAGTGACCATAATGTATAACTGACCACAGATATCTGTACACACTGCATCTATTATACCTCTGTGTGTGTGTGTATATATGTGTATATATATATATATATATATATATATATATATATATATATATATGCAATGAATGGCAGCACCAACCTTTAGGTTTGAAGATTGGGTGCAAGCTCCAATAGGAAAAGCGTCCCAGGATAATAAAAATAAAAAATAGAGCAGCACTCCGGTATAGTGAAAAAAAGAAAACTGTTTATTCACCCAGTGGTGACGTGACGTTTCGGCTATAATAGATGAATTGTGTACAGATATATAGTATATACAGCAGTGAGGGCCCAATTTAGATTCTTGCTATGGGGCCCAGTGATTTCTATGTACGCCCCAGCACACAGGTGACCGTGTATCCAATCACTGGCCTCAGCAGTACATAAGACATCACTACTGAAGCCAGTGGTTGGCTGCAGCAGTGAACTGTGTGCCCAGAACGTCACAGCAGCATCGGCGGCGGGGAGGAGCGGAGCACCGTGCAGGAAGAAGCAGGGGAGAAAAGGTATGGCTTCTTTTGTTATTTTATTGTATTTACAGAGGCTGACTTAGTTTTTAACTCAGACAACCCCTTTAAGTAAACTATTAAAAACGACTTTCATATTTTCCTGTACCATTGAAGATCATCTTGTTTTTGTTTTTTTCCAGATTGTTCTTTAAATTAGCTGGATAAAACATAATTTTCTAATTATTCACAAGATATGGGACATTTTCTTTTCTTTTGTGTTTTATAGTATGAGTTATTTAGGATTTTGTTCTTGTGAAAGGTGTCAATTAGTTTGCAAGACTGTGGTCTCTGTCAGTCTCATACTTGTGAGTTTGCGTGAGGGTGGTTTTATACACTTAAAAAAAAACTGCAGTTGTGATAGATTTTTAAGGCAAACCTAGTTGTGGCTTTAAAGGGGTTCTCCAGAAATCATTTAAAATGGCTCCAAGCAGCTTGTCCTAGAATGTTGCCTCAAGTTGTAGAGCTGCCTAGGGGAAGGACTTGTTGGATCCACTTCTTGCTTTGGCTCAAATAACTGCATAAAAACTGCAGTGGCATTTCCCCCCCTTCCAAAAAAATATATTGTGTGAACCTAAATGCTGTGTCCCAAGCTCTGCTATGAAACTAAACATGGTTTCCTGATCAGGGGAACTAATTGGCGTGCATTCACGGGTCAGTATTCTATTTTTGGTAATCTAAACTTAACTTGACACTTGTATATGTAATGTTATTGAAAACCAAGACCTATTAAGAGGGGACTTTAAAAAAATAGAAACCTCTTTGTCATGTCCCATTGTTTAACTGATGCTATGGTTTTGCCCTGAGACCAGTTCTTGCTGTGAAAATCCTCTCTACAACCTTGTGACGAGTGTCTGGAATTTGAGGCCACAGAGAAGGTGGCTAATAGTGTTAACAAAAGTAATTCATGGTTGTCATTCCAGGTTACGTTTGCTTTGCTGATTTTTATCAGCACAATTTAACATACCTGCATTTTTTAAGTTGGCATAAATTTTCAACTGAGATAAGAAAAACTAGTTTAAGATGAGGCAACAAACGAAATCTTCCCCATAACTGCCTGATTACCAGAGGAGATTTGCATGCAGCAATCATCTCCTCCTTATGGGGACTATCGATCATTTATCCCAATACACATTCAGTGCAGCAGATTTATTAAGCCTATAGATGGCCTAAATACCGGCCGTCATAGGCAGTTATCAGGAACGATGCGTTTATTCTTGATAATTGCCTACTTATTACACTCGTGGCGCAAGCATTTATATGCAGCAGTCACCTCCATTGTATGAGGAGGGATCATTATTGCGATTGCTTGTCTCCATAGAGAATAATTGTTTTTGGGCAGCAGATCGCTGTTTAGAAAGCACAATCTGCTGCCCCGAAACAGTGATTTGGATGATTGCACCAGCAATGCCTTCTCACGATGAATGAGCTCTTGCTCGGTCATCGGGTGATCAGCGGCAGGATAATCTGTCCTTTACACAGGGCAATTATTGGGAACGACTGTTTCTAGGAACAGTCTTTCCCTATCATTGCCCTAGTTGTTAGCCTGTGTAAAGGGGCCTTCAAACTGTCTGTCTAGATCTGCACCAGATTTATCACAGTGGCTCAGGCTAGATTATATGTGGTGTGGGGATAGGCATTTTTGTATAACTTATGATGCACTTTTGCATAAAGTGTCTGATAGGCCACACTATAGTGACACAAAAGCTTATATTCATCCCTTTTTGGAACTTTGATAAATCATACCCTTTTACCCATGACAGCGAAGAGGAATATGTACAGACAGCCTATCGCACACCTTATATACCACCAAGCCAGCTCAGGACACATAACTTCCTTCATTAGCTAGTTTGTGCTGTCATTAAGAGAAACAAAATAGGAGTATTGCAGGTTTGATACCTTTTAATGGCTAACAAAAATAGAAATAATGATGTTACATAGCGAGCTTTCGAGACATCACCAGTCCCTTCATCAAGCATACTACAAGAATATATGAAGAAATAGCAATATATATACAATAAGAACAGAGACATGGGGGAACGAATGGAAATGTGAAAAATAACAGAACATATCAAAGATCTTGAGAATGAGTTCTTAATTATCTTACAGATAAGGGGTGTGAAAGTTTTATGGTCTCTAAATTGATGTCATCTCAGAGACCTGGTGCCCCCACTATGTCTATGGAAGACTCTTTAGATCTTGTAGTGTGTCATAAATCCCAGGGACAAAGTCAGTCCAGTATTCAAAGTGTCAAGCAGTGTTATAAATTTGTATTCCCAAATTCTTCTAGCTCTTTGGGATTTGAAGTTACCTTTTAATATGAGAACTTTCATGTGTTCTTAATTGTGTCAGGACACAGGGCTACAGAAATGCTTAGCCACAGGAAAGTGTAGCTTCTTCTCTTTAATTGTGTGGCGGTGGGACCTCATCCTTGCATTGAGTGTCTGTCCTGTTTCTTCAACGTAGAGGCCTCCAACAGGACATTTAGTGCAGAGAATCAGATGAACAACATTAGATGTAGAACATGTGAATTTTCCAAGGGATCTTATAGTCCTGCTGTATGTTGGGGATCTGGATCTTATCTGTTGTTATTATATGGGAACAGGTTTTGCATCTTCTTATATTATAGGGATGGGTTCCTTTTCCTTTGGTACTTGGCCTTGAACTTGATCTGATCAGAATATTCCTTAGATTTGGGGTTGTCGGTAAGCTAGTAAGGGGGGATCTGGGAAGATTGTTTTTAGTCGATCATAAGCTAGTAAGGGGGGATCTGGGAAGATTGTTTTTAGTCGATCATCCTTACGTAGGACATGATGTAATTTTTTGGCAGTTTTCCTCAGTACCTCTAGTTGTGGGTTGTAGGTCACAACCAGAGCTATGTGCTGGCTCTGTCAATTGAAGCAGGATGATAACCCTGGTGTAAAAATGTCCTTTTCAGATATTGTAAATGCTCATCCCTGTCTGGTGGGCTGGAACAGATTCTGTTACATCTGATGGCTTGACTATAGATGATGGACTTTTAAATATGTTTGGGATGGAAGCTGTCCCATTTGAGGTATGTAAGCTGATCAATAGGTTTTCGAAACAGGGATGTCTGTATTGAGCCGTCTTAAAGTTTTATGGTGGTGTCCAGAAAGCTGACTTCTGTGTGTGTATATAGTTGAGGGTCAGGTTTATGGTGGGATGAAATTTGTTGAATTGTTCATAAAATTTTATCAGTTCATGTTCAGAGTCGTTCCAGATTATTAGGATGTCATCAATGAAACGGAAGTAGGCCAAGGTTTTTTGGGGGGCAGGATACCAAAAAGTCATTTTCCAGTTTTGCCATAAAGAGATTTGCATATTGAGGTTCCATTTTACTGCCCCTGCCGGTCCCAATGCACTGTAAATATATCTTCTTGTCAAAAGAGAAATAGTTATGGGTGAGGATGAATTTGGTCAGTTGTAGTACAGACTCTCAGACGATCCTATTCGCCTCCAGGTATACTCGGCAAGCAGTTAATCCATCATCGTGTGGGATATTCGAATACAAGGATTCCACATCCATGGTGGCCATGATTCTGCCTTTAGGTAGGGGATCTATGGTTGACAGTTTGTTCAATAAGTCAGTGGTGTCCTGTAGATAACTTGTTGTGTTCCTCACTAATGGTTTGAGGATGCCCTCTATCCAACCTGAGATTTTTTTCAGTAAGGGTTCCCACACCTGAAATAATCAGCCTCCCTGGATTCCCTGCTTTGTGTATTTTGGGAAGCATGTAGAATACTCCGACCCTGGGATTCTCGGGTACCAAGTCTAAAAGTTGCGTGGATCTTGCAGGAAGACCTCTAATGACCTTTTTTTAACGCTCTCAAATATGTCTGAGTTGGGTCTCCCCGACATCAAAAGTGGTCAAAATAATGGGACTTAACTGTGTATTTGTATAACCATGAGGATGATTGTGCCCTCCCTGTGCTATCCATGCCTGCAAAATGTACCGTATATGATATTTCAGATGCTCCTTGTTTTCCTGCTGGAACACTTGCACGTCTAGGCCGTGTTCACACAGTCAGTAGTTGATCAGTGATTTGCATCAGTGATTGTGAGATACAACCAGGTGCGGTTCAAAAACACAGAACAGGAGCAAATCTCTCCATTAGGGCTCATGCACACGACCGTATGTATTTTGTGGAAAGGAACAGCTGGCCCCTAATAGAACAGTACTATCTTTGTCCGTAATGCGGACAATAATAGGGCATGTTCTATTTTTTTTGCGGAACGGAAATACGAACAAACAGAATGCACACGGAGTAACTTCAGTTTTTTTTTGCGGACCCATTGAACTAAATGGTTCCGCATACAGTCTGCAAAAATAACGGAACGGACATGGAAAGAAAATACGTTTGTGTGCATGAGCCCTTAAACCTGATCTCAGTGCAGCTTTTACTTCTGTTGTTGGCTTACAGTCACTCATGGAAACCACTGACCAAACACTGACTGTGTGAACACGGCCTTACTTTAGGCTCTGTATTGCAGTTGTACAATAGAACTCCAGCTCCAAAAACTAAAATAAACTTTATCGATTGAAGACATGCAGACAGATGTCTTACATTGGAACGTTGTTTCAGGGTATCCTTGTCATTTCTTCATTCAGAATCAAGATTTGTATTCCACTATCTCGGCTTGCTCCTATGGCTACCTGTACATGATGCGGATTACATGTGTTTTTCTGCATGGATTTTTGTGCGGAAAAACGCAATATAATACAGTACCAGCAAAGTAGGTTAGATTTGCCAAATCTCATGTACATTTTGTGTATTTTTTCTGTGTGGCGTCCCATTGTCAAACCCCCTTTATGGGGGTAACACTCCTGGACAACACCCCCTTCTTCTGACTCCCCTAACCTCTCCTACATATGGTGCCAGACATGCACAGTCCCCAGAGCCATTCCTTAGGGCTCAGGCTCTTACACTACAGTGCCAATTCCTTTTTTAGGTGGTATTTATGATGAGTCGGCTTCCTTGTACTCCTAGGTCCTATCATACTATTTTCCTACTTCTGACAATTACTTTACTTTTCCTCTTATAATAAGCCTTACATTATGTGTTTCTCCTGCAGCAGTTTGCTGCTACCTATTCTTGATTACAACCACAGTTAGTTCCCAGCGCCATTCCTCCAGGCTCAGGCGGCCATACCACAGCTCGGTCTTCCTTCCCAGTGCGGCATCCAGAGTGAGTCAGCTTCTCCATAATTCTGGGTTCTGCTGTACTATCCTGCTTCTGTTGGTGGCTCAACACTTTCTTCTAATACTTTGCCTCCTTTCTGCTGCAACTAGCTACAATCTACCCATGATTATAATCCTTAAATGGAATCGGTCAGCTCCGAAACACCCTCCAAACTAGAGTAAGCGGTGTTTAGTGTAAGTGACACCGAGTCCGGTTATGCACTATTTATCTTCATACTTGCATTCCGACGCTGTGCTCCCAAAAACCAGCAGTAAAATGCATTCAGAGGACTCCTGTGCTCACACCTATAATGGAGAGGACTTAAAAAGGAGTCCTCTCAATGTATTTTACTGCTGGTTTGTCGGAGCGCAGTGTCAGAATGGAGTTTGCCTCATACCGGGTCCTGATGGTTCTACCTTCTTTAACCTTCTGCTCTTCATACAATCCAATTTCCGCATCTGTATGTCCATTCCACAGACGATAGAACATGTCCTACAAAATGCTGCCCGCGGACCCATAGAAGTCAATGGGTCTGCAAAAAATGCGGACGCAACACAGGTAGTGTCCGTCGTGTGTATGAGCCCTTAAATTAGGTTTACCAGAAGATATATGGATTTAATACATTCGGGTACTTTCACACTTGCGGCAGAGAGATCCGGCAAGCAGTTCCGTCGCCGGAACTGCCTGCCAGATCAGGCAAAACGTATGCCAACTGATGGCATTAGTAAGACTGATCAGGATCCTTATCAGTCTTAAAAATGCCTGATCAGTCGAAAAAATGCATTGAAATGCCAGATCCGTCTTTCCGGAGTCATCTGGCAAAACGGATCCGGCATTTATTTTTTTCACCTTTTTTTCAGTCTGCGCATGCGCAGACCGGAAGCATGGATCCGGCATTCAGGCAAGTCTTCAGTTTTTTTTCGCCGGAGATAAAACCGTAGCATGTTACGGTTTTCTCTTTTGCCTGATCAGTCAAAATGACTGAACTGAAGACATCCTGATGCATCCTGAACGGATTAGGCTACTTTCACACTAGCGTTCGGGTGTCCGCTCGTGAGCTCCGTTTGAAGGGGCTCACGAGCGGCCCCGAATGCATCTGTCTGGCCCTAATGCATTCTCAGTGGAGGCGGACCACTGAGAATGCATCCGCCTGCCAGCGCTCAGCCTCCGCTCAGTGAGCGGACACCTGAACGCTGCTTGCAGCGTTCAGGTGTCCGCCTGGCCGTGCGTAGGCGAGCGGATCCGTCCAGACTTATAATGGAAGTCAATGGGGACGGATCCGCTTGAAGATGACACCATATGGCTCAATCTTCAAGCGGATCCGTTCCCTATTGACTTACAATGTAAAGTCTGAACGGATCCGCTCAGGCTACTTTCATACTTAGAAAATTTTCTAAGTTTTAATGCAGACGGATCCGTTCTGAACGGATGCAAACGTCTGCATTATAGGAGCGGATCCGTCTGATGAAACATCAGACGGATCCGCTCCGAACGCTAGTGTGAAAGTAGCCTTACTCTCCATTCAGAATGCATGGGGATAAAACTGATCAGTTCTTTTCCGGTATAGAGCCCCTGTGGCGGAACTCTATGCCGGAAAAGAAAAACGCTAGTGTGAAAGTACCCTTAATTCTACAATTTTAATATATGATATTATTTTTATTTTGAAGCTGCAGTTGGAGTAGGTCTTTTTCTACTGACTCCAACTCTGTGAATTCACAGCCCACATACAGACTCCCTGTAGCTCTGTACCATGGAGCCATTTTACTCCTGACGATATTGTTTTATGGAGATATTCTCACCTAGAAGAAATGCATCCAATGCAGAATCCTACAGTTTACCCTATTAACAGTACATAGGGTGATGTAGTGCAGCTCTGTACAGCTCAGAGACTTATGTAGCCAGAACACGGCTGGTCCATGGGCACATTATGCATGTTTTTCTTGCATCAAAGCTTTACCTCTGTCTAAGGGCTCATGCACACAACCGTTTTGCGGTCCGTTTTTAACTGATCCGTTTCTGACAGGTTTTTTTCTGATTGAAGTCCTCTTGCGTTCCTTTATTGCACAAAATATATCCATATGGTTTCCGTATTTGATCCGTTTTTTGCAGATCGTATACAGAAACAGTAACTTATTAATCACCAAACACAAGCAATATGGGCTGGGAATAGCATTTCTACAGTATAGTTCTGAAAAATACGGATGAAATACGGACGCGTTCTGTATTTTTTGAGGACCTATTGACTTGAATGGGGCCTCGGTCCGTGATTTGCGGACAATAATAGGACATGCACTACTTTTTTGTGGAACGACCATGCGGAGAAACGGAATGCACACGAAGTACTTCTGTATTTTCTACAGCCCAATTGAAGTTAAGGGTTCCGCATACGGTCCGCAAAAAAAAACGGAACGGAAGCGGAAAGAAAATACTTTCGTGTGCATGAGCCCTTATATAGAATGGGGCCTATAAAGTGAAATAGTCTGCTCGAACCTAGTACTTTTGAAGCCAGCAGCTTCCTATGAGCACCTGGCTAATGGAATGAAGCTGACATATTACCGCATTCTTGAAAGGCCTGAGTACAACTGCTGCTCCTGCCTTAGGGAGCGTTTGGCAAGATACACAAACACTGTCTAAAGATTTAAGGTCTATTGCCTCACACAGTTTAGGCTACTTTCACACTGGCGTTTCTGGTCCGCTTGTGAGATCTGTTTCAAGGCTCTCACAAGCGGTCCAAAACAGTTAAGCCCCAATGCATTCTGAATGGATAAGGATCCACTCAGAATGCATCAGTTTGCCTCCGTCCCGCCTCCATTCTGCTCTGGAGGCGGACACCAAAATGCTGCTTGCAGCGTTTTGGTGTCCGCCTGACGATGCGGAGCCAAACGGATCCGTTTTCACTGACACAATATGGTGCAATTAAAAAACGGATCCGTCCCCCATTGGCTTTCAATGCAAGTCAGGACGGATCCGTTTTGACTTAAGACATTTTTTTGAAAGAATAATGCAAACGGATCCGTTCTGAACGTATACAAGCGTTTGCATTATCGGTGCGGATCCGTCTGTACAGATACAAGACGGATCCGCACCGAACGCAGGTGTGAAAGTAGCCTTAGCAGTATTTAAGGAAAAGTTGTCAAAATACACTCACCTAAAGAATTATTAGGAACACCTGTTCTATTTCTCATTAATGCAATTATCTAGTCAACCAATCACATGGCAGTTGTGGTCCTGGTCAAGACAATCTCCTGAACTCCAAACTGAATGTCAGAATGGGAAAGAAAGGTGATTTAAGCCATTTTGAGCGTGGCATGGTTGTTGGTGCCAGACGGGCCGGTCTGAGTATTTCACAATCTGCTCAGTTACTGGGATTTTCACGCACAACCATTTCTAGGGTTTACAAAGAATGGTGTGAAAAGGGAAAAACATCCAGTATGCGGCAGTCCTGTGGGCAAAAATGCCTTGTGGATGCTAGAGGTCAGAGGAGAATGGGCCGACTGATTCAAGCTGATAGAAGAGCAACGTTGACTGAAATAACCACTCGTTACAACCGAGGTATGCAGCAAAGCATTTGTGAAGCCACAACACGCACAACCTTGAGGCGGATGGGCTACAACAGCAGAAGACCCCACCGGGTACCACTCATCTCCACTACAAATAGGAAAAAGAGGCTACAATTTGCACGAGCTCACCAAAATTGGACTGTTGAAGACTGGAAAAATGTTGCCTGGTCTGATGAGTCTCGATTTCTGTTGAGACATTCAAATGGTAGAGTGCGAATTTGGCGTAAACAGAATGAGAACATGTATCCATCCTCTGATGGCTACTTCCAGCAGGATAATGCACCATGTCACAAAGCTCGAATTATTTCAAATTGGTTTCTTGAACATGACAATGAGTTCACTGTACTAAAATGGCCCCCACAGTCACCAGATCTCAACCCAATAGAGCATCTTTGGGATGTGGTGGAACGGGAGCTTCGTGCCCTGGATGTTCATCCCTCAAATCTCCATCAACTGCAAGATGCTATCCTATCAATATGGGCCAACATTTCTAAAGAATGCTATCAGCACCTTGTTGAACCAATGCCACGTAAAATTAAGGCAGTTCTGAAGGCAAAAGGGGGTCCAACACCGTATTAGTATGGTGTTCCTAATAATTCTTTAGGTGAGTGTATATTACATTAGGGATTCCTTAAAGGGGTTTCCCAACAAATAAGCACAGCATTACTCTGTTAGGTCAGGCAAAATGTAACATTTTTTCATCAGGGATATCAAACTCATGGCCCTCCAGCTGTTGCAAAACTACAACTCCCAGCATTCCCTGATAGCTGTAGGCTGTCTAAGCATGATGGAAGTTGTAGTTTTGCAACAGCTGAAGGGCCATGAGTTTGACATATGTGGTTTAAATATTGTTGCTATATACTTGCCATGGCATTCCAAGGTGTTAGCTTCATTTAGGGTTTATGCGCACGACATGATTTTGCGGAACGGAATGGCCGGCCCCTAATAGAACAGTCCTATTCTATTTTATTGCGGGGCCGCGGAACGGACATGCGGGCAAGCACACCCATTGAAATTAATTTTTCCACATCCGACCCACTAAAAATGCGGATCTGGTGCGGAACAAAAATATGCTTGTGTGCATGAGCCCTTGCTCTAAGGCCCCTTTCACACGGGCGAGATTTCCGTGCGGGTACAATGCGTGAGTTGAACGCATTGCACCCGTACTGAATCCGGACCCATTCATTTCTATGGGGCTGTGCACATGAGCGGTGATTTTCACACATCACTTGTGCGTTGCGTGAAAATCGCAGCATGCTCCTCTTTGTGCATTTTCCACGCAACGCAGGCCCCATAGAAGTGAATGGGGCTGCGTGAAAATCGCAAGCATCCGCAAGCAAGTGCGGATGCGGTGCGATTTTCACGCACGGTTGCTAGGAGACGATCGGGATGGAGACCCGATCATTATTATTTTCCCTTATAACATGGTTATAAGGGAAAATAATAGCATTCGTAATACAGAATGCTAAGTACAATAGGGCTGGAGGGGTTAATTTAAAAAAAAAAATAATTTAACTCGCCTTAATCCACTTGTTCGCGCAGCCCGGCTTCTCTTCTTTCTTCTTCTTTGCCGTGCACAGGAAAAGGACCTGTGGTGACATCACTATGCTCATCACATGGCCCGTCACATGATCCATCACCACGGTAAAAATGATCATGTGATGGACCATGTGATGAGCGCAGTGACGTCATCAAAGGTCCTATTCCTCAAAGAAGAAGACAGAAGAGAAGCCGGGCTGCGCGAACAAGTGGCTTAAGGTTAAGTTAAATTATTTTTTATTTTTTTTAACCCCTCCAACCTCATCGTACTATGCATTCTGTATTAAGAATGCTATTATTTTCCCTTATAACCATGTTATAAGGGAAAATAATACAATCTACACAACACCTAACCCAAACCCGAACTTCTGTGAAGAAGTTCGGTTTTGGGTACCAAACATGGCGATTTTTCTCATGCGCGTGCAAAACGCATTACAATGTTTTGCACTCGCGCAGAAAAATTGCACATTTCCCCGCGACACACTCGCATCTTATCCGGGCCAAAAACATGACGCCCGTGTGAAAGAGGCCTAAGAATGTCCACCTAATGTGTCCAATGCTGGTGGTCACACATGCTTAATAGGTCAGTCCCATCTCTGGATCCTCTTGTACACAGGAGGCTGAATGATTCTTGCTACTTAGCTGGCCAACCAATAAGAATCGACACAATGGAATCGGCATCCTCTCATGTATACTACCGTAGCCTGTTTTGGACAAGAATAGGACATGTTCTATTTCTTTGCAGATGCCACTGAACAGACATATGGAAGCGGCCATGTCATGGTGTGCTGTCCGCATCTTTTACATTCCCATTGAAGTGAATGGGTCCACATCAGACCTGCACAAAATACGGATCAGATGTGGAAAGTAATGCATTTGTGTGCATGAGCCCTTAGGTAGATATTCTAAGATGGAATCAGAAGAACATTAGGGGGCGCTATAACAGGTATGTAACATATCTGTGCAGAGGAGGAATTGAAAACTATAAACTGTATACAGTTATATTTGTTTAGCGTTTTAAGAAGTCTGCATATATTGGTACAGTTTGAAGAAATGCATGAAAAATGCAAAAGGCCCAGTGCATTGTGTAGGTTAGATTTCCTCGATTTTGCAGATACACGGTGCTCACCAGGGACTTGCCTGACAGCAAATTCCCCCAGAGAGCAAATGACAAATGGCTTTTGTGATTTGTCCTCCAGCAAATGGTTGCTTGTGGAACAAACTGAAATATCTTGAAAGAATGCGCAGCCGACCATTTACTTTCCACTGCACAAATAATTTCATGAATAAAATGGCTTTTTGTAAGAAAACGAGTTACAATCGGGTCAGAGAAAATGCCGTTTGTTAAGCTCTGGGTTTGCAGAGGCTTAGGACGAGATCTTAGCTCTGCCTTTGGCAACAAAAGAGTTAAGCTCCAGGAAATCTTTCCTCTTCTAAATTTTATTTTCTTAAATAAAAATATCTTGTTCTGACATGTAAAGCAACATTGATGGTTCTAATTAGGCCACGGCAGCTGTTTGCCCTGTAGAAGTCAAGCCGGCATAGAACTGCATGATGATGATGATGGGGAGGTTATAGGAGGAAAAGAGAAGAACCCCGGCTTACAATATAGGCTACTTTCACACCTGCGTTCGGGTGTCCGCTCGTGCGCACCGTTTGAAGGGGCTCACGAGCGGCCCCGAACGCATCCGTCTGGCCCCAATGCATTCTCAGTGGAGGCGGATCCACTGAGAATGCATCCGCCTGCCAGCGCTCAGCCTCCGCTCCGCTCAGTGAGCGGACACCTGAACGCTGCTTGCAGCGTTCGGGTGTCCGCCTGGCCGTGCGGAGGCGAGCGGATCCGTCCAGACTTACAATGTAAGTCAATGGGGGCGGATCCGCTTGAAGATGACACCATATGGCTCAATCTTCAAGCGGATCCGTTCCCCATTGACTTACAATGTAAAGTCTGAACGGATCCGCTCAGACAACTTTCACACTTAGAAAATTTTCTAAGTTTTAATGCAGACGCATCCGTTCTGAACGGATGCGAACGTCTGCATTATCGGAGCGGATCCGTCTGATGAAACATCAGACGGATCCGCTCCGAACGCAAGTGTGAAAGTAGCCATAGACATCCCTAGGAAATAGCAAGGAAGAACTTGCATTCTAGAGAGAGAGGAAATTGTGGGTTTGAACATGTAGACATTTATATGAAATAAAGGCTACACTAGCCACGAATCATGCTCGCCTCAACTCGGATGCCTCAAAGTAATTATTTCTAACCTATTATGCATGCTGGAAAATCATTTTATTTGACTCTTCCACCTGCAATAGACATATAGCTGCTCAACTTCAGAAGGGTTAGGATTTCTGAGCATGACCGTATTGTACCCATGTTAGAGAGATTGCCATATTTGAAATATCTATAGCTGCAGACCCAAAGATCAGAGCCTGACATCAACCTAACTCCTAGTGGTATGGTTCTGGAGAGCCCCATTCACTATACCTAATGAGTGGCCTTCATCCAACCCACTACATATGTGCTGCTCCAGATATCCCTATGATGTTACTGCTTTCTTAAGTACATACGCTGCAGATATCTTTTTTACACATGCATGCATGTCTCGGCTGAGGATGTTTGTGTTCTCAATGGGGAGCAGGCAGAAAGCTGCTGCCAGAAACCTCTAAAGGCAGCTTATCTCCCTGAGAACAAAAGGAATGGGCATTTTGAAACACAACTGCCTGATCCTTCTCTGGTTGCCAACTGGACGAACAGCACTCTACTGAGCAACACTTTTCTAAATGGGGAAGGATTCTTGTGGCGGTGGTTTTCTCCGCAAGAAAAAAAAAGAATCAAGCATGATGGAATCCAAAAGCCTTGATCCTTATCTCACCTGACATCTGACGTCAGGAGGAGAATATAGAGGTCTCCATGCACTTTAAAGGGCTTCTGTCACCCCATTAAACCGTTTTTTTTTTCTTTACTAATAATCCCTACACTGCGATCTCAGCATACATAAGCTAATTAATGATTTTCGTTCAGTAGAATTTGCTAAAAATCGATTTTTATAATATGTAAATTACCTTGCTACCAGCAAGTAGGGCGGCTACTTGCTGGTAGCAGCCGCATCCTCCGATCGTAATGACGCCCCCTCCGCTTGTTGATTGACGGGGCCAGCGGACGGAATCGTTCTCTGCTGGCCCTGCCTGTTTTCATTCAATATCTGGCGCCTGCGCCGCGGCCGTACCTATCTTCAATCTGCGCAGGCGCACTGAGAGGCGGCCACTCACTTGGCCGCTCCATCCTCAATGCGCCTGCGCCGGGTGTAGATGTGACGTCATCGGCGAGCTTCTCCCTCACATCTGATGTCAGGAGGAGAATATAGAGGTCCCCATACACTTTGGGTTGGTACATCCTATCTGAATTAGTAGGTTCAGCCAGTAGACATCTAATAGATATGGCCAGCTTCTCCCTCACATCTGATGTCAGGAGGAGAATATAGAGGCCCCTATACACTTTGGGTTGGTACATACTATCTGAATTGATAGGTTCAGCCAGTAGACATCTAATAGATATGGCCAGCTTCTCCCTCACATCTGACGTCAGGAGGAGAATATAGAGGCCCCTATACACTTTGGGTTGGTACATCCTATCTGAATTGATAGGTTCAGCCAGTAGACATCTAATAGATATGGCCAGCTTCTCCCTCACATCTGATGTCAGGAGGAGAATATAGAGGTCCCCATACACTTTGGGTTGATACATCTTATCTGAATTGATAGGTTCAGCCAGTAGACATCTAATAGATATGGCCAGCTTCTCCCTCACATCTGACGTCAGGAGGAGAATATAGAGGTCCCCATACACTTTGGGTTGATACATCTTATCTGAATTGATAGGTTCAGCCAGTAGACATCTAATAGATATGGCCAGCTTCTCCCTCACATCTGTTTTCAGGAAAGATTCAGGAAGCCCCTATATTGAATGGATCTAATGTTTATGGCCAGTCTTATAGAGGAATGGCTCAAGCACAGCAATATGGTTATGTTGTAAATTCACAAAGCCAGATAGGGGGTGTGCTTTTTGCATTACAATTGGAAACTACTACGGGACGGGTAGAGCTTAATGTGGTCTGTTTTGTCAGAAATTTCTGGGAATGTTGGGAGAAAAGAACATTTCAAGTGAAAATAATAATGAATGCAACATGGCAAAGATCTTCGCTTTCACACTGCAGGATTAACCTCTCAACAGCTCTTGATACATTGTTTTACTGTACAAAACGAGGCCACATTTTTCTTATTCATTAGGCAGAAATGTGTTTATAACCCCCCTTAGGCATCCCTTTGTTCTCTGCCTCTGGACAGCCCTGGTCAGTTCAGGGCATTTGAAAACATTTAAAGGGGATGTTCACCCTGAGTACAATTCCCCTAGGAAGGAAAGAGGGGGCTACAAGAATTTTAATATGAGTTTGGGCTCTGGGTCAGCGTCATCTAATATCCCGTGTTTTAACCGTAAAACCTATCATTTTATACAAATCTGGAACATTTGTGTTCTTGTTTAGTGTTTGCTTTTGCCTTTAACCCCATGTGCTCTAATTTCTACAGTTACAGCAAGGAAAGGAGTCATTATCTTTGATAAGGGTATTATACACACATCATACGTAAGAAGTTACAGATGTTGACCATGTTTTCTTGGAACGTCCTGACAATCCATGGGAACGAGACCAGCATTATTATCCAGCCCTTCCCCCTCCTGCTGAATAGCTGCTCCACTAGAAGTAGGGATGGAAATGGCTTGATCTTTGTATATATCACTAATCACTGCAGTCATAAACCGTTAGCTGAAAAAGTCATGGATCCTGTGGGGCCTAGTGGTATAGTATGGAGGCTGGTAACTTATCTGAGCCATCCTCCTCTGTCCCTGGGCACACATTTACCTCCTGCCTCAGCACTGCTTGCTTTGCTTCTGGACACTAATAAATAACTGTCCTGTAAAGATATTTATTTAATGAATTTGCACCTAGAAGAGCAGCATTCTTTACCACCGTGTAGACTCCTTTCCTACTCTCGTTATTAGCAAATAATTGCAGAAGGGGCAGCATCTATGCATCAGATGGTGTTTGCAGGGCACCTACACCCGGGTTACATGTCTTGTATACATCTCCAATGCAGACATTTTGCGTCTGCATTCTATTTTCTCTTTCAAAGCATTAAAGGGGTTTAACGAACCTAAATATGGACAGTGCATCCTTAGTATAGATGATCAATACTAGTTTAGTGGGGGTCCGACTCTTGGCACCCCCTACTGATCAGCTGATAGAAGTAGATGCAGCGCACCAGAACTAGCACAGCTCCGTACACTGTGTAGTGGCCGGGAAATGTACTGCAAGCTCAATCCATTTATTTGACAGCTTACAGTAAAGTGAATGGGACTGAGCTTTCATTATGTTCCTGGTTACTGCACAGTGTATGGAGCTGTACATTTTCAGGCCATTACACAGCGTAAGGAGCTGCGCTTGTTCTGGTGGACCGTTGCTCCTTTTATTAGCTGATTATGGAGGTTGTTGCTCCTTCTATCAGCTGTTTATGGGTCTGCTGAGAGTCAGAACCCCAATAATATGATATAGATTACCTATTAGCCCTTTAAAGAACATCTGTCAGCAGATTTGTACCTATGAAACTGGCTGACCTGTTAGGGTACTTTCACACCTGCGTTAGGTGCGGATCCGTCTGGTGTCTGCACAGACGGATCCGCACCTATAATGCAAACGCTGGTATCCATTCAGAATGGATCCGTTTGCATTACTCTGTAAAAAAATAATCTAAGTCTAAGTGTAAGTCAAACGGATCCGTCCTGACTTACATTGAAAGTCAATGGGGGACGGATCCGTTTACAATTGCACCATATTGTGTCAGTGAAAATGGATCCGTCCCCATTGACTTACATTGTAAGTCAGGACAGATCTGTTTGGCTCCACATCGCCAGGCGGACACCAAAACGCTGCAAGCAGCGTTTTGGTGTCCGTCTCCAGGGCAGAACGGAACGGAGCCAAACTGATGCATTCTGAACGGATCCTTTTCCATTCAGAATGCATTGGGGCTAAACTGAACCGTTTTGGGCCGCTTGTGAGAGCCTTGAAACGGATCTCACAAGCGGACCCAGAAACGCCAATGTGAAAGTAGCCTTACATGTGCACTTGGCAGCTGAAGGCATCTGTGTTGGTCCCATGTTCATATGTGCCCGCATTGCTGAGAAGACTTAAGTTTTAATATATGCAAATGAGAGTCACCATTACACCTAGAGGCTCTGCTCTCTCTGCATCTGCCACGCCCTCTACACTTTGATTGACAGGGCCAGGCAGTGTAAACGTGATCAAGCCTGGCCCTGATTTCTCAGAAAGAACAGAGCCTGTAGGTGTTTTTGCAACGCCCTCCCCTTGTTACTCCCAGAGGCTCATTTGCATATATTTAAACTTGTATATATTTAAACTTCATTTTTCTCAGCAATGTGGACACATATGAACATGGGAACAACACAGATGTCTTCAACTGCCAAGTGGACATGGAACAGGTCAGCCAGGTACATTCACATATGACATATAGTACCTTCCAAGAGTTTCTCTTTTGAAGGAACACTTTTTTTTTTTTTTAATAAATGTATTTATTCAATTTTTTTTCTTTTTATAACATCAAGTAAAAAAGATTTGACAATACCAAATTCGAGTACATCAATACATATTCTGCTGACGTAGCAGATATAATAAATTACATATCACTTTAAAGAGGACCTTTCACCGATTATTACACTATGAACCAAGTATACAGATATGTAGAGCGGCGCCCGGGGATCTCACTGCACTTACTATTATCCCTGGGCGCCGCTCCGTTCTCCTGCTATGCCCTCCGGTATCTCCGTTCACTAAGTTATGGTAGGCGGAGTCTGCCCTTGTTCTTCTGTAGCGCTGGCCAATCGCATTGCAGAGCTCACAGCCTGGGAGAAAATAACCTCCCAGGCTGTGAGCTCTGCGCTGCGATTGGCCAGCGCTAGAGCAGAACAAGGGCAGACTCCGCCTACCATAACTTAGGGACTGAAATCTCCGCCTACTATAACTTAGTGAGCGGAGATACCGGAGGGCATAGCGGGAGAACGGAGCGGCGCCCAGGGGTAATAGTAAGTGCAGTGAGATCCCCGGGCGCCGCTCTACATGTCTGTATAGTTAGTTCATAGTGTAATAATCGGTGAAAGGTCCTCTTTAAGCAGAAGGAGAAATGCGAATCTAATACATAGTCTATGCTGTTATAAGAAATTCACAAACTCCATGTTCAATTCCATATTCCATTAGACTGAAGGAACACTCCTTGCTTGTTGCTCAAATCCCTCCTTGCTCATTAAATGTCCACCTTTTGGAACTAATCCGTATACAATATGTACATAGATAAATCTACTATATTGCTCTCTTTGGCTTCTAAGGACCATAGTATCTCATATTGCATTGCTGTTTGCTACTCATAGGCGATGTGCATCTGACATGAAAATGTAGTATTACTAGTACCCATTCAAATAAAAAGGTTTTTTAAGAAATTTTTTGTCTAGTTATATTTTGTGCTTTTTTTTGTCACAGTCTTGGGCTACATGCACACGACCGTATGTGTTTTGCGGTCCGCAAAAAAAAAAACAGGTGACATCTGTATGCCATCCATCTATTTTTTATATTTTTTTGCAGATCCATTGTAACAATGCCTAAAACGGACAAGAATAGGACATGTTCTATTTTTTTTGCAGGGCTACGGAACGGACATACTGATGCGGACAGCACACTGTATGCTGTCTGCATTTTTTGCGGACCCATTGAAATGAATGGGTCCGCATCCTATCCGCAAAATAAAACGGAACAGACACGGAAAAAAAACAACGTTCGTGTGCATGTAGCCTTAAGCCTCTTGCACACGACCGTATGTATTTTGCGGTCCGCAAAAAAAACGGAGCCGCAAAAAATATGGATGACGTCCGTGTACATTCCGTATTCTGCGGAACGGAACAGCTGGCCCTTCATAGAACAGTAATATACTTGTCAAAAATGCGGACAATAATAGGACATTTTTTTGCGGAAAGGAAATACAGAAATACTGAAACTGAATGCACACGGAGTACCTTCCGTTTCTTTTGCGGACTCATTGAAAGGAATGGTTCCGTATACGGTCCGCAAAAAAAACTGAATGAACACGGAATGAAAATACGTTCGTGTGCAAGAGGCCTTAAACACATTTAACAATCCTGGTGGTCATAAATTTGGCGCAAACTAAAAATGGCACAGGCAAAATAAACCATTACATATCTGCTCCACTGTGCCACAAAAAAAGTTCATGTTTGTGGGTAGAATCTGCTGCAAATTTTTTTGCTTCCTGGAAATCCAGCTAGAAAAATATATATATTTTTATTCCAATGAAATTGGGCTTTTATTGTAATCGGTGTCAGATGGCAGCTTTTTAAAAAATCTGATAGTATCCGCAATGCCCTTCTCGCAAGGCAGCCTAATTTAAAACCTTCATGATATTTCCTTTTTTAGCATTGCAGTGCATTGTGAACTTTATTGTGCTTCAGGCGGCATTTGCTAGCTAACATGATATTGTGGGTTCTGGCAATGCCAAGGAGCTTGGAGACCAGTAAATCAAAACAAACATTGGCCAGTGTGCGTACGCTATGGGTGATCATGTCGGACACGCTTATGGGAAATTATATGCCAACAGCTTGCAGTCTCTTGCCTGGACCTGAGTTGAAAGCCTTTTTAGAGGAGTAATACATGTTGATTCCTAATCCAGCCCTTTTGATGTCACAGCTGGATCATGTGACCTCATCCCCTATGTATAAGCACCCATGTACTGATAAATCACTGTAGTGATGTGCTAGGCATGACTTAACAAGATCTGCTAGTACCCACGGTCCTATTTCTTTTTTTACCTACATACATGTACTACTGCTGTACAATGCATTTGGAAAGTCTTCCGACCCTTTCACTTTTTTCATATTTTGTTATGTTGCACCCTTGTGCTAAAATAAAAATAAAAATTTTCCCATCAATCTGCACTCATTACCCCATAATAAGAGAGTGAAAACAGAGTTTTAGAATTTTTGCTAATTTATTAAAAAGGAAAACCTAAAATATCGCATTGATGTAGGTAGTCAGACCCTTTGCTATGGCATTTGAAATTTAATTCTGGGGGCCTCCCATTTCTCTTGTCAGCCTTGAGATGTGTCTTCACCTTGATTAGAGTCCACCTGTGGTAAATTCAGTAGACCTGGTTTGGAAAGATACACCCCTGTCTATATAAGATCTCACAGTTGACAATGCATATCAGAGCAAAAACCAAGCCATGAGAAGAAAAGAACTGTCTGTACAGCTCAGAGGCAGGATTGTTTGGAGGCACAGATCTCGAGAAGGGAGCAAAAAAATTCTGCTGCATTTAGTACCCAAGAGCATAGTGGCTCTTGGCTCCATAATTCTTAAATGGAAGAAGTTTAGAGCAGCTGGGACTTTTCCTAGAGCTGGCATCCCCCCACAATATGTATTTGAGAGAGAAGGGTCTTGGTAAGAGAGGTGACTAAGAGCCCTGTCAGTGTGACTGAGCTCAAAACAAGTCAGCCATCATTGCAGAACTTCACCAATCTGGGTTTTATGGCAGAGAGAAGCCTCTCTTCAATTGAAGACATATGAAAGGCCGCCTGGAGTTTGCAAAAAAAAACAAACACCTAAAGGACTTTTAGACTGTGAGAAACAAGATTTTCTGGTCTGATAAAGCCAAGATTTAACTTTTTGGCCTTAATTCTAAGCATTATATCTGGAGGAAACCAGATTCAAATCTGGGTGTGCAGACCTTGTGGTATCATACCGAGGGAGACTGGAGGCTGTAATCGCTGCCAAAGGTGCTTCAACTAAGTGCTGAGTATTGTGTCTGAATACTTACGTCAATGCAATATTTGAATTTTTCTTTTTCAATAATTTTGCAAAGATTTTTGAACATTTAGTTTTCACTTGCTGGGGGAAACTGTAAACTTTTATTATTTTTATTATAGCAAAAGGCGCAACATGAAAAAAATAGGTGAAAGAGTCTGAGGACTTTCCGAATGCATTGTAATAGTCATGAAAGGAAGGAAATAGTGCAGCCCTGTACTTCCAACCACACCACCATCCCTACTTGCTTGGGCGATCTGCCCTAAATGATGGCCCCTAACAGGTCAGTGGTCCCTGACCTAAGCGCATGGGACCTAGCCAAGAGAAAAATGGGGTGACATACAGACCAGGTAAGGCACAAACAGGCACAATTAAACAGGCAAATTCTCAATATAGAAGTGAGGTCAAAATAGGAGTTGATGTCATAGGCCAAATCGGTATTCAGAATCAAGATTACACAAAAAGCAGAGGGTCAGTAATCTAGGAATTTGGAGAACCAGTATAACACAGTTTGTGAGGCAGAAGGACCAATCACAGGAACCTGTTGCCAGCAGCAGCCTGTTTAAATCTCCCACTGACTGGAAGCATGTGACGCCGGCACAGAACCCAGTGTCCCTGTTCCCTGATAGACTAACCAGCCTGACCCTCAATGGGTTGGTTGCTACAGCAACAGGAAAATCCCTGGCTGCATTGCAATCGATAGGCCAGGCTCACCTCTGGAGTAATGACCAGGTATGTGACAGTAATATTAGTTACAGGATGTATGTTGACATTATGTATCCCAAATCATATGTGTTGCAAGCTATGGGAATCAAAGGTTGGACCCCTACTAGTGAGAAACCGGTATTGCATATTCCAGCTTAACTTGGTATACCCTTTTAAAATGCTATATGGATGCTACCATGTTGGAGACATAAACTTCTTCCTGCAGTGTGCCCAGAGGTGTAATTAAGGGCTCACAGACCCCAGTGCAAAAGTTCAGCTTGGGCTGTTAAATCTTTTCTGATTGGAGTCGTCTGCATCCCAGGTAGTAACTGCAGAATCTAAGGTGTTTGACAGGTAGTGGGCTTTCACACCACATTGTTCTTTTTGTGCAGCTCTATGCATGCACTTTCTCTCTGCATGAATATCCAACTTTAATCTAATTGGGCTGTAGGTCCTGATATGGGCCCTCTTTTAGTTATTGATTGTCCCTACACACACCACCATCTCTCTAAATATTGGTAGGGGTGGAGTATAATCTCCTGTATAGGTCAGTATTCTCTTTTTTTTTTTTTTTTTTTACAAATACAGTATGTGCTATGAGACCACTAATCCTTTTAGTCGTCTGCATATTTCTCTGCAGCTTCCATTCCTTGACTATTGTAGGAAGGAACAAGGGGCCTTCATTGATGGTCGGTATATGTTAAGCTGATCTGGGATGGATTTTACTGGGAGTAGTCAAAAGTTCTGGGTGGGTGGCTACTCCCTAGGTTCCAGGCCGGGTCTTGGCAGGTTTATAAAGCAGTCAGCACTATCAGGTGGTGTGGATCTACCTCCATCTGACAGTGAAGCTGTGGAGTCCTCTGTGCTGAAGACTGCAAACAGGCATGCAGGGCGTCTGGAAGCCTGCCAGTGAACTTTTCCGTGGCTGAGCATTCAGCCGCGTGTGAACGGACACCTAGGATTCCAGGTAAACATTGTTTTGTTTTGCTGTGTATGAACAAGCACCAAGACTGTTATGTTTTGCTGAGTGTGAATAAAACACTGAAGTTTGATTTACAACCTGGTTCCTTGCCGCTATACTGCTTCCGCTAACCTGTCTACCAGAGCAAATCCCCACACTATATACTGACCACCTGCTACCTTTGGCTTTAAAAGGTTAATGGTCTAATTTCTGACAGCTGAGCTGTCCAGCATCATAAATATTCTTCCCTTGTCTCTTTCACTCCAGTATCTCAGAGTAAGGTGTCCAACTGATGGTTGGCAGGACAATCTGTATGTTATTCTTTAGTTTTTCATGTAGGTGAAAAACAGATGACAAACTGGTACAATCTTGGAAAAAAACTGAAACACTGAACACGGTCACAGACAAAAATGATTCAACTTGCATGCAGAACCATTAGAACCATAAGTTTTGTGTGTCTCATGTAAAAGAGGTCTAAGAGACCTGGACGTTTTAGGGGTAGTTGCCTGCAGGACCTTGTGCCTGTGATACTCTGTGGATACTCTGTCCATGTACTGTATGATAAGGACTGCCTAGTTGTGTCATAGGACCGTGAACAAGGCTAGTGTCCCATTGAGTTATAGGCACATTATTGGATCTCACATGTTAGCAGACTGTTGTGGCAGAATGCTTTGTCTACGACTGGATCTGACGATGATAGCTCTATGTCCTTTCTCTTTGTCTAGTAGTTCATTGCTTGCCTAAGAATAAACTTCAGCATTTCTTTTGGTGAGTGCAGTAGTATATATTAGGTTGTAGTTGTTTGGGCATCTTATAGTTGCCTCTGTGAGGGATCTAGCTGGTGACATATGGGATAAATGTGCTCTGACCTTGTAATATAGAATATAGAAAATATTTTATTGCTGCCTGACAGTATGTGTATTGGACTAACATAGGTTGTGCACCATCAGATTGCAAGCTAGCTTGGGATTTATTTCACGTATTAAATGTTTTCTAAAAAATGTAAGGTAATTTGCCAGGAGGCTCTCTTAATTATTCTAAAGCAAATAAAACACTTTAGAGTACTCTCATTTGACATCTGATCAACTAAATTTGTTGAACACGTGTTCTGGCTCTATTGCTTCATTTTAACTAGAGCTTAGAGAGTTATTTCAAATACTCCCTTCACCTAGTCATGCCAGAAAAAAAAATATTTGTTGAATGATGGGTTTCAGACCATTTTTGGACAGAAGTTTTTACATTGTGCTTTTATGAGCTATTTTAGTTATGTGTGTGTTTTGTTTTACAGATTCTCTTTTTTTATAACTGACTTTGCTAAAATGGTGAAATGCTCTATTTTTATAGCTGCTTAATATATTACTACACAACATATTTTCAATAAATCTTAAAGCATAACTGTAATTTCAAAAAACTTTTGCTATTGAATAGTAACATAGCAAAGGTTGATCAGTGGAGGTCAGAGTGCTATGACCCCCCCCCCCCCCCACACACACACACACCCCCTTCCCGATCGCTAAAATTAGGAATTAGAAGGTCTCAGACAGGGCACTGTCTCTTGTCGCTGCCAAAGTCAGATTGGAGACGGGCTCATAGACTTTCTATTGAACCCAGCAGCAGCAGCAAGGATCATAACTCGGACCCCACCAATCAAAACCTTTTATATGTTACTTTGACATATCAAAAAAACATAAAAGTTTTATGAAAGTTCTCTTACACTGTAAGGGGGTTGTGTCATCTCAAAAATATATAATTTGAACTATTTCATTCCATTTTTCATCGTTTATTATCAAAAAATTTAAAAACATGCTTAGCTACCGTAAATGGGTATTATAAAAACCTTAGTCCGGTATACCACAGCAAATCACATGGACACTGAACAAGCAAAAGAACTATGTTTTTTATAATACCTATTTAGCTAAGGATGTTTTAACCTTTTTTGATACTAAAGGATAAAAATGGTATGAAATTGTCCCAGTTACATGTTTATGTACTGCACTTATGGAGATGGTGGATGTCCTAATAAATTGGGATATAGGCCAGCCACATTTATTATATAGAAATGCGGATATGGGCCTGTGTATGAGGCCTAATGGTCGAGCTCCCAACATAAGCACAGGGGGAGTCTCTAGGCCAACGGTCAGCAACGTCAATCCAACTGGAGTGAAACTACAACTCCCATCATGCTGTATTCACCTGTGGGACTTCTGAGATCAGCCATGCAAGGGTGGCTGCTGGGAGTCATAGTTTAACCTCAGCTGGAGTCCCGGAGGTTGTTGATCCCTGTTCTGAGCCATAGGTGTTAGGCCTCATTCACATTTCCATGTCAGTATTACATACGTGATAAAAGCATCCTTATTTAATCCGTGAAAATCTGCTTGAAGGATCCATGGATGGTCCCTGTGTCCATTTTAACGCTCCGTGTGTCATCTGTAATCCAGGGACGTGGCTCAGCTGAAAATTGATGAGCATTTCCTATCTGTCTTCCATGAAAAACGGACGAACCACGGATGCCATCCGTGTTGTCTCTGTAATTTTCACAGACCCATAGACTTCAATGGGCATGTTTGGTCCGCATCAAGGACCAAAGTAGAGCATGGTCAGTAAAAAAAAAAAAAATACAGACATTTAAATCAATGGGTACGTGTGCTCTCTGTGGAAAATGCGGACAGCACACGTCTGAGAAAAACGGAAGTGTGGCCTCACTACTGGCTTTTTCTCCAGGGACTTCATCCCTTCATGTAGGTACTGTGTGTGTGTGTGTATGTGTGTGTATGTATATATATATATATATATATATATGTATGTGTATATATATATATATATATATATATATATATATATATATAATCTAATCACTCACCTAAAGAATTATTAGGAACACCTGTTCTATTTCTCATTAATGCAATTATCTAGTCAACCAATCACATGGTAGTTGCTTCAATGCATTTAGGGGTGTGCTCCTGGTCAAGACAATCTCCTGAACTCCAAACTGAATGTCAGAATGGGAAAGAAAGGTGATTTAAGCAATTTTGAGCGTGGCATGGTTGTTGGTGCCAGACGGGCCGGTCTGAGTATTTCACAATCTGCTCAGTTACTGGGATTTTCACGCACAACCATTTCTAGGGTTTACAAAGAATGGTGTGAAAAGGGAAAAACATCCAGTATGCGGCAGTCCTGTGGGCAAAAATGCCTTGTGGATGCTAGAGGTCAGAGGAGAATGGGCCGACTGATTCAAGCTGATAGAAGAGCAACGTTGACTGAAATAACCACTCGTTACAGCCGAGGTATGCAGCAAAGCATTTGTGAAGCCACAACACGCACAACCTTGAGGCGGATGGGCTACAACAGCAGAAGACCCCACCGGGTACCACTCATCTCCACTACAAATAGGAAAAAGAGGCTACAATTTGCACAAGCTCACCAAAATTGGACTGTTGAAGACTGGAAAAATGTTGCCTGGTCTGATGAGTCACGATTTCTGTTGAGACATTCAAATGGTAGAGTCCGAATTTGGCGTAAACAGAATGAGAACATGTATCCATCCTCTGATGGCTACTTCCAGCAGGATAATGCACCATGTCACAAAGCTCGAATCATTTCAAATTGGTTTCTTGAACATGACAATGAGTTCACTGTACTAAAATGGCCCCCGCAGTCACCAGATCTCAACCCAATAGAGCATCTTTGGGATGTGGTGGAACGGGAGCTTCGTGCCCTGGATGTGCATCCCTCAAATCTCCATCAACTGCAAGATGCTATCCTATCAATATGGGCCAACATTTCTAAAGAATGCTATCAGCACCTTGTGGAATCAATGCCACGTAGAATTAAGACAGTTCTGAAGGCAAAAGGGGGTCCAACACCGTATTAGTATGGTGTTCCTTATATTTCTTTAGGTGAGTGTGTGTGTGTGTGTATATATATATATATATATATATATATATATATATATATATATATATATAATCTGTCTGTATAGATGTTCTATGGCTGACCATTCAGCACTAGTGGTCTGAGGCTGAATTAGCAGAATTTTACTGTACTGTATTTTGGTTCAGTTTGAAAAGTATGCATATATACTAATTCTCCTCCACTAAACCTTGTGAATTTTATTAGGTAAGGGTGCTGCCACACGTCGAGGCTGCTCTGCATTATGGATGTGCCAAATCCTCATGTGGTTTTTATGATGCGTTTTTAAATTTTTGCCACATCCAAAACGCAGGACAGCCGCAACATGTGGCAGCACCCTAAAGTGTTATACCCAAGAACTTTCTACAGTTAAGTGTAAAGTCAAAGGCAGAGCAGTTGGGAAAGTCAGAGATTCCAGGAAGAAATGATCAGTTTTGAGAATAATTTCATCTAATTAGTCATGTCCTAGGGATTGTATGTCTTAATAAAGATATTACAAATCAAATGACTTCTTTTAAAGTGATAATTTTCTGCAGCATAAAATGCTTGGAGCAGTGTGAAATGAATCGTATGTAATATATTTTAATTTGCTGCTGCCTTACTTTGCACTTTATAGCAGATACAGGAAAAAGAATCATTAGGTAAGGCTAGGTTCACACTTTGGGATTACAATAGTCAGAATAGTTTGAAATTATCTGCCCAACATCTGCCTTAGGGCTCATTCAGACGGCCGTATGCTGTCCGCAAAAATACTGAATGCTATCCGTTTTTTTGCGGATCCGCAAAAAAAATGAAACATGTCCTATACTTGTCCGTGAAAATCAGGACATGGCCCCATTGAAGTCTATGGGTCCGCAAAAATACTGAATGCTATCCGTTTTTTTGCAGATCCGTTTTTTTGCGGATCCGCAAAAAAACGGATAGCATTCAGTATTTTTGCGGACAGCATACGGCCGTCTGAATGAGCCCTTATATGTGTGCAACTGTATGACTACAGTTACATATGTCTGCGTACGGTAAAACTTTTTTTGCTTAGAGTTGTAATAAAAAGTGTAATTTATGTATACATGTCAAACATAGCAAAATAACACTTTGGCTATGGACAAGTGTAATGTCACTGCCTGTATAAACGCTAAAATAAAATAGCAAGTCTTTATTCCATAGTCTTTCCTAAAATCAGAGTGACACCCAATAACAGGCCAAAAGGTAAAAAAAAATCCTCCAAATTGTGACATTAGCGGAGTATTGTAGTTCCCACAATTATATACACTAGGATTAGAGTGCCTATATCGTGACAATGCAGGAGGAGGATGCAAAGAATCAAGCTACCTACAGGACAGCCTATGTACCGGTGTCTGACAGATCAGCCCATCCAGTAGCTGGTTGGTAAAACAATTATGAGCTAATGGGCGCTATGGTTCTGGTGTCCCAGCTCTATCTTATTGTTTTCTGACACCTTATGATTGCAATTATACTCTGTTATCGCAATCCGTCCTGTGTGTGCTCTGGAAACAAAGTACAGCAAACTAATGCACTAACTATCCTCTACAACATGAAGCTAGTGGTGACATGTGCCACTAGATGGCACTTCAAAATTCAACACTAGTAATCAGCGCTGTAATAGCGCTCAATGGAGTAACAGAGTACTAAATAGTGCTTTGTATATCACCAGTTGGTGTCTAAATCGTGTTCACCAACTGGTGGGGCTCAGAGTGTGCTCTGTTGCGCTATAGATATAGCTCGATGCGTTTCAACTTATTAACAGTATCATCAGGAGCCGATACATGTAGAGAGATTGGTAAGATGTGACCCCAGCTGATGGTGTATGGCACGGCGTCCGGCACTAGTATGGCCATGGACAAGTGTAACCTAACTGACTTCTATGAGACCCCTTACTCATTCCTAATCTGACGGATCACAACACTTAGTGGCAGATCCCTTCAGAGCTAGTTGGATATCTTAGTAACGTGTTCTGTATTGATTGGTTTGGGTTTTATTTTGTGTGTGTGTTTTTAAGACAAGCCTACTAGGCATGGAGTCTTTTGTCATGTGAGTGTACCAGATATCTAATATACACATATTCCCTTTTGAGAAATATCCGGATCTACCTTTTTTTTTTTTTTTCTTGCTGGGCATTCTCCAATAGAACAACAAATATACAGTTACACATTATCACCTTATTGTGCGCTTGAACACTGGGCGGATTTCTGCATGCCAGGACCTCCCTTCTGAGTGCACAGAGTGTGATCTTCTCTCTTCATCTAGACCACACCCTGAGTGGTGCTAGCAAACTCTTCTAAGAGCAATATTTGGGTGTATCAGATGGAGCGTGAACTAAGTTCATGCTTATCCTCTGGGCAGGATTCATACATGCATCCAAAAACTGCTCGTGTGAATCCAGCATTAGGCTAGATTGGCTTGTGCATGCTCCCCATGAGCTCTAAACTTTCATAAAACCTATAAAAAGGAAATCAGTTTGTTTAGTAGTGTATTGGAGACTATATACAGGTATAGAGTATTACATTGGTTTAGAAGTAAATGAGCATAGCAGCTTACAAATGTAAGCTGAATTCAGGATGGTAAATGAACATGAAGGTATGGAATAAACAGGCTTTGCCATGTCAGCTGGATATACCATAAATGTCTGATCGGTGGGGGTTCCAGGGCAGCTATAGTGCATGGCAGATGCTCTGTGCCATTTAGTGACAACACAAATGTGGCTGTTACCACCATGAATAGGAGACCTGTTACACATGTTCTTGGATTGGTAGAGGAGCCTGCAATTGGAATCCCAACTTTGAGACAACTGTGATATCCTTCATGAGAAAACTCTAAGCTCTGTAATGTCATTTATATACT
Source organism: Bufo bufo (assembly GCF_905171765.1). Taxonomy (NCBI): domain Eukaryota; kingdom Metazoa; phylum Chordata; class Amphibia; order Anura; family Bufonidae; genus Bufo; species Bufo bufo. Next base: position 390,169,028 of record NC_053391.1, read on the forward strand.
GTGTATATTGTATACTGTGTATATAATACACTGTTGTGTATTATATATTATGTCCTAGCATGATAATTTGTTCAGCAAGAGATTCCACTTCTGCAGGGAAAGTGAGGGATTATTTGGCATCCGATGAAATAAAGGGGTTCCCTGATCAGAGGGTAACTGCTAGGATAGGTGGTCAGTCAGCTGGTTGTGACTGGCGTTGTGCTGGACTGCTGTGCCCCCTACGAGTGATCATTGGGTCTAGTTGTTCGGATGAAGGTATATCCTAGCGACTGATGGAAGTGACCACAATGTCTGTACATAAAATTTTCATATTTTGGCGTTATATCAGCAACAGGAAATACATCTTCTATTTCCAGCATGGCGAGTGATGTTTTATTTACTATGTCCTTATAGAAGAAAAGGAATTTATATGCCCGAAAATCCCTTTTTAATACAAATCAACAATGCTGTGCTTCTCAGAACGTAAAACAATGTTAGAAATCAGTCTGACTAAATGCGAGAGCGCAGGTTTAACTTTTGGAAGCTATTCAAATCACTGCTATGTCCAATTCCTCTTTACTTGGGTCTGGTTGGAACAATGAACTGGCAGCGTGCTGTTCCGTTTCATCCTCAAGTTGCCTTTTTAGTGACTTTTCAAGATGTTATTTACAAAAAATAGATACTTTTATGTGTACTTTGGGAAAGTGAAATTGAAAATCAGTCTGCCAGAATATTATGTCAGCTTAATGTCTTTGCACATCTCCTACACTGACATGAAAAATGTATCCTCGTGCAGACAATCCCCTATTATCCTGTGTTTGTCACATTGTATGGTTTCTGATCTTTCAAACATATGTTCATATATATTTTGCAATATCTGATTTTGATTAAAAGTTTATAAAGTTTTACAAGAATATAAGCAGCAGATATTGTTTTTGTAATCTAACACAGGTCATAGAGGACTAAAACTATTATGAATACAATACGATCACACAGAAACTGACTGTATCATAAAAGCACTACAATACTTGGATAGGTGGCATAGCGTACCACTTTTATTGGCGAGGAGGTGCCACCTAATTAGAGTGATGTGTATGTCAAAGCTGTTGTATCCCTTTCAGACATTCCCACTACTCTTATGCCATGCCGATATTGAACTGTTGGAGCGTAGGTTTCTTAGATTTATATGGAAGGGGAGCAGGCCGAGAATCTCTTTGGGGAAGTTAAAGCCGAAAAAAGAACAGGGATGACTTAATTTCCCCGACATAAGTGGTTATAACCTAACATGTATTAGGGCTCTTTCACACTTGCGTTGTTCTGTTCCGGCATAGAGTTCCGTCGTCGGGGCTCTATGCCTGAAGAATCCTGATCAGGATTATCCCCATGCATTCTGAATGGAGATAAATCCGTTCAGGATGCATCAGGATGTCTTCAGTTCTGGAACGGAACGTTTTTTGGCCGGAGAAAATACCGCAGCATGCTGCGCTTTTTGCTCCGGTCAAAAATCCTGAACACTTGCCGCAAGGCTGGAGAATTAATGCCCATTGAAAGGCATTAATCCGGATCCGGTCTTAAGCTAAACGTCGTTTCGGCGCATTACCGTATCCGACGTTTAGCTTTTTCTGAATGGTTACCAGGGCTGCCAGGACGCTAAAGTCCTGGTTGCCATGGTAAAGTGTAGTGGGGAGTGGGGGAGCAGTATACTTACCGTCCGCGCGGCTCCCGGGGCGCTTCAGAGTGACGTCCGGGCGCCCCACGCGCATGGATGACGTGTCGCATGGATCACATCATCCATGCGCATGGGGCGCTCTGACGTCATTCTGGAGCGCCCCGGGAGCCGCACGGACGGTAAGTATACTGCTCCCCCGCTCCCCACTACTACTATGGCAACCAGGACTTTAATAGCGTCCTGGGTGCCATAGTAACACTGAACGCATTTTGAAGACGGATCCGTCTTCAAATGCTTTCAGTTCACTTGCGGTGTTACGGATCCGGCGGGCACTTCCGGCAAATGGAGTACACGACGGATCCGGACAACGCAAGTGTGAAAGAGGCCTAAGCCGCCATTACCTGGATTGGATTAATGATACATCGTACTACTCTAACTTACAACTGGAAAGACAACTCGCCAAACCTTGGAATTTGGTGGCATCATTACATACAATGATCTCAGGGTTTCCGATTCCAATAAAGAGATCCCTGGTTTTCAGAGACACCATAATTACATGGAAAGTATTGAGAAAGCATTTTCATCTATCCTACCAATTCTCCAAACACCTCACCTTGTCCATAACCCATCATTCAAGCCCGGACTGGATAGCACAATTTTTCGGCAGTGGATGAATAGTGGAGTAAAGCAAATGGGAGACTTGTTCCATGAGACAGAATCTCGTTGGGCAATATTGCCTGAGTTAGCAGGGAGGTGGGGACTGAAGGGTCCTAGTTACTTCCTCTACCTACAGGTGAGAAACTATAGTAGGGGTCTAGTCAGAGACCTGTCCCAAGAGTGATCTTCAAATGACTTTGATATCTTTCTTAAAGGGGTATTCCCATCTCAGACAATGGGGGCATAACGCTAGGATATGCCCCCGCACCTATAACGAGAACATAGCGGGTAGAGCTGTGGCTGGAGGACCCCAGATTTCCTGGGGTCCGTCCACCATCAAGCGCTGCTCCCGTAGAAGTGAATGCACAGCCCAGGCTCCCATTCATTTCTATGGGGCCGACGGAACTACCCGAGCCAGCGCTCGGCTATTTTCGGCAGCCCCATAGAAATGAATGGAGGGCGGCTGCACATGAGCAGTGCGCCCTCCTTCACTTGCGGGGCCCCGTATTCGATATAGGTGCGGGTCTCAGTGGTGGGACCTGCACCTATCAGACAATGGGGACATATCCTAGCGATATGCCCCCATTGTCTGAGATGGGACAACCCCTTTAAATGCCCAGGTAGGACATCAGTAGTCTCTCTATATCAAATACTGAGAGATTGCTTTGGCGGCAAGGAGCCCAAAGGTTTATTTAGAAAATGGGGTCAGATTACAGGTTACAGTCACTGTTCGTAAAGGCTTGGTGGCCGATACAGAGCCGTAGTGAATGAGAATTGGAGGGAAACCAACGTTAAAATATCACATCATGCGATTTATGCATTTGGTCTTCCTAGCTCCCCTGCAAAGCCAGATAGACTAGTAGCGTGTTCCAGATGCGCAAAAACAAAATCTGACTTATAACATGGTCTGTGGGATTGCTCAAACCTGAGATATTTCTGGGCACAAGTGGGATTTGTTCTGAATAAAATTAGCAGTCTTGACACCATCTCTTGCCATTCTGTATGCGGTGGAGGGGTTGGATGATCGGGGAAGCGGATGTAGAAGGAACAGGGACCTTCTACCTTTGGGTCATCATCTTTTGGTGATTGCTAAAAGATGTTTACTGGCACAATGGTTGAGACCATGTATACTTGCCATGGAAGCAGTAATAGGACATCTCAAGCATACGTTTTGCTTAGAGTGGCTTGAGTCTCTTAAACAAGTTGAGACACTGGGGGAAAAAATTATTCCACACATGGAGACAGTTTATCTTGGAATATGTCCCATATTCGGACTATCCACGGGTGACGGGACCCTTTAAGCTCTCATCTTGGTACTTGACAGAGGATTTGAAAGGCACTCTGGGTCCGTTAAAGGTCTCTTAAACATCTAGAATATGATCCATGATTATAAAGCGACTATACACTGATTGTTAAAATATACGTTGTTGGGGTGGGGGGGCCTGGGACGGTGTCACGGTCTCTCCTGTGACAGGGGTCAGAGGATCTAAGAGACTGACTGCACGTGATGTGATCTGACAGCCTCTTTGGTTTCACTTCTTTCTGTGTTGTTGCTGGTTATGAGCACATCTCTTGTCTCAGGTGTAGCTTAAGTGGTCATTCCAACTCCTCTATTTAGTCTGGTCTCACCCATCATGCTATGCGGTTGATCGCTCCTTTCTGGTTGTGGAAGTGCTGGTGTTTGGTTCTCCACGGAGTTCCTGCTCGTCCACGAACTTCGGAGTTGAGTGTCTTTTTCTAGTTTGTTGTATTCCCCTATCTTTTGGTATTAGGCCTCAGGGATTTTTCTGTTCCTTCAGCTGGGAAGGAACAGGTCACCTTTTGTCCTCACACTATTTCCAGGGATCTTTAGGGTCAGAAAGGGCTCTAGGTTCCTGCTTATGAACATTCCTACCATCAAGGTCTGTTCATGCTGATAGTAGTCAGGGTTTGGTTTAGGGATTCACTAGGTGATGACCTTTCCCTAGTTTCCAGGCCTAGTACCTTTTCCCTTTCCTCCTGTGTTCGGTGTGGCGTTTACCACCCACACCGCGCCGTGACAGACGGCTGATGGGCGCAAGGAGAGGCTGCAATGAAGTTAATCCAACAGAGAGGTTGCTTTGAACTGGATAAGGGAATGATTAGGGTTAGTTTCAGAGAAGGATGGGGGTATGGGAGGGGAATATTTAGCGGTTTTCTTAGGTTTCCTTGAGGTTCATGCTCTCGGTTTAGGGGGACTTGAACTCTAGGGACTCAATGTGGGGGTTGTAATTGAAATTATTTGAATAGGACTTGCACGACCATCCCTGATTATCGGATTATTGTATTAATGTATACCTGTACACTTGTTTGGAAGCAAAAACTAATAAAATAAATGTTGGGGGATAAAAACCCACTACAATGCGGTCGGCCCGGGAGATGCATCCAGCACACGGATCATGTTTCACAGACTGAGCATGGTCGTGTTAATCAACCCTAGCAGTTCCAGTCATGAAGGAAGAAATAGATGTAAGGAAATACTATGGCCAACGTCCGGAACCACTGTCGGCAAACTCAGAAACTGCTACCAGTCCTCCTTAACCACTCTGGTTGGTAGGAAGCTAAGTTTAGCCCTAGGTTCTTCATGAGAGACTTCCGCAAGGCCAGTGGACTTAGCTGTTAGAGACCCAGGTTATGTCTACAGAGTAAGTTTGCAGAAAACTGGGGCAAGCTTCCTAGAGGCAGACCTAAAACCAGGAGAGACGGATAGAGCCAATACAGCAGACAAAGGGTTAGTCCAGAAAACAGGCCAAGGTACACAAGGTTAAACGGGTCTACCTCTTGATAGGTCATCAATATAAGATTGGCTGGGTCTGAATCCCGGCACCCCCGCCGATCAGCTTTTTGAAGAGTCTGCAGCATTCATGCAAACGTTGCATTCTCTTCACTGATCTGGTTTACCTGATCACTTTCAAAATTGCAGTGGTGGAGCAATGTAAATACAGCTTTCCATCCAATGGGATGGAGTGTAACTACAACTGCTCCTTCCTATTCAATGGGAATGGGACAAACAGGCTGCAATTGCACTGCTCCGCCACCGCAGTGTCGACAGTGAACAGATGAGGCAAAATCTGCAGTGGAAATCCACAGCATAAATTGATAGGTTGCAGATTTAAAATCCGCCCCGCTGGTCAATTTTACACAGAATTTTTTTTTTTTCACAGCATGTGGATGAGATTTCTTAAAATTTCATCTACATTGTACATTGCTAATGCTATAAAACACTGCAGATTTGCCACACACAGATCGTCAGCAGCAGTTCTTCAGCTTATACGTCCCATGTGGATATGCCCTTAAAGTGTTAACTACCAGCAATATAGTATTTACTGCTGTTTTAAATCCATAGTATATGCTGATGTTCACAGAATGTATAGTGTGGTGTTTGAACATGTCTTATTTGAACACCTATTTTAACAGCTCTTGGCAATGATTGAGCCTTTAGCAGTTTTTTTTTAAAAACTTTTTTATTGACAAAAGTAAAATGAACAATGATAGCAAATACTCTTGTTATCAAATACAGTAATCTTGCATGCCATTTCCATTTTCTCAATTTAGTTTTAGTACATGATGAACTTAAAACAGAAACATTTTGCAATTACTTCCAATCAGCCAATGCATTTTCCCTAACCCTTAAAGGATAACAGTCACACTTAGACCCTAATTTCAATTTTCATATATGTAGTTACTAATAACATGATATTCCAGAAGCAGTTACTATTAGACTGACTTACCCCATATTTAATAAGATTCAGCCCTTAGCAACCAGTCTGCATAAAACTGCAATTTCACTATTCAGTTAAGATGGCCACCACTGCCCTCACCCTGACGCTAATCCCGCCTGCCCTCACTAGCCAGTAACAAGAGCCCTCCCCCTAAATGGTTAATCTCCTGCAGCACAAAGGGGTCCTCTTACCACATGTTGCTTTCATTTATACACTGAGCAGATGGCAGATCTCCCTTCCATGTTGTGCGCTGATTCAACTCTGCATTCTCCAGCTCTGCTGAGTGAGGGATCGTCTGCCAAGCGCAGGGACAGGGAGAAGTGCACACAGCCCAGGCACTGTTATCAGCTGCTGGGGAGGACCTGGCTTTAATAATTTACTTACAGTCCCTGGCTGACAGTAATCTGACCTTGCACGCTGCGTGCTCCTGCGTCCTCCGTCCTTCAACACATAGACGGACCCTGCATAGCAACCTGATTTTAAGCACAGGTAAAAATAGGCAGTACAGGGAACAAAACTGTGGAATTAAGGGGTAATTGAATACACAGTGAAAAGTTGAAATAGGGCCACCAAGGAGATATTAATCACCACAATCCAATACTCCAAAAAAAAAAAAAAAAGACAGTTATACTTTTAAAGAGGACCTTTCACCGATTATGACAATGTGAATTAAGTATACAGCCATGGAGAGCGGCGCCCGTGGATCTGACTGCACTTACTATTATCCCTGGGCGCTGCTCTGTTCTCCCGCTATGCCCTCCGGTATCTTCGCTCAGTAAGTTATGGTAGGCGGAGATTTCAGTCTCTAAGTTATGGTAGGCGGAGTCAGCCCTTGTTCTGCTGTAGAGCTGGCCAATCGCAGCGCAGAGCTCACAGCCTGGGAGGTTCTTTTCTCCCAGGCTGTGAGCTCTGCAATGCGATTGGCCAGCGCTACAGCAGAACAAGGGCAGACTCCGCCTACCATAACTTTGTGACCGAAGATACCGGAGGGCATAGCGGGAGAAACAGTTCAACTTATCCTAGCCAATCCATTGGCGCCAATCGATGTTCTACCCTTAGGCTCTGTCAGGAGTCTTAGCGTCTCTGTGATCTTCGCCTCATAGCTAGCCATTCAGTGACTTCTCCAGGGGAGGTAAAAAATACTGCTCGGTCGTCATCCACCACTCGTAGTTTTGCAGGATAGCCCATGGAGTATGGTATGTTGGCTTCTCTCAGGAGTCGCTTGATATTCATAAAGGTGGCTTGTTGTTTCTGCAGTTCTATAGAAAAATCCGGTAATATGGATACTCTGGTGTTGTCGTATTTGATTTCTTGTTTTCTCCTGGCAAGAGTCAATATCTTATCTCTGTCTTTGCAATTAAGGAATCTTGCGAGCATGGGTCTAGGAGGGGCTCCAGGTGGAGGTGGTTTTGCCGATACTCTATGAGCTCTTTCCACTGCAAAGGCTGACGAGAAATTAGCATCTGGAAAAAGTTCTTTCATCCAGGTTTCAATAAATTCTTCCAGTTTGCGGCCCTCCGCTCTTTCAGGCAAGCCGATGATCCTGATGTTATTTCTGCGGAGCCTATTTTCTAGGTCATTTGCTTTCTGTTTCCAGAGCTCCGCTTTAGTGTTAAGGTCAGAAATAGATCTGGGGTGGCGGTAGCGTCTTCTATGCGTGATATACACTCTTCAGTGTGTTGAACTCTTTCTCGTAAATTGTGCATGTCTTGACGCAGGAGGCCTAGATCGATCTTGACTTCGTCCAATTTCCCTGTGAGAGATGTTTTACATGCAGTAATAGCTTCTAGAACCTGAGCTGTTACTTGCTTAAGAGTAGGTTCATCTTGGACTTCATCAGAAGCATTTACAGGAGCTGTTATTTCTGATGCAGTGCTGGCTCTGGTATTCCTATTCCTCTGCGGTAGCGGTGACCGCAAATTCTTATCAGGTTGTCTGGCAAATTCTTTTAATTTGTCTGCAGCATTTGGTGCTTTTTTAGACCCCATTGTTATGATCGATGATGGAGTAATAGACAGCGAGCATAGTTGTGTCTGGGGCTGATATATTGCAGTGTGTTTTCTTGTAAGTTCTAAAGCTGCCAGTGGATCTGGCAAGTCCTTTCTTTGGAGCTGACTTATGCTTTTATGGGTATATCTCGTCCAGGCAGTCTGGGGTTTAACCCTTATTCTTTGTTTGAGGGAGCTTAGCTGTACTGTGTAGCACAGGATTGTCAGTGGGCTTCATTATGGGTAGGCTCTCTTCTTTCTTTCTCCCAGTACCAAGGTGGAGCTCCCAATATGGCCGTTTGGCGGGAAAACTATTGGAGGTGCGCAGCTTCAATCGCGCCCCGTCCTTCACGTAGCGTCCCTCTAAATAGTGTTCATTTCGCGATCCCCACTCTCTCTCCTCCTTTTCTGTGCTCCTTCTGCCTTTCCCCGCTCCTCCTTGTCTCTTGTGCCGCAGTGCTCTGTATGCCCGCAACTCAGCCTTCTCCTTCGCCCCTCGTCTCACTAGTCCCAGCTCTGCACACTCCGGCGCCAGCTCAGGATGTTTCTCGGGTTGTCTTGCTGGCAGGTCAGTATATCACACCCTCAGAAGTCGCGATAGACTGTTGGAGACTTTACATCTCTTGAGGTCTGCAGGATTTATCCTGGTAGTGCTGCGCCAGCCTAGGAGCACCGCTCAGATGCGTCTAGCCATCTTGGCTGCTAGCCACGCCCCCCATTGGCAGGTTTTTTATTCCACACACACAATAAATGTATTCCTTTGTAGCTATACCTTCTATATAATACTTCTACAGCTTCTTCACGACATTGCTCTTTTGCAACAAAAATTTTTGGGCAGCTATACAGCAGTCTGTATTCTGAAGACTGATTTTCAAGAGGTCCTTACAAGGGTATTTCAAATGCATTATGCGTTTTTGTTTTGAATGTGTGAACAAGGTTTAACTGACTTGAGCTTGCAGCATCAATGATTCCTACGATGCTATGTGTTGAGCCGGGACGCCTGTCCAAAATATGGATGCATAATACACCTGGCTTGAGGGTACAGCGACACAGGGCGCGTTCAATATCTATATTTTTACAGCGGAAAAACTGGTGCATATCTGCCACAATCCCGCAGCAGCCCAATGTATTTTTGTTTCAGAATTTAGAATGTAAATTCCGCACGTTTGCCACAGATATCCTCCTCTGCATTACAAAGAGTGAAATACGCGTAGAAATCCACAGCATAAATTTACGCAGTTTAAAATCCACACTGCAGACCAGGTTATGTGTAGTTTCTGTTGCGGGAATTTTCAGCAGCATGTGGATGAGATTTTTTTTTTTTTATAACTCAGATTTTATAGGGAAATTTTTTAAAAATCTCATCCACTTGCTACTACTGTATTACACTGTGGATTTTCTGCACACAGTTCCATTGTGGATAATATGCAGCATATCCATCATGTGTGGCTGAACCCTTATGGTATGGCCATGCTGCAGTTGAGTACCATGTGGCTATAGCTTGCTGTAATAAAACTAATGAAGACCGCACTGTTTGATAATGGCCGCACAGCCATTAGGCTGGGACTTCATGGCGACATGTGTCACACCAATGTTGCACCGCGACGCAACAGTTGCACAAAAACACAACTTGGATGGACTTTTTGCGACTGTCGTGTCGCAGCATGTTGCAGTGCATCGCCATTGACTATCATTACAAAAAATGTTGCGAGACATTGCTTCGACAATTGTCGTCGTGTAGCCCTAGCCTTAGACTGACTAAACATCGCGGTCTTCATTAGTTTAATTAGAGCACGCTGAGACAATACGGTTGCGACACGACCTGCTGTATGGTCGGACCCTAACATGGATTTTAAACGGCACAATACCATGCAAGGCAGCAAATCCAAAAGTGAGGATTGCTGTTTATGAGTGTTGGTTCACCAAGCTTGTAATTATCCTATGGACGTCTAAATCTGGTAAGCACTATAACTTTTACTTTCACGGTGGTTAGTTTCTCCAAAATTCTGAATCCAGCATTTATATCCTGTGTTAATTTTCAGGTTTTGGAAAGGAATGCTTTTACATGGGAGCAGTATATTTTATCTGCAGTCTTTCTCTAAGTACAAACATACCCTGAAGGCTGCTGTTCAGAGAGCTAGACTGTATATCTGATTGGCTGTAAAGCATTGGGTGCTGGGCACTGAAGTCATACCACTCGCAGCCAAGGAAAGAAACATAGGGACGTTTACTTAATAGACCAAATCAGGTTATACTAAAGTAAAACAATGCTTTTTATACTGAAGGCAGCATTTCTATTCTATTTAAATGTTGTTTTTTTTGTTTTTTTGTATGCAGGTACTGGCATTTGTATTGAAAGTTATAAATAGGGTCCATTAGGTTTCCGCTCAGAAGATTATTTTGGAGCGGAGACAAAAGTTGTGCATGCAGGACTTTTGTCTCCATTTCAAAAATTTCCTCTGAGCGGAAACCTAACGGACCCCATTATAGGGGTCCTTAGGTTTCGTTCGGCTCAGTTATGTGCCGAATCTGTCCTTTTCATTCCTAAACGGAGCAGGAAAACGGAAAGGTTGAACGGTGCTGTGAACGAAGCCTAATGTGTATGCCAATTCTTTAGCTATGTCACACAAGCCAAAACCCAAAGAGGTACAAATATTTTCATTATGCTTTTTACCCGTTTCACTCCTGACTTTAGCTTGCAAATTCTCATGCCAAATACTGCCATGGTTTTTAGGAGAAATGTAAGGTTAAAATTTGAAAGTAATAAAAAAATTTTTTTTAGGTAATATAACATTATTTGGCCTTCCATGGTTATGAACTGACCCTTTAAAGCTTTATGATTCAAAGAGGTTGTCTGGCACATATCTCTTGGAGAAGCAAGATTGGGTTGGATAGAATCCACTGTTATCCACGATAACCATTGGGCAGTCGTCGGCTGAGCATGCAGGTGTGCTAAATGGGGAGAGGGCAGAAAGCTGCTGCCAGTCACCTCCTAACAGAAGTTTCGGGCAGTTGAAATCCATCATGTCTGATCCTCATCTCCCCTGACACCAACTGTCAGTGGAGAATGCCATACACATCAAATGCTCAGCTGAAGCTTCTAAACTCACCGGGTTCAGGCTCAGCCAACATATATCTAATGTGTATTTCCAACTTAACGGTGCTTGTTTATGCTGTTTTTAAAGCCACAAACATTACACAAACATGTAAACATTACAGAGTCACTGTATTTTCACACAATTCCATTTCATTTAAAAGAGAATAGGGTAAATAAAAAAAATTCTAAATCACTTTATTTTAAAAATATGCCTGCAGGCATCTGAAAAAAGTTGTAAAGTCAGCAGCAGGCAGAGATGAAGTGGGGGCGTATGAGAGCTAGCTGAGATCCTGAGCCTAATAAAAGAACGGCTTCTCTGGTGCCTTCTGCTTTTCTGTAAGCGTGATTCCCCCCTCCTTATCTGCCCTGTGAGCTTCGGAGCTGAAAACAAACATAGTGGAAAGTAAGGGAAAGGATGTCATAGCAGTACACTGCTGGCAGATTCCACAGAAAGGATAGGCCCCCTTCTTGTGAGAGACATGTATCTAACTGTACAGCTGAAGAGGGGAATAATTACGGTAGGCTAAAAAAGACATTATTGAAGCCCAAAAAAGACCTTTTCTTTCACAGTTATAATTGTGCAGAGAAGAGAGCCATCAATCATGCAAACTTTTTTTAAAAACTCTGTTACACTTTAAGGATAGATACTTCTTTTTTTTTTTTTTTTTTTTATAACCTACTCCTTGTTTAGGCTTTAAAAGCTGCATCAAAAAACCTGAACATGTGGCAGCACCCTAACACTTTAGAATCTCACCAATAATTGGCAAAAAGAGGGAGCACCCCTTTCCATAGCCCATAAAGAATGACTTATCTACAAAAACTGTGAAACATTTCAGGCAAATTCAGTGTCGGAGAAAGGGCTGTTTTATTCTGTGGTCTTAATTGTAGATTTTATATAAACCACATTGATGTCAATAGGCGGTGACTAAGTAAAGGGTTTCCTTGCGAAGAACAATCTTTTTTTTTTTTTGATAGAGATATCTCTGTCAACTTAGACCAGGCCTGATAGTGGATGGAGCCTGGCTTTTTGGCAGTCATAAGGCAGCGTGATTTCCTCTATACGTGCACAGACTGAGAGGAACCCAGCAATGTGATTTCTGCATTACTGAAAGATATAAAGATTGCCTGCAGTTCCACGTTTGACTATTTGTGTTAGGCAATTACCACTAATCTCAGTGATGCAGCAGTCATAAAACACATTGTTATAGAAGTACCACAATGTATATTCTGGGCAGCACACACATTTTGGCTGGTCATGTAGTTTATATATGTAATAAAATATTTCCAGAGCAATACTGAAGCAGAGAGGAATGATGCGCTGGCCAGGCTCCAAAACCCATTTAATTATATGTCTCTCTGTGAATCGGCTCTACAGTATACAACAAAAAGAGGAGACTCTGTTACATTATATGGCTCCACTGTCTGCAGGAACAGTTTCTTACACAATGGACTACATGTGGATTCTATATTAATACTGGTTGTGCGCTTGTTTACTTCTCATGTGATCCTTGTCTGCAAGGCCTTACAGATGGCCACTTATGTTGATTAGTGGTAAAATGGTTAGTGATGCATGTGTGCTTCTCAGCTGAAGGCGTCTGAGTTGGTCCCATGTTCATATGTGTCCGCATTGCTGAGAAAAATTATGTTTTAATATATGCAAATGAGCCTCTAGGAGCAACGGGGGCGTAGCCATTACACTTAGAGGCTCTGCTCTCTCTTCAACTGCCGCACCCTCTTCACTTTGATTGACAGGGCCAGGCAGACTTGATCACGTTTTCACTGCCTGGCTCTGTCATTCAAAGTGGAGAGGGCACAGCAGTTGTAGAGAGAGCAGAGCCTCTAGGAGTAACAGCAACCCCTTAGTCCCAGAGGCTCGATTGCATATATTAGAACATCATTTTTCTCAGCAATGCAAGCACATATGAACATGGGACCAACACAGATGTCTTCAGCTGCCAAGTGCACATGTAACAGATCAGCCAGTGTCATAGGTCCAAATCTGCTGACAGAAGCCCTTTAGATCTCCATGTGAGTCATGCTTCTTACGCCCCGTACACATGTACCCAAAAGGGAAATAATAGTATAATGAGTAGGTTATCCCTACCACTTCATTTAAAAAATGCAGACAGCACGCCATATGCTGTCCACATCCGTATATCCATTTGCTGGCCTGTAAAAACGAAGAGTTGTCCGTTTTGCGGACAAGGATAGAACATTTCTATAGACGTGGAACAAATGGTGGCATGCACATGGCTCGTATCAGTGTTTTGTGGATCTGTGGTTTGCAGACTGCTTGAGGCCTCAAGGTGACCATACTCATGAGATGGGTATCAATCAAAAATCTGTCTCTCCTAACTCCATTCAATGGAACTAGGTGCAAACCATGGGCAGATGTGGCAATTGTCATGTGTTATATCATGATGTTGTCTGGTTTTCATTTCTTATATTAAGCGTTGGGTAACCCCTTTAACTTGGACAACCCATTTAACCCTTAAGAAGGCATTTTTTGTAATGCATCCCTATAAAGGCTTACTGCAGGTGCAGCAGACATGCTGGACAGATGAGCCCGTGTTGAAGGAGCCCCATGTAATTGGACCGGATACCTGCGTGATGCAGTATTTAACATGTCTAATCATAGATCCTGCAGCTGTCAGCCTGGGATGGTGAGGAACGTGTTCTGCTATTAGGGAGTTTAGCTATTCCCGCATAAGGCTTAGACCACCTTGGAAGGATTAGGTATAATCATGCAGAACGTTTCAGCTGGATTACCCTTCAGCATATTTTTATCTTTTACAGAAAACTGACTTGAGTTTCCTGTTCAGATGATTAATTACATATTTATGATGGTGTGGCACTATGGACATGCACTTATTCCCACTGTACAATGTTGGGGGCATTCTGAGGCTAGAAACGACACTCCTATATTAATAGCTGTGTATCCTCTAGGAATATGGACAAAGCTTTTAGAGTTGACTGTATGGAGAAGTGTGTGTTAATACAGAAGACTAAGCATCGCCTTATTTTGGCTGCGCCTTTACATAGGTGGGGCCTGTTGTGCAATATGATTTAGTTAACTCTTGGTTTGGATTGTGACGTTTATATGCTTACAATATTCGAGGCCATTCCATCGATGTGATTGGAACAAGGGTCGCGAGCAGCTTTTGAAGATGTTGATGTTTGAAATGTTAGACCAGATTCCATTCCACGTGGTCTGACAAGTATAAGATCATTTATAATGAGAGGCTTGTGATGACAATCCATGTGTATGTTATTTTCAATGTCCCTAGTAATCCTGTCATTAACCTGATTCCTTCCCATGGCCATATATGTAACAATACCGATTTAGGCCTCATGCACACGGCCGTCGCCGGCCGTGACCCGTATTGCGGCCCGCAGGCACCGGCCTTGTGCTCCCCGTATCACGGATGCAGACCCATTTAGTTGATCCGGAGCTGTGTTGCGGAACGTATGCACGGCGTGGCTCCGTGGTGTTTCTGTCCATGCCTCCACACCGCAAAAAAAATAGAACTTGTTCTATTATTTTATGGTGCGGACGGATCACATACCCATTCAAGTTGAATGGGTCTGAATCCGTTGCGCCTGCCCGTGGATTGGGGACCGTGGATCAGGGACCACAAATTGCAGTCCCCAATGCGCGGAACGGCGGCACAACGGCCGTGTGCAAAAGGCCTTAAAGAGGACCTGTCACCTCTCCTGACATGTCTGTTTTAGTTACTGCTTACATTCTCCATAATAACTATTCTGGAACATCTATTCTTATGACTATGCTGTGCTGTTCCTGTATTATTCCTGCTAGAAGTTTACAAATAAATTACCAGAAGTCTGCAGCAAAGGTACTGATGGGTGTTACCAGTCACTGACTGTCCAGTCAGTGCTGCTGGTGTCAAACTATGCAGGGACACACCCTAAACTAGTAACTCCCATCTGTACTTCTACTGCAAGATGCTAGCAATTCAATCAGAACTTCCAGTAAGAATAATAGAGCCAACATAGAGCCAGAAAATTGGTGCTCCAGAATTGTCATTACATGGGGAATGCAAGTAGTTACTACAACTAACTTTCCCTACCCAATATCAAGCATTTTTAGGCAAAAATGCAGTACGGGCCCATTTATATGGACAAGGCAGTGATCGGAATGTTCTCTGAAGGTCTTCCATTTAAGCCAAATATTGTTAAACTTATGTATTGAGCGCATTTCCCAAGCCGATATCTCTTCAAGTCTGTAAAGCTGGTCAACTTTAAGAGACCATTGCTCGATTGATGGGAGATCCTCAGAGAGCCAATACCTAGGTACCAAAAACTTGGCTGCCATGATCATATGTTTAAACAGCTGTAGCTCCGGGCTGTGAGTGGAAGCGTAAAGGTTTAGAAGGGCGGACTCAGGGGAAGGTCTATTTGAGGTCTGGCATATTTGGTTGCATATTTGGAAGATCTGCTCCCACCATTTTTTGATACTTGGGCTTGTCCACCAGATATGGAGGAAGGTGCCCCTGTCTTTCATGCACCTTCAACAAATGTCAGAGGCGGACGTCGAGAACATATAAGTCTTGTCTGGAGTTTTATACCATCTTGTGATGATCTTGTACCCATTTTCCTGAATTCTCACACATCTTGATGATTTGTGGGGGGAGGATAGGATATATTCAATTTCTGAATTGGTAAAAGTGGTGTCAAGATCTTTTTCCCAGAGTCTGATAAAAGCTGGGGTAACTTTGGTGGGGGGGATTCTGAGTTTTTTTTGTAAATTTGTGATATAAGCTTCAGAGGGCTCTGAGGGCAGCTAATTAAGCTCTCAAACCAGACCTGAGGTCTGTATAGATCATTGAGATTTACATTTTGGGAGAGGTATGCTTTTAAGAAGTGTAGGGAGTTAGTGTATGGATAATGGAT
This sequence comes from Bufo bufo, assembly GCF_905171765.1. Classification (NCBI taxonomy): domain Eukaryota; kingdom Metazoa; phylum Chordata; class Amphibia; order Anura; family Bufonidae; genus Bufo; species Bufo bufo. Next base: position 390,185,069 of record NC_053391.1, read on the forward strand.
CCCTGTTCTTTGTCCTAGATAGTCCAGTGTAAGAGTTTGTGAGTCTAAAAGGAGTTCATAGATCCTTATGGGGGAATGTATAGTTTTAAGAGGGAGGCTATCGTATAAAGCTTTGGGGGCTAAATTTTGAACATCTCTAATTTGTAGAAGCGGGGAAGGGAGGGGGATTGAGTACTGTGATTTTTTTAAACCAGTCCCAAGCAGAGAGAGTGGCTTTCACTAAGGGAGTAGCTTGGGTAAGGGCCAAGTGGGTAGTCTTGGATCCCAAGAGTATGGCTCTGAATGAAGTGCCTAACATGTGGTGTTCTATGTTTACCCAGGATTTGTTTAATGGAGCTCTCAGCCAATCTACTACTCTTGCAAGGAGGATTGCCTTGCTGTAATGTTTGGGGTCTGGTAGCGCAATTCCACCTAGGTTTTTGGGCCGGCTTAAGGTGTCGTATGAGAGTCAAGCTTTCTTTTTGTTCCAAACAAAGGATCTGAAGATGGATCTAAGTGACTTATAGAAGGATTTAGGGATAGGGATGGGCAGGACCTGTTGAAGGTAAGGTAATTTTGGAAGAACTAGGGATGTTAGGATATTTTTCCTACCAAACCATGATAGGATGGGGGAGATCAAGTCTGTTTAAAACCTCTAATATTTTTTAAAAGGGGTGTGTAGTTAAGAGAGAAGAGTTGGTTTGGGTCGGGGCTAATTTTCACTCCTAAATATGTTAAATAGGGCAAGGACCAATTGAACGGGGAGCTTTGTTCTAATTTTTTCCTTAGAGGGAGGGAGTACCTAGGCTAATGATCAAAGATTTGTTGTGATTAACTCTAAAGTTAGAAAAGAAATTATAAATCTCTAGATGGTGATAAATTCTGGGAAGGGCCCTGTCTGGATTACTTATTACAGGGATGGCCAACCTGAGGCTCTCCAGCTGTTGCAAAACTACAACTCCCAGCATGCCCAGACTGCCTACAGCTATCAGCCTACAGCAGGACATGGTGGGAGTTGTAGTTTTACAACAGCTGGAGAGCCTCAGGTTGGCCATCCCTGACTTATTATGACAAGCAGGTCGTCTGCGAATGCAGCGGTTTTGCGGTCCTAATCTCCCAAACATAGTCCTTTAATCTCTTTGTCCAATCTTATTATATGGAGGAGCAGTTCTAGCGTTAAGACGAACAAGAGAGGGGAAAGAGGGCACCCCTGTCTAGTTCCGTTTTTTATTAGAAAAGGGTCTGAGATTTGGTTATTTACCCTAATGGAAGCTGAGGCTTTGGTATACATTGCGTCTATTGCGGACAGGAAGGCGGTTGGGAAGTTTTGGTTAGTTAATGCCTGTTTCATGAAGGACCATTTCACTCTGTCAAAGGCCTTCTCAGCATCAGTGCTGAGAAGGGTTAGAGGGATGTTTTTGTGTTTAGCATAATAGAGGATGTTTAGGACTCTGGTTGTATTGTCTTTCCCTTCTCTACCTTTTACAAAACCTACTTGATCCCTATGTGTCAAGAGGGGTAGAACCTTAGATAGTCTATCGGCCATTAATTTGGCCAAAAGTTTGAGGTCCAGGTTTAGAAGTGAGATAGGCCTATAATTTTGGCATAAGGTGTGGTCCTTACCCTACTTTGGCATGAGAGTGATATGGGCTTTGGTCATGTCTCTAGAGAGAGAGTGACCTTCTAACGCGGAGTTAAAGACTTTGACCAGGTGGGGGCTTAGAGTGTCAAAAAATGTGGAATAGTAGGGGATTGGGAGACCATCGGGTCCTGGGATTTTTCCCTTAGGGGATTGTTGGATAGCTTCTGAAAGTTCTTTAGGGGTGAAGGGAGTAGCTAGGTTTTGTTTATCAGTTTCTAATAGGCTAGGGAGATTTAGTTTGTTGAGATAGTCTGAGAGGGAGACTATGGGTTTATCCATAGTGGGGTTTGGGTTTTATGAGTCTGTTATAAAGGGATTCATAGAAGCTTCTAAAGTGTTTGGATATTTGTTGAGTTTGATATCCTGAAGGGTCTTTAAGTTTGTGGACGTAATTGTTAAGTCTTCTCTTTTTTAATCTTTGCATTACAAATTTGGAGGCTTTATTGCCGTGCGCAAATATTTTATGTTGGGAGTGGAGGTAAAACTTTGCGGATAGAGAGTTGAGAAGGTTTTTGAGAGTGGTTCTATATGCGGTAAGTTTGGTTAGGTGGAGCTGTAATAGTGATTGTTTATGTAATTTTTCAAGATGCTTAATGTTATTATGCAGATTTTAAATTTTTGGGTTTTTACTTTTTTAAGGTGAGAGCCAATACTAATCAGATGTCCTCTTATGAAAGCTTTGTCAGCATCCCACAAAGTTTGGGGGGAAATTTCAGGGGTATCGTTGAGAGCGAAATAGTCTGACAGTAATTGTTGCAATCGGGATTTGGTATCTGGGAGGCCTAGAAGTTGTTCGTTTATGCGCCAGGTCTTATGTGTGTGTTTTTGCTTAGGGCTATTTAGCGATAGGTATATTGGGGAGTGATCTGATGGGAGGATTGTTCCGACGTCAGCCTCAGAACACAGGTGGAGGTGGTCTTTTGAGACAAACAAGTAGTCCAAACGTTGATACGAGCCAGGGACTGGGAAGAAGAAGGTGTAGTCAATGGTATCAGGGTGCAGGGTTCGCCAAGCATCAATCAGATGAGCTCTCTCGAATTTTTAGACAAGGGAACTTAGCACTCTCTGAGAGTGGCAGGATTTGTGTGAAGATGAATCTATTAGAGGGTTAATGTTTCGATTAAGGTCTCCTCCAAAAACAGTAATGCCTTCCTGGAATGAGACCGCCTCATCAATAACCTGTTTTAGCCATTGAACTTGTTTGCTGTTAGGAGCATAAACATTAATGAGAGTATACGTGTGTTGTCCTATTTGCCCTTTTACCATCAAGAATCTCCCTACCGGGTCACTTTTTTGTTCTAGTAATTGGAAGGGGAATCCTCTTTGAAAACCTATGCTGACTCCTTTGGAGTTAGATGAAGGGGATCCACAGTGAAACCATTGGGAGTAATAGGAGTGGTCAAGATTCGGGAAATGATTAATTTTCAGATGTGTTTCTTGTAGAAACAATACGTTAGCTCTGTCTTTCCTCAGAACACTAAAAATGTGGCTCCTTTTAGAGGGAGAGTTGAAGCCCTTTACATTGTAAGAGGCTATCTTCACGTCAGTCATTGGGTATATTTAGAGAGGAAAGACAAGCTAAGGCGGCTATGTATGAGGCATATATGTGTGAAGGTGAAAAAGTGGTACTCATCGTTTTGAAGATGTCAGAAGGGAGTTCTAGATCTTCCTTTGATGCGACCGGCCTGCTCCAGATAATGCAAGTGTGTCCTAGGATGGCAAAAATGACAGAGATGGTAAACAGAAACATAAACTTAAAATAAAACATTAACTTAGGGTAGTCTTGGGGTGGGACTACCAGTAGGGTCATTGAGGGCATAGGGTGGTCCAATACCCTTAGGCCAGCCCATCTCTAACCCTAACTCGGAGTAGTTAATGGTCTGGAGTATCACACCGGCCCAATGAGACCGAGGCGTGTCGAGCTTTAGAGAGCCAGATCTTGGTAGATGTAGATCTTGTTATTAGCAAAAAGCACCTCCGAGGCCTGTCGAGCTTTAGAGAGCACTGCTTCTTTCTCCTGGAAATTAAGAAATCTACAGATGATGTCCCTGGGTGGTTCTGCTGGTTTTGGCCTAGGATGGAGAGCGCGGTGGGCTCTTTCTAAGATGACAGGCGAGACCCAGACCCCTGGCATTTGGGTCAAATGTGTAGACCCCTGATATCATGGAGTCTCCATCAAAAGTGGGAAGGGGGAGGGGAAGCCACTAAGTGGGTTCCAAGGGACAGAAGAGGTTAGGGGAGGGGGAAAGAGGAGGCAGGGGGGAAAGGAGAGAGGGAGGGGGGGTAGGAAGGAGAGGTTTGAAGATGTTGAGACTAGTAAGAGAAATTATAGGTATTTTGCACAAAAAAAACAGTATTGCATCAAAGAGATGGCTGTCCCAATAGTATAGATATGGCAGAGTGTATCTTCAGGAACTTTTCTTCTGTGCGTCAGGGGACTTGATAGGAGAAGTCCTCTGGTTTAGGCCTCTTTCACACTACAGTATGTCCATTTCAGTGTTTTGCGTTCCGTTTTTCACGGATCCGTTGTCCCGTTTTTGGGTTCTGTTGTGTCTCCGTTTCCGTTCAGTATGTCCGCAAAAACCTTTCAGTATGGTTTCCGTATGGTTCCCGTATACGGTCCGTTTTTCACGGATCAAAAACGGAAGCCACCTGTATTTGTGCTCAGCCAATGTTTGGCAACAAAAAACACATGGCCACAGTGGGCTGGGCCTAGCATTTGTTAATGACGGATCCGCAAAAAACGGATGACATACGGATGACATACGGATGCCTTCCGTATGCATTCCGTTTTTTTGCGGACCCATTGACTTTAATGGAGCCACGGACCGTGATTTGCGGACAAACATAGGACATGTTCTATCTTTTCACGGCACGGAAATACTGAAATACTGAAACGGAATGCACACGGAGACACTTCAGTATTTTTTGCTGAACCATTGAAATGAATGGTTCAGTATATGTTCCGTATACTGAACTCAAAAAACGTCCAGTATACTGAACGCAAAATACTGTAGTGTGAAAGAGGCCTTAAGAAGGAGCTTGGAGAGTTCACTTCAAAAGGTATCTGAGGCAAGACGTCTCGGGGCTAAAGGAGTGTTCTTCTTCTTTTGTCGCTGGGACTTTGGAGTTTGGAAAAACTCAAAGGGGGTAATTTTCGGGATATCTGGAAGGGAGTCCAGATCTTGGATGAGATACCAGTTTTCGATTTCCAATGGTGAGATCTCCAAATGGTCATAGACTTGATCTAGGTCAGAGTGTGATCTGATGGTGAAACGGCGACCATTGTGGAAGAAAGAGAGCCCAAATGGAAAAGTCCAGCAATAAGGTACATTGTGAGACCTGATCCACTCTGTTAGGGGTTTGACCACCTTGTGTTTTCTCAGGGTCGCAGGTGCCAGATCTTGGTAGATGTAGATCTTGTTATTAGCAAAAAGCACCTCCAAGCCCTGTCGAGCTTTAGAGAGCACTGCTTCTTTCTCCTGGAAATTAAGAAATCTACAGATGATGTCCCTGGGTGGTTCTGCTGGTTTTGGCCTAGGATGGAGAGCGCGGTGGGCTCTTTCTAAGGTGACAGGCAAAGGATGGTCCGGGCCTAGTAAGTCCCCGCATATATTTTTTATTACCCCAAGTATTTCGGAGGTCGGGACTGACTCCGGAAACCCCCGGAACCGCAAGTTGTTTCTCCGGCCGCGGTTCTCCTGGTCTTCCAGGGTCGTGTGGATCTCATTCAGGTATGCTTGGCACTTGTGCAGGTTGGAGGAGGTAGCATGCTGGAATTTAACTATGGTCGATTGAGTCGACTCCAGGGCCTCTACTCTGGACCCTACATGCCTGATGTCTTGGCGGAGGGAGGAGAGTTTGTTAAGAACCGGTTCCATCGCTTTTGTTAGGGCCATCTTGAGGAACTTTCTGGAGATCGGCAAGCTTTGTTTGCTACCAGCCTCTTCTGCTTCACTGTCTCTCTCCCATGTATCCGTCCCTTCTTCTCCGGCATCACTTGGGGCCGCGGGCGCCATCTTTGATTCTTTGGCCATGCCTGCAGCGGTGGCTTTTTTGATAAATTTATCCATCTCCCTACTACTTTGGTGTGATCTATGCTGGTGGGAGGAATCGCCGGGTTTAGTATTCCCGATTTTGACCATTTTTGGCCAGGTAAGCTTGCGTATGCTGAGCTTGTGGATCGGAGCTCAGAGACGCACAGCCATTCAGCTCAGGCGCTAGCTCCGCCCCCCTTCCATTCATTTTCTAGGGGGCCGGCGCTCGGCTATTTCTGTCAGCCCCATAGAAATTAATAGGAGCGGTGGCCAGCTTGGTGGAGGCCGGACCGGAGTCCTCCAGCCACCACCTTGTGGGACTCTGTTCTCAATATCGGTGCGGGTGCCAGCGATATGCCCCCATTGTCCATGATGAGACAACCCCTTTAAAGTGACCCTGGACATAAACCTAAAAATAGCCCCATGTCGTAGGTGGATTCAGATTGACAGAAGGGGGGCAAGTAGACGTAGACAGGGCCAATAGAAGTGAAGAGGGAGGTCCAGCAGTACCTTAGTGCCCCAGCAGAATAAAATACTACAGTGCACCATAAAATACTGCCATCCGCCATCCGTCATGGATCTGCAAAAACGCTTCCGTTACAATAATACAACTGCATGCATCCGTCATGAATGGATCCGGTTGTATTATGTCTTCTATAGCCATGACTGATCCGTCTTGAACTCCTTTGAAAGTCAATGGGAGACGGATCCGTTTTCTATTGTGCCAGATTTTGTCAGAGAAAACTCCCCATTGACTTACATTGTGTGCCAGGATGGATCCGTTTGGCTCAGTTTCGTCAGGCGGACAGCAAAACGCTGCAGGCAGCGTTTGGTGTCCGCCTCCAGAGCAGAATGGTGACTGATCGGAGGCAAACTGAGGCATTCTGAGCGGATCCTTTTCCATTCAGAATGCATAAGGGCAAAACTGATCCGTTTTGGACCGCTTGTGAGAGCCCACAACGGATCTAACAAACAGAAAGCCAAAACGCCAGTGTGAAAGTAGCCTTACAGTATTCTCCTGAGGACAGTGATAGAGTAGAATTCAGGAGGGTACCTGTGGATGCTGGCCAGTGGCTTAAGTACCTGATGCTGAGAGCATCAGATCATTATGTACTTAGCTGGCGGCCGTGATGAGTGCACAGACATCCCCTGGGCATCGGCCTACCAGGAAATTTCTCTGTATGGTGTATGGCTGGTCCGCCCCTGGGAATAAATCATCCTCTCCTGATTGCCAGCTCGTGTGAGCTCCATTTACATGCAGCAGTCATCCCCTCTGTATGGAGATCAGAGGAGATGGGCAATCACTACTGTGATCGTTCATCCCCATATAGATAAATTGTTTGCCGGTAGCACATACCTGTGTACAACGGACAATGTGCTGCCCACAAACAGTGGAAACCGCTTGTTTGTTGGATGAAGGGCGGTACATTTATATTATAGGAAATTGTCAGCCTGTGTAAAAGCCTCTCAGAAGGGACGGATTGCAGAGAGTCTTGCCACTTTATTGTTCATGTACATCTTTAGAAGTCAGTCACACTCTAGTCACTTGCATGATGCCTGCTAGAAAAGTAGTCAAAGTAGTGTAGCATACTTTCAGATGATGCATGGAATAAGGTGACAACAGTATTGTGAGATGTAAGGGGAAACTTCTGTTACGTTATCTAGATATTTTTATACCTTGTATTTGGCAAAGTTCAGGGTTTCTCTGACAGGTCAAGCACTTTGGAGGTTAATGTACCAGGCAGATTGTAGTTTCATGTCTCCGAGGGCAGCACAAAGCTCAACTTGAGGATCGTCTAATGGATTCTACATCTGTGTTAGCTTTGGCTGATGAGGAAGATTTGAAACAGCTGCTCAGAAGCCACGCGCTTGACTCATTGGCACAACAGTCATAGAAAGCAAAGCGCTCATAGGCTCAGTTCACACTTCAGTTAGGGTGGGTTCACACTAGCATTATGGAGTCCGTTATAACAGGGTTATAACGGAACATAACGGAATCCATAAGACTGAAGGACGGATCCGTTTTGCTGCCCGTAGACTTGCATTATGATGGAATGCAAAACGGACGCCTTTAAAAGGCATTCCGTTCGCTCTCCGTCCTTATAGAATTCTTTGGGAATCAAAACGGATCTGTTTTGTTCCCGTTAAGCAAGACGGAAAACAAAGTCCTGTCGACAGGACTTTGTTTTCCATCTTGCATAACAGGACCCAGACGGATCTGTGATGTTTTCCCATAGACTTCTATTAGGACGGAGCAAAATGGAATGCCTCTTAAAGGCTTCCGTTTTGCATTCCATCCTATGGATTCCGTTATGTTCCGTTATAACACTGTTACAACGGAAAGCCACAACGGACTCCAGAACGCTAGTGTGAACCCACCCTTATTTGGTCATTTATTTCCATCAGTTAGGGCCTATGCACACGAACATATGCCTTCCGAGACATACGGTCCGTGAGCGGGCCATATGTCCTGGAGCGCCACCGATCGTGTGCATCGGAGCACTCAGCTTTATATTTTACTATGATGCTGTGTGCGACGGTCCGCACGCAGGGCTACTGTCCCGCACTCATATGACGCGCACAGCGCCATAGTAGCCTATGATGCTGTGCACACGAGCGATGTCGCTCCAGGACATATGGACCGTATGTCTCGGGAGGCATATGTTCGTGTGCATGAGCCAAAACCAGTAGTGAAGCCTACTCAGAGAAAGATCTGCACCTGTTCTGTGCTTTTGGCTCGCACCTGGTTTTGGCTCACAATAACTGATGGAAATTACTGATCAAATAACTGAAGTGGCCTCTGCCTCCTGCATTACTACTAGCACGCGGAGGGCTGAACCTGGCTGCAGGGACGAGCAGGCTTTTTTTTTTTTTCTTTTCTTCACTTTATTTAAACCTGTGATGGCAACTTTACCAAGACTTTGTACAAACATTAAAGAGGACCTTTCATGGGTTCAAAGAATATGAACTTAGTAGCAGGCTGCATAGAGCGGTGCCCAGTGATCTAAGTGCACTTACTATTATTCCTGGGCGCCGCTCCATTCGCCCGCTGTGGCCCCCGGTTTTTTCTCAACATTCGGTGCAAGTAGGAGGAGACGCCAGTGTCTCTCCGTCTCCATGACAGCAGCGCTGTCCAATCAGAGCTCAGAGCGAGGGAGTTTTTTTTTTTCTCCCTGGCTCTGAGCTCTGCGCTGTGATTGGACAGCGCTGCTGTCAGGGAGAAGGAGAGACACTGGCGTCTCCTCCTACTTTCACCGAATGTTGAGAAAAAACCGGGGGCCACAGCGGGCGAACAGAGCGGCGCCCAGGAATAATAGTAAGTGCACTTAGATCACTGGGCGCCGCTCTATGCAGCCTGATACTAAGTTCATATTCTTTGGACCCATGAAAGGTCCTCTTTAATATGTGTCACCAACGCATGTGTCTTCACTCGAGTGTCCACCTGTGATGTGATACGCATATAAATAGAGATGTCATTGTGTACATACATGACTTGTATATATCGTGTGTACTGGGCTCTGGTAGACTGATGGTTTACATTGATGGTGTTTTCTGTGTTTTCATCTGCGTCGCCCTTTGTGACCGACAGCCCACTAGTGACTGCTAACATAACCCCTGGCTATTTCACTACTCCTTCAGGTAATGACTGCAGTCACTGTCCATGATTTATAGGGGTAGGAGAACTTCATATTTGAAGTCAGCTTCTTATGTAGTGCTATTTTGGGGGTGGAGAGTGACATCACCACAGAATGACCCCCCCTCCCCATACCAGTTGTCACTTCTAGCCCATGTGGAGCCCTGTCCTCTACTTTAAAATCTCCCAAAGAAGACTTCCTCCACGAATTATCCGAATAGGATTTTACCCCAGTTAGATGGATCGTAAGAGGCGTCCCTACACTACCACACACCGCCCCATACAGTATAACGTCTCCTTGTGGCTGCCCCCATACAGTATAACATCTCCTTGTGGCTGCCCCCATACAGTATAACATCTCCTTGTGGCCCCCATACAGTGTAAAGTCTCCTTGTGGCTGCCCCATACAGTGTAAAGTCTCCTTATGGCTGCCCCATACGGTATAACGTCTCCTTGTGGCTGCCCCCATACAGTATAACGTCTCCTTGTGGCTGCCCCATACAGTATAACGTCTCCTTGTGGCTGCCCCCATACAGTATAACGTCTCCTTGTGGCTGCCCCCATACAGTATAACGTCTCCTTGTGGCTGCCCCATACAGTATAACGTCTCCTTGTGGCTGCCCCATACAGTGTAATGTCTCCTTGTGGCTGCCCCATACAGTGTAACGTCTCCTTGTGGCTGCCCCATACAGTGTAACGTCTCCTTTTGGCCCCAAGTTTTTTTTTCCTGCCAAATGGGTATTTATTGCGATATATATCGTTATCGCGATAAATTTCTTAATATCGTTATCGTGGGAATATTTTTGATATCGCCCAACCCTACAGCTGGAGGGCCGCAGTTTGAGAATGCCTGCTCTGAATAAACAAACCAAAGCATGCTGATTCTGTGGAGAACTGATGTGTAAATAAGACCCTAGGCTGACTTCATACATTTAGTTTTTCAAGCCAAATAATATTTAATAAGAATACCTACAAATGATGCTACATTGTTGCAAGAAATAGTTCTTTGTGAAACATTGTAAAATGTGAAGTACTGGTAATGTTCTCAAAATAGTTTTTTCAAAATGCATATTTAGTGTGATATCGTTTTGCTGTCAATGTGACTTTTCGTCTGTTTCTAACTTGACTTGCTGCTTTCATTTGTCCGCGTTGCCTTCACGCGTGGCAGATTTTGTTGCAGAAAATCCGTTCCATTCTGCTGGGTTACTGCCATTAGTCTTTTTGTTGTGCAGACGCCTCGTTTGTGTCTCTCATATAGTTAACTCCCACTCTACCGCCTCTCTTTTAGCATGCATTATAAGGCCTCATGCACACGACAGTATTTTTTTGCGGTCCGCAAAAAGCTGATCCGTTTTTGTTTCCGTGTGTCTTCCTTGATTTTTGGAAGATCACCAGACATGAAAAGTGAAAAAAAAAATAATCTAAGTCAAGTTTGCCTTGCAAATGATAGGAAAAAAACAGACGCAGATGACAATCTTGTGTGCCTCCGTGTTTTTTCACGGACCCATTGACTTGAATGGGTCCGCAAACCGTTGTCCGTGAAAAAAATAGGACAGGTCTTATTTTTTTGACGCCTGGAAACACGGATCACGGACGCGGATGACAAACGGTGCATTATCCGAGTTTTCAACGGACCTATTGAAAGTCAATGGGTCCGCAGAAAATCACGGAAAACTGAACAACGGACACGGAACACAACAACAGTCGTGTGCATGAGGCCTTACAGAAAGGGAATCTGCAGCTGCATATCCCCTCCCTGCCTTCAGTTTCTTCTATTACATTACACAGAATATTCGTGTAGTCTGAGCAGTTACCGCCTGCACGCAGGAAAAGGGAAACTACAGGCCGCTGGAGGGTGAGAACGATGCCACAGGGATGAGTGTACTCACATGTAAACCGATTTATGTAAAACATGAGGTGTGGTATATAGGCTGTCAAGCGTTGGTGAAAAATACTCCCTTTTTTGCATTATATCATCAGCTTGGTAGCCGCCTAACGATGTTTACTGTAAGCAGTATGGATGGAGTCTCTACGTGTTGAAATTTTTTTTTTTTTTTAAATCACTGCGTGAACGCATTTATAAGCATGCAGTCTTGTTGTGTTCCTTTTAAAGAGGACCTGTCACCATTTACTGATATGTCTGTTGTAGTAAATACTTGCATTTTCCATATAATAATAATAATTCTGAAGCATTTAGGCTAGGTCTACACGACGACATGTGTCACGCGACACATAGGGCACAACTACGCTGCAACATGTGTCGCGCTACATTGTCACACCAATGTCGCAATACAATTTTTATAATGATAGTCTATGGTGTCGCACTGCGACATACTGCGACAGCTGCAGAAAAATCCAATTCGAATGGATTTTTTGCGACTGTCGCGTCCCAGTCGCAGTGCGACACCATAGACTATCATTATAAAAATTTGTTGCGTGACAAATGTCGTGTAGACCTAGCCTTATTCTTATGACCCTATGCCATGCCTCTGTTATTCCTAATAGAAGTTTGGGAATAAATGTAAAACTGGATGCTACCAGTTAAGGGTGTGTCCCTGCGCAGTCTGACAGCACTGATTGGACACTGTCAGACTGTGCAGGGACCCCTCCCCCCACACTGGTAACACCCAATAGTACATTTATTCATAATACCATACATAGCCAGCTCACCTGGAATTAGAATACACAGAAATATGCGGCCCATGAAAAGTCCATCAAAGGAAAATGGAAGTCCCAGTATCCAATTATAGAAACGTAATAGGCTTAATTAGGACTCAAAAGAACCCCAGTAGTCTGTTCCAGCAGAGGAACCGAATACTGGTATACACTAGGGATCGACCGATATTGATTTTTTTAGGGCCCATACCGATAGTGATAATCTGTGAACTTTCCGGCCTATAGCCGATAATTTATACCGATATTCTGTGAATTTTCATTTATAAAAATAAATAAAAAACTCCTACTCAAATCTGCTGAAAATGAATGTTTATTGTTAACGTGTAGTTATTTTTTTGTAAATCTTTCTTTTTCATTTATAATTAATATTTTGGTGTGTGTTTTTTTTTATTTTTACTAACTTTTAGCCCCCTTAGGGACTAGAACCCTTGTCCTATTCACCCTGATAGATCTCTATCAGGGTGAATAGGACCTCACACTGTCCCTTTGTGCACACAGCTGCATGGAGCTTACCATGGCAGCCAGGGCTTCAGTAGCGTACTGGCTGCCATGGTAACCGATCGGAGCCCCAGGATTACACTGCTGGGGCTCCGATCAGAACTGCCACTGCACCACCAATGAGAAGGGGACCCTGTGGCCACTGCCACCAATGATTAATACTGGGGGGCTTGGGTGGGGGGGGCACACTGCGCCACCAATGATTAATACTGGGTTGGGGGGGCGCACTGCGCCACCAATGTCTAATACTGGGGTTGGGGTGGGGGGGGCGCACTGCGCCACCAATGAAGATAAGTCTCTCATTAATTCATATACAGGAGGCGGGAGCTGGATGCAGAATCCCATAGCCGGCTCCCGACCTCTATAGCTGCGATCCGCGGCACCTGAGGGGTTAACTACCGCAGATCGCAGCTACCGCTCATAGAGGTCGGGAGCCGGCTATGGGATTCTGCATCCAGCTCCCGCCTCCTGTATATGAATTAATGAGAGAGTTATCTTCATTGGTGGCGCAGTGGCCACAGCCCCTCCCCTCCTCTTGTCCTTCCTCCTCTCATTGGTGGCAGCAGCACAGGGGGGAGGGAGACACTGCTTACTTCTCCCCTGTGCTGCTGAGGGAACACTGAGAGCGCTGTCAGAAGCACGATCCTTGTTCCCCATACGTTATCGGTATATAGGCAAAATAGATGCCAATACCGATAACGTTCAAAATCCTTAATATCGGCCGATTATCGGTTTTGCCGATAATCGGTCGATCCCTAGTATACACCATATCCGGCATAGCCGGATACCCCTTGATCGCCATTCACTAGAATGGGAATCGGCAGTTTTCTGGTATAAATGCCAGCAGAAAGCTATGCCAGTGTACTCTGGTAGTGTTTTCGTCGGGTGGAACAGACTACCAGAGTACACACTGGAGATGTGAATGAACCCTTAGACATGCGGCTCCAGAAAGCCTCTCTTGAGAAGTTTTTGATGATCCCTGCCCCTATCTGGTGTATAACCCTTGTAATCCCCTGCCTGAACAATCCGGGAAGAAGTATCCCATGCATGGACTTCAGAACAGTGCTGGGAAACTGCAGATATTATCGGCATACTCTTATTTTTAAGTGTCCTGTGGCGCACACTACATGCGACAAAGTACACAACATAGACTGTGCTACCTACAATTAATGTATTGCAGTGTGTTGTTAGATGTAGACACAAAGGGGGTCATTTACGATTAGAAATACACCTATATTGGGGGTATTTCTGGCACAGATTACGCCGCAAAGGTTCTTTGTGCTGCAATCTGTGACTTCCCTGCTGACGCCAGGTCTACAAAAGTGGGTTGTGGCGGGGAAAGGGGACGTCTCATTCCTCATTTTCTACTCCTGTTTTAGGCATAGAAAATGGTCTAAATCTACAGCAGCAAGGGAGCTGGCATAGATTTAGAAGCAGGGGTGGATCCGCGGAAGGTATGTAGAGGCCGGCACCTCTATCCAGCACAGAGCCTTTTTAAGACTGGATCCTAAAACGCCGGTCTTAATAAATGACCCCCAAAGTGTTTAGAGATATGCATGACTTTATAACAACACATACATTTCTGATGTCCACATTTAAAAGACGCTACTCTGATTTCATAGAGGAGATGACCACCCAAAACTGCTTTGAAAGGTGGTTTCCTAGAGGGGTGGCCTTCTCAAAAAGACCGTATACAGTATATATGGTGGAGACGAAAGTCTGCCGCAGGAAATCTACTCCTCTCTTTTGGAGATGTTTCACTGTATTTTGACCATTTGGAAATAAGTTTGGATTTGCAAGTCTTAAGGCAGAGTGTTCCCAGATTTAAAGAAAAAAAAACAATCAGTTATGGAGACACAAGCAGGTCCTGTGTATTACATTTTCCACTTCAGCTTATATTTGTATAACATTCCCAGATGTGCTTGGAGTCTGCACCTTATTGCTTTGCTTCACAGACCTGTCAGCCACCTGCCCATGTCTGCATCACTTCTTGCCATTGTGCTGTGTGATTTGACCTAGAATCTAGATCATTGGATGACAAATAAGTTTCACTGTAATTAAATCCTTATTGACCTGGTTCTTCCTACAATGACTTGTTTGCACGGGCCGGCTGAGCGGGTAGGAAGCGTTCCTTCCCGACAGTCGGCTGCTCGTTAGGTGAAGGAGACCGGTGCATTTACATGCAGAGATCTTCACAGGATGAGGGATGTCTATAGCGACCCCTTGTCCTCATACAGAATCATGGCTTCTGGGCAGCAGATCTTTGTTTAGACCACACGATCTGCTGCCTAGAAGACATGATTGGTGGCACCTGCATGAATGACAGGATCACCTGATGAATGAGCATTTACATGGCCAGATTGTCGAGAACGGTCGTTCCTGAGAATCTGCCCGATTCTCAGGCCATGTAAATGCACCTTAAGACCATGTTAGCAGTTTTGGTCATGCTAAATGGCTGACAGCACTAGGTAGGGGCTGGGGAGAGCAGGATAGACCATCAATATCTGGTCGGTGTGGTCTGACACCCCACACCCCTGCTGTTTTGGGGTATTTCTGCGCAGACAATACACAAGTCCATCCTTTGTGTGGTGGGGGTAGCTGGTCACTTCAGTAGGGGCAGCACTGCAGTATTTCGCTCTGTCCACTACACAGTGGATTGATCTGTGTGGTTCAGGTGCAGACTTCTGGCGTCAGAGCTATCCCAAGTGCCTGTGTGAATGGGACTTCTATGGGATGGCTGGAGAAAGATTACATATATAATGGTCTAAGACGAAGCTATTTTGTCCCTAAGGTGTTCTTTTTATACCTATGGTTTACTTTCCACACGTCTTTAATCTGTGGCATTCAGCACTGACCACTTGCTCAACTATAACAACTAATTAGAGATGAGAAAATCAACTTCAACTGTAAGGGGCTGACCCTGCTGGAGAAGAAGCGCCCACCTGCCTCTAGATTAAAGGGCCAGACTTTGAGCCCAGCCCTGCCAAGTTCTATCTAGCAGAGTGAGGGGAGAGGCTCGGCTTCGAAGCTGTCACTTTGAGGAGCGCACAGTGGCAGCCCCAAAGTAGATGAGCCTCTGTCCTTTCTCAGCTAATAGGAGTGGCATCGAAGGTAGGAAATTGTCAGGGCCGGGCTAAGGCTATATTCACACAGATGTTTTTCAAACAGTTGTCACACAATCATTTTAGTCTATGGGGTTATTCACATGGTCATTTTTTAATGGCCCATGAATAATGGGCATTCAAAAATAGAATATGTGCTATTTTAATTTTTAATTTCATTTTCATGGCCAGATGAACCCCAAAACATTGAAGGGGACAGTTCTTAATAGCATTTTTTTTTAAAGGTATCACTGAAAAAAATGGCTGTTAAAAACTAGACTATTTTGCTATTTTTAATAGCCTTTTTTTTTTTTCTTCTTTTTTTGTAGTCATGTGAATATGAATGTAGCCTAAATGTCTGGCCCTGTAAATCCAGCGGCAGATAGGTCGTCAATTCATTCATCTCTATTCCTAATCATAAAGGAAGCATTTGAAGTGTTCCTTCTTTCATTCCAGGTCATCATGACTCCGAATTTGGTAATCAGAATAAATATCTGGATCGACGATCCATCTCCAGCAAACTAGTACATGTAATTTGTAATATTATATTTTTTACGTTCCTTCGATAAATTAACCATGACGGCTTCCTCCGGCAGAGAGCTCCATAGTCTTACTGCTTTTCTAGTGAAGAAATCTCATCTATGCTGGTGTTAACCTTCTATTCTTTATACATTATGGATGCCTTGTCATGGTTACAGGCCAGGGTATAAAACATGGATTAGATCACTGCTAAACCGTCTTTTTTATTTTAACAAAGGAAATAGCCTAAAGTTTGATAATCTTGGCGCTGTGATTCACTCATTACCTAAATTACTTTGGGCACCCTTGTTTGCTTTGCTACAGTTCAGCTATGTCAAGCACCCAAAATTGTACACAATGGAGATCATTTACAAAACTTGGCACCAGTTTCCTGGCATACAAATTCCCAAATTTTTGCGCAAACTCCCTTTTTCTGACTTTCTGTGTTTCTCGCTGCTCTCGGCACTTTTTAAAAAAAATAAATCTTTTTTATTTACAAGATTTTCAAAGCTGTGTCCAATAAGCATATTCTGATATCCCAATAAAGAAAAATAAATCTATTTGATATACTCTCTTGCGAAATTGTCATTTTTGTATATAATTATATAACATACATGAATAAACCCCTATACCATATCCCTCCCCCCTTAAATCCCCCCCCTCCCAAAATCTGTACTCACTGCAACATTTGTGCTTCTCCCTCTATCTCTTTAGAATCTAACGTGACTATTAGACAACAGGGTGGATAAAAATCAATGATTTAAAAAAAAAGAATAATCAAAAAAATCTGATTTTTTTTATTTAAATCGGATATTTTTTTAATTTAAATCGGATTTCTTTTATATAAAATGCTTTTTGAGGGAAATATATTACCATCCAAAGGTTATTCCATCATGAAATAAAGATTAATTTTTTAATTATGTAGAATAAGGCTGTATATATTTTTTGGGTAAATAAATTCCATTAATCAATTCACAATGTCATGCTCTTCCAGAGATTTTTGTAAGATTATTGGGCAGTTTCTCTGCCTACAAGATATTATCACAGATGCTTGGTTTACTTTTGCAGTTCTCAAAACTGAATTTGACTCAGCAGAGATCACATGCCTCTTCTTCACAGCAAAAATGTTATAACATGAACAGAGTTGAGAAAAATAGCTTAATCCTAACTTCTACAAACCTATGAATACAGAATCAACCTAATCAAACTAATATGAAAAGTTGTTATTCTAAAAATCTTCATCTACTTGCATATTATAAGTTATACCAGCAAGAATTAGTCTTTATGTAGAAAACTATTATTTAAATCAAGCCTTACTGACTAGTGATTTAAATCGTGATTTAAATCAGTTTGATTTAAATCAAATCTATCCTGTTAGACAACCATTTGCTCCATAGTTTATCAAACTTTTGCTGGCACCTTCTTTTCAGGAATATAGCTTTTTCACAGGTCAACATATTATTGACTTTAACCATAAATTCTTCTAACGTCGGGGGACTAGTCTGTATCCAATGCAACGCAATCAGTTTTCTGGCTATATACAACAATCTACCCACCGCTATCTTACTATACCAATCTGTCCCTATTTCAGAGACGTATCCCAGAATACATATTTTGGGGTCTCTGTCTACCCTACCTGCCATGTTTTGGCGTATGGTTTCTATCCAGAACCTAGACATTGACATTTCCATATTATCAAATCCACTGGTTCCATAGAACATCTTAGACAGCATGCATCCGTTCTGACCCCAATGTATTTTAGAAATATTGGCGTTTTATCTACTCTGTGAATAATGAAGAGTTGGGACAACTTTCCCTGTTCACTCAGTGAAGTCAACGGAATCGCCTTCAAAACATCCTCCCATTGCCCCTGCGACATCTCCACCACATCTTCCTCCCACTTTTTCATTCAAGTCAACGGATGCGAGATTAAGAACTTATCTAGTAACAATGTATAAAGCATATCAAACCTCTCTTTTCTCTTCCTGTGAGGATTACTTTTTGGGCCGTATCTAGTTTAGTAATGATAGTACCTTTTTTCCTCATGGTCTCATACGCATGACGTAGCTGTAAATATTGGAAAAAGCTCGTTCGTGGAATTTGAAATTTCTCCTGTATATCCGTAAATGATTTAAATACCCCACCCTCTACTAAATCGCCTATCCCATGGATCCCTTTATTTTCCCAACCCTGAAGGCCTGACCGTGAAAGGAATTCTGGGAGATGAGTTATTCCAAATCAGGGTTAGCTTGCTAACGCCCGTCACGCCTCTCAGCTGCTTGACTTTCTTCCATACTTTCCTTATAAGGCCTATCAGAGGGAAATTATCATCCAGAGTATGCTTTCCCTCTCCTTCCAGTAACCACATTAGATCCTTCCTCCCCATTTTTTGCTGTAGAATCTGACTAGTCATATCTGCCAACTAATAGTCTTTCCATCCCTTAAAATGCTGACACTGTGCTGCTAGGTAATAGATCCAGGGATTTTGTATTGCCAGTCCCCCCGTTGTTTTAGAGTATTGTATTGTTTCCAGTTTGATTCTTGGCCGACCTCCTCTCCAAATAAGTTCCCAAAATATAGAGTTAATTTCTGAAATCTGTCTAGAGGTAACCAGATCGGGGCGTTATGGAGCACATATAAAAGTTGTGGCATCATGACCATTTTAAGGAGATTTACCCTGCCCACTATGGAAAGAAATGGCTTATTCCATGATTTAGTCTTCTTTCTAAACTTCGCTAGCAAGGGGGGATAGGTTTAACTCTTCAAAGTCTTTAATCCTGGGTGAAGTCTGGATTCCTAGATACTTAACATTATTAACACAGGGGATATTATGAGCAATGGCCACCTCAGATATTGACTGATCATCAATAGGAATCAACGCAGATTTTTGCCAATTAATAGTAAGGCCCGACAGACTGCCAAACTTGTTCATCAGAGACAAAGATGCCGAAAGGGAAGATGTCGTATCCCCCAGAAATAGAAGAGTGTCATCAGCGTATAACGCAATTTTGTTATCCATCTGTCCGTATTGAAAGCCCTTAATGTCTGGGGACTTACGCACTAATGCCGCTAAAGGCTCAATAGCTATAGCAAATAGGAGGGGGGATAATGGGCACCCCTGCCTAGTTCTCCTAGCTAGCTGGATATAGTTAGACACGCTCCCATTACCTTAATACGTGCCCTTGGATTAGAGTAGAGGACCTGCACCCACTTGATGAATCTCTGACCAAAGCCCATACATCTCAATGTACCCCAGAGATATCCCCACTCCACACTGTCGAATGCCTTAGCAGCGTCAATCGACAGAACTGCTCTATCCCCACAGTTATCCACTGGGATTTGTAAACTGGTATAAGCCCGTTTGGTCTGGCCTTAGATAGTCTTTTCAACAGAACCTTTGCTTACAGCTTAACATCCGACGTTAGGAGGGATATTGGCCTGTAGGAGTTGGGGAATCTTGGATCCTTCCCTGGTTTCGGTATCACCACTATAAGTGCCTCCTGCATAGAGGCTGGAAGACAGCCCACCTCTAACGAATAATTAAAGACCTTCAGTAGTTTTGGTAATAGTATATCCTGAAATCTCTTATATGTTTCCACAGGAATACCATCCGACCCCGGGGCTTTATCATTAGCCACATCTTTCAAGGCTTCCACCAATTCCTCCATATTACTAGGCTCCTCTAATTTGTCCCTCTCCTCTGCCGAAAGTGTGGGTAGTTCTGCCCCCCTAAAGGAATTGTAAAAACTCTTCCTCGGAGTTGGTATTCCTGGAGCTATACAGAGAGGCGTAAAATCCCTGTAGTACACTTAGAATATCCTTTGTACTTGTACAAGACCTCCTCTGGGGATCCAACAGTTCCACAATACATGATGATCCTTGCTGGGCCCTGGAAATAACCGATAGAGTATGCTCAACACTTCACCTTCTGCAAATGTGCATTGTTTATAAAAGGTGTGTTTCCTGTCTGCTACCTTCAATAGATGGCACCTCAATTGTTCCTGCGCCTCTTTTAATGCCCTACTAGTAGCCTGGGAGGGTGCTACCCCAAATGCCCTCTCCGACTCCTCAGCCTCCTTGTGAACCCTGACATCCTCTATTTTGGATCTAGTTTTATGTACACTAATGGACTTAATCAGAAGCCCCCTCAGATATGCTTTCATAGCATCCCAGACAGCATGGGAAGACGTTGTACCAGTATTAAAAGTAAAATATTCTTTGAGGGATTCAGTCATATTTGTCAGGTCCCCCAGAATTTGTAACCAAATTGCATTGCACTTCCATAATTTCGCCCCCACTCTAGCCCTCCCTATATCCAGCTCCACCTTTAATATGGAATGGTCTGATATCGACCTGGGAAAATAATTGGAGGAATGAACAGTCGGGAACATTCCATCATTCACCAGTGCTAAATGTATTCGAGATAAAGAACAACATGTGGACGAGCTACAAGAATATTTCCGTTCTGTCGGGTGTCTCAATCTCCCTACATCCATTAAACCCATCTCTGTCATAATGTTGCATAACGCCGAACTTCCCAGGGATCTTCCAGATCCCTCCATCCTATATCTGTCCATCTGGTGTACAGTTGTAATCTCCCACCAGCATCCACGGAATTCCGGGATATTCTGCCACAAACTCAAGGATCACTCTCAAAAGGGTTGACGCAAACGGCGGGGGAATATATAATGCTACCAGTATCATTTGAATGCCTTCAATGTTGCACAGTACACATACAAATTTTACTTCCTCATCTAAATGTTCTTTAACCTCTTAAGGACATAGGGCGTACAGGTACGCCCTTGTGCCCTGGTACTTAAGGACACAGGGCGTACATGTACGCCCTGTGTATTTTCGATCACTGCCGTGCGGCTGGCAGTGATCGGAACCCGGTGCCTGCTCAAATCATTGAGCAGGCACCTAGGCTAAATGCGCGGGGGGGGGGGTCCCGTGACCCCCCCATGTCGGCGATCGCGGCAAACCGCAGGTCAATTCAGACCTGCGGTTTGCTGCGATTTCTGCAGTTTCTGGTCCCCGCGGTCCCTGACCGCGGGGATCAGAAACTTTATATGCCTAAAAAAAGTTTTATTCACCCCCCCCCTGCACCCCCGAATGATTTTTATGGTGGCGGGAGGTGCAGGGGGAGGGTTGCGGGAGGCGGGCGGTGCGGCAGGCGGGATCGCGATCCCCCGCCCGCCTCCCCTTGTATAATCGTTGGTGTCTAGTGGGGATACCAGGGTGCCAGCACATTGCTGGCACCCTGGTATAAACGGCTGACATCTGCGATGCGATGTCAGCCGTTTAACCCTTTCCATACAGCGGTCCGTACGGACCGCTGTATGGAAAAGGTTAACAGCGCAGGGAGCTCCCTCCCTCTCCCATCGGGGGGCTGCTGTGCCTTTGCAGCCTCCCGATGGAGAGGGAGAGAGCCCCCAGACAGCCCCCCGAGAGATCCCCTCCTTACCCTTCCCCGTCTGCGAAGTTCTGAGCAGTACTAAGCAGACGGGGAAGGTTCCCATGGCAACAGGACGCCTCTCAGGCGTCCTGCTGTCCATGGTGCTGAACAGATCTGTGCTGAAAGGCATAGATCTGTTCAGTGTAAGTAAAATACAGTGCAGTACAATATATATATTGTTCTGTACTGTATTATACAGACATCAGACCCACTGGATCTTCAAGAACCAAGTGGGTCTGGGTCAAAAAAAAGTGAATAAAAGTGAAAAAAAAGTAAAAATCAAAAAACACATTTATCACTGATAAAAAATGAAAAAAAAAAATAATTCCCTACACATGTTTGGTATCGCCGCGTCCGTAACGACCTGATCTATAAAACGGTCATGTTACTTTACCCGAACGGTGAACACCATAAAAATAAAAAATAAAAAACTATGATGAAATTGAAATTTTGCCCACCTTACTTCCCAAAAAAGGTAATAAAAGTGATCAAAAAAGTCGCATGTACGCCAAAATTGTAACAATCAAACCGTCATCTCATCCCGCAAAAATCATACCCTACCCAAGATAATCGCCCAAAAACTGAAAAAACTATGGCTCTTAGACTATGGAAACACTAAAACATGATTTTTTTTGTTTCAAAAATGAAATCATTGTGTAAAACTTACATAAATAAAAAAAAAGTATACATATTAGGTATCGCCGCGTCCGTATCGCCCGGCTCTATAAAAATATCACATGATCTAACCCCTCAGATGACCACCGTAAAAAAATAAAAATAAAAACGGTGTAAAAAAAGCCATTTTTTGTCATCTTACGTCACAAAAAGTGTAATAGCAAGCAATCAAAAAGTCATATGCACCCCAAAATAGATGCCAATCAAACCGTCATCTCATCCCGCAAAAAATGAGACCCTACTTAAGATAATCGCCCAAAAACTGAAAAAACTATGGCTCTTAGACTATGGAGACACTAAAACATTTTTTTGGTTTTAAAAATGAAATCATTGTGTAAAACTTACATAAATAAAAAAAATTGTATACATATTAGGTATCTCCGCGTCCGTGACAACCTGCTCTATAAAATTACCACATGATCTAACCTGTCAGATGAATGTTGTAAATAACAAAAAAAAAAAACGGTGCCAAAAAAGCTATTTCTTGTTACCTTGCCGCACAAAAAGTGTAATATAGAGCAACCAAAAATCATATGTACCCTAAACTAGTACCAACAAAACTGCCACCCTATCCCGTAGTTTCTAAAATGGGGTCACTTTTTTGGAGTTTCTACTCTAGGGGTGCATCAGGGGGCTTCAAATGGGACATGGTGTCAAAAAAAACAGTCCAGCAAAATATGCCTTCCAAAAACCATATGGTGTTCCTTTCCTTCTGCGCCCTGCCGTGTGCCCGTACAGCTGTTTACGACCACATATGGGGTGTTTCTGTAAACTACAGAATTAGGGCCATAAATAATGAGTTTTGTTTGGCTGTTAACCCTTGCTTTGTAACTGGAAAAAAAATATTAAAATGGAAAATCTACCAAAAATGTGAAATTTTGAAATTGTATCTCTATTTTCCATTAAATCTTGTGCAACACCTAAAGGGTTAACAAAGTTTGTAAAATCAGTTTTGAATACCTTGAGGGGTGTAGTTTCTTAGATGGGGTCACTTTTATGGAGTTTATAATCTAGGGGTGCATCAGGGGGGCTTCAAATGGGACATGGTGCCAAAAAAACAGTCCAGCAAAATCAGCCCTCCAAAAACCAAACGGCGCACCTTTCACTCTACGCCCCGCTGTGTGCCCGTACAGTAGTTTACGGCCACATATGGGGTGTTTCTGTAAACAGCAGAGTCAGGGCAATAAAGATACAGTCTTGTTTGGCTGTTAACCCTTGCTTTGTTAGTGGAAAAAATGGGTTAAAATGGAAAATTAGCCAAAAAAATGAAATTCTCAAATTTCATCGCCATTTGCCAATAACTCTTGTGCAACACCTAAAGGGTTAACGACGTATGTAAAATCAGTTTTGAATACCTTGAGGGGTGTAGTTTCTTAGATGGGGTCACTTTTAGGGAGTTTCTCCTCTAGGGGTGCATCAGGGGGCTTCAAAT
Organism: Bufo bufo; assembly: GCF_905171765.1. NCBI lineage: Eukaryota > Metazoa > Chordata > Amphibia > Anura > Bufonidae > Bufo > Bufo bufo. The sequence goes on from NC_053391.1 coordinate 390,208,717, forward strand.
GGGACATGGTGTAAATAAACCAGTCCATAAAAATCAGCCTTCCAAAAACCAAACGGCGCACCTTTCACTCTACGCCCCGCTGTGTGGCCGTACAGTAGTTTACGGCCACATATTGGGTGTTTCTGTAAATGGCAGAGTCAGGGCAATAAAGATACAGTCTTGTTTGGCTGTTAACCCTTGGTTTGTTAGTGGAAAAAATGGGTTAAAATGAAAAATTAGACAAAAAAATGAAATTCTCAAATTTCCTCCCTATTTGCCAATAACTCTTGTGCAACACCTAAAGGGTTAACAACGTATGCAAAATCAGTTTTGAATACCTTGAGGGGTGTAGTTTCTTAGATGGGGTCATTTTTGGGTGGTTTCTATAATGTAAGCCTCGCAAAGTGACTTGAGACCTGAACTGGTCCCTAGAAATTGAGTTTTTGTAAATTTCGGAAAAATTTCAAGATTTGCTTCTAAACTTCTAAGCCTTATAACATCCCCAACAAATAAAATATCATTCCCAAAACAATTCAAACATGAAGTAGACATATGGGGAATGTAAAGTCATCACAATTTTTGGGGGTATTACTATGTATTACAGAAGTAGAGAAACTGAAACTTTGAAATTTGCAAATTTTTTTCAAATTTTTGTTAAATTAGGTATTTTTTGGTGCAAAAAAATTTTTTTTTTTAACTCCATTTTACCAGTGTCATGAAGTACAATATGTGACGAAAAAACAATCTCAGAACGGCCTGGATAAGTCAAAGCGTTTTAAAGTTATCAGCACTTAAAGGGACTCTGGTCAGATTTTCAAAAAATGGCCTGGTCCTAAGGTGTAAAAAGGCTGTGTCCTTAAGGGGTTAATACATTCAAATCTAATGTTCTTATGTACTTATATACTAACTCCCCTGGAATGTGAGGATAGCACCGCATGAGCACCATATCCCACCCAAGACTTCTTCAACCAATGCAATGTGTCCTTGGTTAAATGCGTTTCTTGTAAACAGCAAATAGTTGGCTGAAAACGCGATAGGTAATTGAAGATACTATGACGTTTGTGTGTATCAGCCATGCCCCTCACATTCCAGCTGAGTATCCTAGTCATGTGTGTCATATTCCTGATATGGAACGTAAAAGTGATCTTCCCCCAGTGATCGCACCAACCCATAATGTATAATCAGGAATTGAACCCCAACGCATTTCATCAGCATTGAGGCCAGTTGCCGCGCTAACATGCAGTGTAAAGTTGACCCTGTTGCCATGTCGGAGTGAGTACCCGCCTCCCTTTCCCAAGGAAGCAAGATATAAACTAGAAACTTTTCTTGAGCTGCACTTTCTGTGCACTACTCACGCTCCTGCATCAGAGGAACCGATAGATTATTTGTATTCGTAAAGTCCCATCTGTGGAAGCGTCGTCAGATGAAGTGTCCCTCTTCATATTACATTCCTAAAAACAGGAAAACAGAGAAAAAGGCCACACACTACACACTGAAGAAATAGATTCCCCGAGATCTTCTTCTCAGACATCCTTGTCTCGCGTTCGCAATTGATTTTCATGGCGGTCCAGCCAGTGCGTCACCTCTTCTGGGTCCTCAAAGAACTTGGTATCACCCATTGCCACCACACGTAGCTTGGCCTTGAATAACATGGAGTATGGAATTTTTAAATTCCTAAGTTGTCTCTTGACATCCAGAAACTTTGTCGGCTTCTTCTGAACCTCTGTGGAATAGTCTGGGAAGATGGAAATTTTCGCTCCATTGATGACCAAATCCACGTTGTCTCGTGACTGCCTCAAAATGGTATCCCTGTCTTTAAAGTGTAATAATTTGGCCAGAATTGGTCTTGGTGGTCTACCAGGAGGCAGTGGTCTTGTGGGCACCCGATGAGCCCTTTCTACAGCATATAGTGAAGACAGTCCTTTGTCCTGTAGCCATTTTTCAATATATTCTGAGGCATTTGATCCCTCTGTTTTTTCCAGGACCCCCCCTATTCTGATGTTATTACGACGTAAAAAAAATTCCAAGTCATCCTTTTTGGCAAACAGGGCTGCCACATCTCTTGCCACCGTCTTAGCCGCCATCTTAAGAGGCCTAGCTTCATCTTCCGTCTCTGACATCCGTTTTTCAAGCTCTGATGTTCTTTCATTAACTTTAAGTCTTGCCTGAACAGGGATATATCTTCTCGTAGGCTGCCCACTTGGAGGTTAAGGTCTTTTAGGGTGCAATTGCAGCTAGCTACTGCTTTCATGATATCTTTAAGGTTAGGTTCTTTTTCAGTATATTTGTGAGGGTTTTCTTTATCCTGAGCTTTTGTTTGGGACAAAGGGACCTGGCAGCCAGTGTTATTCTCTCCTTCTTCATCTGTGGAGGGCTCCTCCTGTTCTGAGGAGGAATTAACTCCTTCCCCAGCAGTTTGTGACCAGTCCTTTACCCCTTCTGGCACCCTGGCATATTTGCTGAGGCACGCTGCTGCACTCCGACTCACCGCCTCATGTCTTCCGTCCTCCTCCTCCTCTATTCCAGCTCCATCTTGGCTGCCCTCCATCCTGTCTGGGCGCGCACCGCTCTTCCCACGTTTCGGCATTGCTTCCACCTCCACTATTTGATCCACGATAATCCGCTACCTTCTGGGGCTCCTTTAATATGTTTTGCTTCCACCAGCAGTATTCAGATATCGGGATGTGACAGGATTCAGGCAGGAGCGATCTGAAGCGCTCCCTATGCCATGCTGCGGTAGGCCACGCCCTTCTCAGCACTTTTTAAACAAGTGTGTGGAGCCTAGCAGAATGAGCTGAGGCCACCACGGTCTGACACATTTAAAACAATTTCCGCCAGACATCTAGTGTAAATTATAACTGATATCTTCACTAACTTGTAGCTGAAGTAGGTTTCAGTTTCTGGCACATGGACAGCAAAAAATGCAACAAATGTATTTGAAGATATTCACCCCTTAAAGAGGACCTTTCACCTGAAAATGAAAGTTAAACTAAAGATATAGCCTTACTTACATGCCCCCGGTATTGCTTATTCAGTCATTCATTTTTTAATCAGTGCCCCCATTTGTCCGCGCTGCCCCCCGGAATATTTGCCGCCTTGTATGCTAATGAGCCATTCGGCTCAACTGGGCGGGCCTTGAAAAGTTCTCCCGGGCGTGTCATTCTTCTCCCTGGCACGGAGCGCATCCAATCAGCGCGCTCCGCTCTTAGCCAGTGAGAAGACGCTCCAGTTCTCGCGAGATGGCTCCGGATGGATGAAATCGCTTCAGTTCTCGCGAATCTCGCAAGAACTGGAGCGTCTTCTCCCTGGCTAAGAGCGGAGCACGCTGATTGGATGCGCTCCGTGCCAGGGAGAAGAATGACACGTCCGGGAGAACTTTTGAAGGCCCGCCCAGTTGAGCCAAATGGCTCATTAGCATACAAGGCGGCAAATATTCCGGGGGGCAGCGCGGACAAATGGGGGCACTGATTGAAAAATGAATGACTGAATAAGCAATACCAGGGGGCATGTAAGTAAGGCTATATCTTTAGTTTAACTTTCATTTTCAGGTGAAAGGTCCTCTTTAAGAATTTAACCGCATCTTACGCTGCAGTCTTTTACTAAGACTGGTATATGAAACACCAGTCTTTAGTAAATAAGCCCCTATATTCCATGTGTGGTCTGTCAAGTGGTTTTGGTTTAACAATGCTTGGATATACATAATATATCTCAATTAGGTTTTGGTCTGAAGCTATGTCCTATGTAATCACTTGGTTTTATTTAGCTTTTTTACTTTCCTTCCTGGAGGCTTTTTCTCATTACATTTGAACTGTACTGATGTCTATGGATCTGGAAATCATATTCAGCTGAGCTGATGTTTTTTTGCTGCTATAGAAGCTCTCTAGTTAAATGATGGAGCATAGCAGCCACCAGCAAAGTATGGACAGTATGAATATATCTAAAGAAATGTATTTTAGGTGCTCACATCTTCCTGGAATAACTTCCTTTAGTTAGTTTTGATTAAGCATGTCCTTGCTTTTCAGAAATAAAATGTTATACTGTACTTCACTTCTAGTTATTGTAATTGGGTTTCTCCTTTCTTAACAGTTGAAACTTTGGAACAAGTACAGAATTTCCAACATTCCCTCACTTATCTTTATTGAAGCATCTACCGGGAAGGTTGTGTGTAGAAACGGCCTCTTATTAATAAGAGATGACCCAGAAGGTTAGTATCTTAAAGGTGTTTAAGGGCTTAATAAAAATAAGCCGTAATAATACCTATATGTCTATGAATTCTTACCAGATGATCTCCATAGCTCAAAAGTAGTTCTTTTTTTATTGTCTTGCCTAGCACTGTGATGTACATTTGTTTTAATGATGCTAGAGTTTCTAGAGGTGGTATTACCCATGATTCCTCTAGAAACTCTTCTCACAGATTTCCCCACTTCAGCAGTCTGCATGCCTCTCTATTACAATATGTAAGGTAGTGGTGTAATAGCTCCCTATCTGTTCTGTTACTGGTTTGCTCACATACACTGCATTGTTTGCTGCCCAGCATGTGAAATACGGACATGAGAGAGATGTAATCTGTGGCATCCACACTGGGATGTCACACCAGCAGGAGATAAACACCAGGGGCATGGCTGTGTGACAAGCTTACAGGGCTGTGTCAGCTACAGACAGCAATTCAGACATTAATAGGTGGTACGTCCTATTGCATATAAACCATTTGCACATCATTAAGTTCAAAAAACTTTAAAGGGTAACTGTCATGTTTTCATAAAAAAATATCTTTTTGCATATGTTACTGCTGCAGCAGCATTACACATAAAGCAATCTTCACATACCACTGTTTTCCTTGAGTTTTTCCCTTAGTTACGGCTGTTTAAACATTTACAATATGAGGACCTTCTCAAGATAGCTCCTCTGCCAGTTCTCTGAGGCCAAAACTGCTTGCCCTCACTTCCCATACACACTTGCTGTAGCCAGCAGCTCCCTGCCAGCCAATCAGATTGGATTACTGAGAGACACGCCTCCTCACTCTGAAGCCTAATGCAGACATGCAGTGTGAAGGACCGCCTCTGTCTTCTGTTTAAACTGAAGGGAAGACAGACAAGCCATAACAACAGTCTTTTAAGGGATCAGTGGAAAGGGACAGAGGACATTAATGAAAGCGGTTATTATAAGGTAATTACAGATCTTTTGACAATCATTGACTGACTAACTCAGGTATACATGCCTAGCTCTAATAAACTAGCAAATAAAATAAAAAATGACAGTTACCCTTTAATCCTTTGACATGTATGAGCCCATCACCAGGAGAGGTGAGTGGCAGAATGCTCAGCTGAGTGCTTCTACCACTTATTTCAGCAATTGGTGAAGGTCTTAGCACCTGGACTGTCACCAATCTAAACTTCTGACATGGCACTGGTGACATGTCAGTGCTCTTCTGCCTCCCTTAGTAGACTTCTATCCTATTAAAACTTTTCAAAACCACAAATGAGTGGTCTCTGACTCCCATAGTCATTAAAGGCGTTCTCTTATGAACAGCAATCCCTTTTTAAAACAAAGCTGGTGCTGCAAAATGTGGCATTACATGGCACTGATTCAAATGAGTAGCCATCTATGTAATACCCATGTCTGCCAGAGTGGCTAATGGGGGAGGGTAAGCCATGAGTGACTGACCCTCCTCTATGATGTCTATAAGCCCTACTAAGGTGTAATGTGGACATCGGGTTGTCTGGGATCTATTTAAGTGCACATTTTCATCATACTAGCAATGCATCTAAAAAAGGAAAAGTAAAAAAAAATATGAACATTTAATCTGTAGCTACAGTTATATAACATGAACCGGTATAGTGCAGTACTTTGAAAATAAGAATTTTACTGAAATTCCGTTACAATATTCTATAGCTAAACATAAGCGATCATAACGAATAATACAAATGCAATTATTATGTTACACAGGTCTAGAGTTCCCTTGGGGTCCAAAGCCCTTCAGTGAAGTTATTGCAGGTCCTTTGCTCAGGAAGAATGGCCAGTCCCAGGATAGTAGTACCCTGGAAGGCTCTTATGTTGGTGTATATTTCTCTGCACACTGGGTGAGTACAATCAATCAGAAAAGTAATTAAAGGGGGTGCATGATTTTTACGATGCATTGAATACTAAAGATGGTTATTTGGACAGTCAAGGCAGTTATGGGATCAAGATCGCATGTTGGGAATTTCGGTCTGTGCAGAAAAAACTGATGTGTTAATCGGCCCATTAACTAATGTGCCAGCGTTCTCTGCATGCTGTCCGTTTTACATTCAGACAGCACCCTGACTTGAACATGGTTTTTGTGAATAGGTCTTTAAAGGGGTTGTGACCACTTAGCCAGACCTGTAAAGGGAAGACAAATGGTGACCCTTACACAATGGACAGCGCTGTGTAGTACCAGCATCAGAGCTACTCTGAAACAGCTGATTGGCAGGATTGTGGGGTGTCTGATTCCTGCTGATCAGATACTTATGGCTTATCAATAGTAAAGGCGTGGACAACCCTTTTAATTATTATGGCAGCATGCAATTTCATTGATATCCATCTCCATATGTAGATAAAAATGTTATGTATATTTCTGTTTACATTTCAGTGTCCTCCATGTCGAAGTCTGACCAGAGTCCTGGTGGAGTCTTACCGGAAAATTAAAGAGTTGGGTCAAAAGTTTGAAATTATTCTAGTTAGTGCTGACAGGTAAGTGTTTTTTAAATGAATTTCTGCTACTGAGGACTGTTTAATTTATTCATTTTATATATTTTTTTATCTGAAATGATGTGCGAAGATTAAAAACATTCTTAATATTCGCATGGCTAAGTTATTCCACATGTTTAACCACCTCCGGACCGCTGTACGCAGGATTGCGTTCCGGAGGTGGCAGCCCTGCGCTCAGCGACGCATATACGCGTCATCTCGCGTGAGCCGGGATTTCCTGTGAACGCGCGCACACAGGCGCGCGCGCTCACAGGAACGGAAGGTAAGAGAGTTGATCTCCAGCCTGCCAGCGGCGATCGTTCGCTGGCAGGCTGGAGATGTGTTTTTTTTAACCCCTAACAGGTATATTAGACGCTGTTTTGATAACAGCGTCTAATATACCTGCTACCTGGTCCTCTGGTGGTCCCCTTTGTTTGGATCGACCACCAGAGGACACAGGTAGCTCAGTAAAGTAGCACCAAGCACCACTACACTACACTACACCCCCCCCCCGTCACTTATTAACCCCTTATTAGCCCCTGATCACCCCTAATCACCCCTGATCACCCCATATAGACTCCCTGATCACCCCCCTGTCATTGATTACCCCCCTGTCATTGATCAACCCCCTGTAAAGCTCCATTCAGACGTCCGCATGATTTTTACGGATCCACTGATAGATGGATCGGATCCGCAAAACGCATCCGGACGTCTGAATGAAGCCTTACAGGGGCGTGATCAATGACTGTGGTGATCACCCCATATAGACTCCCTGATCACCCCCCTGTCATTGATTACCCCCCTGTCATTGATTACCCCCCTGTCATTGATTACCCCCCTGTAAAGCTCCATTCAGACGTCCGCATGATTTTTACGGATCCACTGATAGATGGATCGGATCCGCAAAACGCATCCGGACGTCTGAATGGAGCCTTACAGGGGCATGATCAATGACTGTGGTGATCACCCCATATAGACTCCCTGATCACCCCCCTGTAAAGCTCCATTCAGATGTCCGCATGATTTTTACGGATGCACTGATACATGGATCGGATCCGCAAAACGCATCCGGTCGTCTGAATGAAGCCTTACAGGGGCATGATCAATGACTGTGGTGATCACCCCCCTGTCATTGATTACCCCCCTGTAAAGCTCCATTCAGATGTCCGCATGATTTTTACGGATGCACTGATAGATGGATCGGATCCGCAAAACGCATCCGGACGTCTGAATGAAGCCTTACAGGGGCATGATCAATGACTGTGGTGATCACCCCATATAGACTCCCTGATCACCCCCCTGTCATTGATTACCCCCCTGTCATTGATTACCCCCCTGTAAAGCTCCATTCAGACGTCCGCATGATTTTTACGGATGCACTGATAGATGGATCGGATCCGCAAAACGCATCCGGACGTCTGAATGAAGCCTTACACGGGCGTGATCAATGACTGTGGTTATCACCCCATATAGACTCCCTGATCACCCCCCTGTCATTGATTACCCCCCTGTAAAGCTCCATTCAGATGTCCGCATGATTTTTACGGATCCACTGATAGATGGATCGGATCCGCAAAACGCATCCGGACGTCTGAATGAAGCCTTACAGGGGCATGATCAATGACTGTGGTGATCACCCCATATAGACTCCCTGATCACCCCCCTGTCATTGATCACCCCCCCTGTCATTGATCACCCCCCCTGTCATTGATCACCCCCCCTGTCATTGATCACCCCCCTGTCATTGATCACCCCTCTGTAAGGCTCCATTCAGACATTTTTTTGGCCCAAGTTAGCGGAATTTTTTTTTTTTTTCTTACAAAGTCTTATATTCCACTAACTTGTGACAAAAAATAAAATCTCACATGAACTCACCATACCCCTCACGGAAACCAAATGCGTAAAATTTTTTAGACATTTATATTCCAGACTTCTTCTCACGCTTTAGGGCCCCTAGAATGCCAGGGCAGTATAAATACCCCACATGTGACCCCATTTCGGAAAGAAGACACCCCCAGGTATTCCGTGAGGGGCATATTGAGTCCATGAAAGATTGAAATTTTTGTCCCAAGTTAGCGGAACGGGAGACTTTGTGAGAAAAAAATAAAAAATATCAATTTCCGCTAACTTGTGCCAAAAAAAAAAAAATTCTATGAACTCGCCATGCCCCTCATTGAATACCTTGGGGTGTCTTCTTTCCAAAATGGGGTCACATGTGGGGTATTTATACTGCCCTGGCATTCTAGGGGCCCCAAAGCGTGAGAAGAAGTCTGGTATCCAAATGTCTAAAAATGCCCTCCTAAAAGGAATTTGGGCCCCTTTGCGCATCTAGGCTGCAAAAAAGTGTCACACATCTGGTATCTCCGTACTCAGGAGAAGTTGGGCAATGTGTTTTGGGGTGTCATTTTACATATACCCATGCTGGGTGAGATAAATATCTTGGTCAAATGCCAACTTTGTATAAAAAAATGGGAAAAGTTGTCTTTTGCCGAGATATTTCTCTCACCCAGCATGGGTATATGTAAAAAGACACCCCAAAACACATTCCCCAACGTCTCCTGAGTACGGAGATACCAGATGTGTGACACTTTTTTGCAGCCTAGGTGGGCAAAGGGGCCCATATTCCAAAGAGCACCTTTCGGATTTCACTGGTCATTTACCTACTTACCACACATTAGGGCCCCTGGAAAATGCCAGGGCAGTATAACTACCCCACAAGTGACCCCATTTTGGAAAGAAGACACCCCAAGGTATTTCGTGAGGGGCATGGCGAGTTCCTAGAATTTTTTATTTTTTGTCACAAGTTAGTGGAAAATGATGATTTTTTTTTATTTTATTTTTTTTCATACAAAGTCTCATATTCCACTAACTTTTGACAAAAAATAAAAACTTCCATGAACTCACTATGCCCATCAGCGAATACCTTGGGGTCTCTTCTTTCCAAAATGGGGTCACTTGTGGGGTAGTTATACTGCCCTGGGATTCTAGGGGCCCAAATGTGTGGTAAGGAGTTTGAAATCAAATTCTGTAAAAAATGACGAGTGAAATCCGAAAGGTGCTCTTTGGAATATGGGCCCCTTTGCCCACCTAGGCTGCAAAAAAGTGTCACACATCTGGTATCGCCGTACTCAGGAGAAGGTGGGGAATGTGTTTTGGGGTGTCATTTTACATATACCCATGCTGGGTGAGATAAATATCTTGGTCAAATGCCAACTTTGTATAAAAAAATGGGAAAAGTTGTCTTTTGCCAAGATATTTCTCTCACCCAGCATGGGTATATGTAAAAAGACACCCCAAAACACATTCCCCAACTTCTCCTGAGTACGGAGATACCAGATGTGTGACACTTTTTTGCAGCCTAGGTGGGCAAAGGGGCCCATATTCCAAAGAGCACCTTTCGGATTTCACTGGTCATTTACCTACTTACCACACATTAGGGCCCCTGGAAAATGCCAGGGCAGTATAACTACCCCACAAGTGACCCCATTTTGGAAAGAAGACACCCCAAGGTATTCCGTGAGGGGCATGGCGAGTTCCTAGAATTTTTTATTTTTTGTCACAAGTTAGTGGAAAATGATGATTTTTTTTTTTTTTTTTTTTTTTCATACAAAGTCTCATATTCCACTAACTTGTGACAAAAAATAAAAACTTCCATGAACTCACTATGCCCATCAGCGAATACCTTGGGGTCTCTTCTTTCCAAAATGGGGTCACTTGTGGGGTAGTTATACTGCCCTGGCATTCTAGGGGCCCAAATGTGTGGTAAGGAGTTTGAAATCAAATTCTGTAAAAAATGACGAGTGAAATCCGAAAGGTGCTCTTTGGAATATGGGCCCCTTTGCCCACCTAGGCTGCAAAAAAGTGTCACACATCTGGTATCTCCGTACTCAGGAGAAGGTGGGGAATGTGTTTTGGGGTGTCATTTTACATATACCCATGCTGGGTGAGAGAAATATCTTGGCAAAAGACAACTTTTCCATTTTTTTATACAAAGTTGGCATTTGACCAAGATATTTATCTCACCCAGCATGGGTATATGTAAAATGACACCCCAAAACACATTCCCCAACTTCTACTGAATACGGAGATACCAGATGTGTGACACTTTTTTGCAGCCTAGGTGGGCAAAGGGGCCCATATTCCAAAGAGCACCTTTCGGATTTCACTCGTCATTTTTTACAGAATTTGATTTCAAACTCCTTACCACACATTTGGGCCCCTAGAATGCCAGGGCAGTATAACTACCCCACAAGTGACCCCATTTTGGAAAGAAGAGACCCCAAGGTATTTCGTGATGGGCATAGTGAGTTCATGGAAGTTTTTATTTTTTGTCACAAGTTAGTGGAATATGAGACTTTGTAAGAAAAAAAAAAAAAAAAAAAAAAAAATCATCATTTTCCGCTAACTTGTGACAAAAAATAAAAAGTTCTATGAACTCACTATGCCCATCAGCGAATACCTTAGGGTGTGTACTTTCCGAAATGGGGTCATTTGTGGGGTGTTTGTACTGTCTGGCCATTGTAGAACCTCAGGAAACATGACAGGTGCTCAGAAAGTCAGAGCTGCTTCAAAAAGCGGAAATTCACATTTTTGTACCATAGTTTGTAAACGCTATAACTTTTACCCAAACCATTTTTTTTTTACCCAAACATTTTTTTTTTATCAAAGACATGTAGAACAATAAATTTAGAGCAAAATTTCTATATGGATGTCGTTTTTTTTGCAAAATTTTACAACTGAAAGTGAAAAATGTCATTTTTTTGCAAAAAAATCGTTAAATTTCGATTAATAACAAAAAAAGTAAAAATGTCAGCAGCAATGAAATACCACCAAATGAAAGCTCTATTAGTGAGAAGAAAAGGAGGTAAAATTCATTTGGGTGGTAAGTTGCATGACCGAGCAATAAACGGTGAAAGTAGTGTAGGTCAGAAGTGTAAAAAGTGGCCTGGTCTTTCAGGGTGTTTAAGCACTGGGGGCTGAGGTGGTTAAAGAGGACCTTTCACTGATCCGGACATTATGAACTAAGTATCATGACATATACAGCGGCGCCCAGGGATCTCACTGCACTTGCTATTATCCCTGGGCGCCGCTCCGTTCTCCCGTTATGTCCTCCGGTATGTTCGGGGACTTGGTTATAGTAGGCGGAGTCTGCCCTTGTACTGCTGGGCGTCTCCTTCTCCTAGGCTGTAGCGCTGGCCAATCTCAGCGCAGAGCTCACAGCCTGGGAGTTTTTTTTCTCCCAGGCTGTGAGCTCTGCGATGCGATTCTATGTTTCTATAAACTTTTAAATACATAAAGGGAATCAACAAGGTAAAAGAAGAAAAACTGCTACAAGAGGACATAGTTTTAAATTAGAGGGGCAAAGGTTTAAAAGTAATATCAGGAAGTATTACTTTACTGAGAGAGTAGTGGATGCATGGAATAGCCTTCCTGCAGAAGTGGTAGCTGCAAATCCAGTGAAGGAGTTTAAGCGTGCATGGGATAGGCATAAGGCCATCCTTCATATAAGATAGGGCCAGGGACTATTCATAGTATTCAGTATATTGGGCAGACTAGATGGGCCAAATGGTTCTTATCTGCCGACACATTCTATGTTTCCGCCTACTATAACCAAGTCCCCGAACATACCGGAGGACATAACGGGAGAACGGAGCGGCACCCAGGGATAATAGTAAGTGCAGTGGGATCCCTGGACGCCGCCGTATATGTCATGAAACTTAGTTCACAATGTCAGGATCGGTGAAAGGTCCTCTTTTAATACTATGCCCACGGAGATAAGCGTTATAAGATTATGTCAGCCCTGGTAAAACAACAAAAAGAAAAATCATATATCACCAAAATTCGCACGCCACAGGGAACTATATCTACTGATCCCAAATCAATTGCCCAGGCATTTCAAGATTTCTATTCTAATTTGTATGATCTACATTCTGACCCAGCCTCCCTAGTTTCGACACCCTCCCCAGGAACTATTGACCAGTTCCTGGACTCACTTAATCTCCCTTCCATCTCAGAGACAAATAAAAGTGCCTTGACACAAACCTTTACTCCTTTAGAACTGGGCAAAGTACTACAGTGTATCCCATCGGGTAAATCACCAGGTCCGGATGGCTTTTCCATCAACTATTATAAAAAATTTAAATCCCTTTTACTACCATGTTTCACTAAAGTCTGTAATGCACTTTTGGGAGGAGATACCTGGCCACCACAATCTCTAGAAGCTCATATAACTATATTACCTAAGGAAGGCAAAGATCCAACTCTATCCAGCAGCTATAGACCGATATCTCTTCTCAACACAGACCTGAAATGGGTGGGCTAAAGCTTTAGCATATATACTGAGTCCTATACTGCCCAGGATCATTGGTGCCGAACAACCCGGGTTCGTTAAAAGTAGACAGGGGAAAGACAATACTGTTAGGGTTATACGTATAATATCACATGCCAGGTCCACTAAAACGCCTCTTCTCCTTTTAAGCACAGATGCTGAGAAAGTGTTTGACAGGGTTAGTTGGCCATATATGATTGCAACCCTACGGCGGTTCCAATTCCCTGATGTATTCGTTACCGCTATACTTACACTATACGACAAACCCAAGGCAAAGATAAAAGTAAATTCAATTTATTCTTTGAATTTGCATATAAAAAATGGTACCAGACAGGGTTGTCCATTGTCCCCTTCACTCTATGTACTGGTAATAGGCAGAGAATTAGACAGGACCCTCTGATACAGGGATATAAGGTGGGATCTTTCACACACACCACTGCAGCTTTCGCAGATGATTTGTTGTTATTGACAACAAATCCTCTACAGTCTCTTACACGTATCTCAGCATTGCTGGAACAATATGGAAGCCTGTCGAATTTCAAAGTTAACTTCAGCAAATCAGAAATTCTGAATATAACGCTTCCGCTACATCAGACTCGCCAACTCCAACATCAATCTAAGTACACTTGGCCAGCAGATTATATTAAGTATCTGGGTCTTAATTTAACACGAGATCCAGCTAATCTGTATAAAGCCAACTATATACCAGAACTGCAAGACATAACATCAGCTTAAAAAACTACATCTACCTTTCATGTCGTGGATAGGCAGGAAAAACTTCCTTAAAGCTTATATTGTGCCCAAATTACTTTACCTGCTACAAACACTTCCTATCTGGCTCCCTGGCTCCTTTTTCTCCAAAGTACAGTCCATATTTAATTCATTTCTATGGAACAAAGCAAGCCCTAGACTCCCTTTTAGACTTCTGAAACGCAATCAAATGTTCGGTGGTTTTGGGCTACCAGACCTCCTCACCTATTATAAAGCGAACCAGCTTAGTAGATGGATTACAATCACGTTAAACCCACCATCTAATTTATATGCCAACATTGAAAACGATCTTTTCACCTTAGCAGACCGTTGTTGTTGGTAGGACATCTCTAAACCTGCTAATTATCACCCCATATCCTTCTCAGAAGCATTGCAGATGTGTGGCAATAGCTCAATAAACAAACAGCTCTGATTTCATCCCCATCACCAGTAATGCCTCTGAGCCTCCTACCTAAATATGTTAACCCGGATACAAACATTCCCTCAGACTTTTGGACACAACTTTCTAACATTACAGTAGGGGATATATTCTACACAGATACTGCTCCCACATCAGATATTTTACTACAAAAGACCAAAATACATCCCCCCAACTTTATACAGCGACATGACTTCGACTCTATCTGTAAAATTGCATACAAGAAAATGCCTTCTACACGTAGGGATACATGGCTAGAATTGCACTTAGTGAAACATTCGCCCCAAACTTTCTTTCCTATATAACTGGCTTTTAACTAACGACTCTCAACTTAAGCCCCAGTACGTGTCTAAATGGGAAGAAGAATTGAATATGACCCTCTCTGATCCAGAACTGCATTCCAGATCACATGGCTTTTTGCTATGTGTAAAGCTCCAAGAGAACTCCTTTAAAATACTAACACGCTGGTACAAAACTCCGGTTTTCCTTCATACAATTAATTCAGAAATCCCAGATGCCTGTTGGAGGTGCCTGTCTGATAGAGGCACCTTATCTCACCTTTGGTGGTACTGCCCCCTTTAAAAGATTATTGGAAAGCAATAGAAAACGGCATAAATGATGTGTGTTCCAGCAAGATCACATTAACTCCACCACTGGTCCTCCTGTGGTCCCCATCCTCTTCCTTTACTCCCCATAAACACAATCTACCCACATTATTGCTATCTGCAGCTAAGTTGTTAATCCCCACTCTCTGGCGAAGCCCAAGGCCCTCCATCCCTACAAGACTGGGCCAACAAGGTCAATCAAATACTCCGACTAGAGGAACTAGCACATTGGGAAGCTATGACCAGATCATCCTTCCTCAATATTTGGGACCTCTGGAGGCAATCCAAATACATGGACGCATTCAACTCCACTTCTGCACAACCTTGAATTTTTTATTTTTTTTTCATTCTTTTACAATTCACTGAACGCACCTTAGGAAGAACCAGTGCAACACATACCCTCACTTCTTCCCCCCCCCCACCCTATTTTCCCCTCCCCAAATTTTCCCTCTTTCTCTATCTCTCTTACTTTCTTTATCATGACATCTTTTATTGTTGACATGTTTCTCAATTTATTGGTATATATCTCACCAGCACTATAGAGGTAGACATACAATGTAGTCAATTGAAGATTAGCCTGTTCACTTTAGAGCAATTTGTCAAGGATAATAATCTATCCTCTAAGTGATAGTGCTGTTTGTTGTGAGTAAATGATTCCTTTGAACTATGTATTGTTTGTTCCACAATATGTCTTTAAATAATAAAAAGAGATTTGACACTAAAATAATGTGCGAAGATATATTAAGAAATTAAAACTCCATTTCTCGCTCGTATCATTGGGGGACAAAGAAGACCATTGGTATAGCTGCTGCCACTAGGAGGCGACACTAAGCAAAAAAAGAGTTAGCTTCTCCTCTGAGCTATATCTCTCCTGCAGACACTGAGCTAATCAGTTTTTAGCCATTGGGTTGGATTGTATGCCCCCTTTCTGCTGTGGGGTGCCTGCGCGGGTGGTGTTGGTTCTGTTACCAGTTTTTTTTCTGGGACTTTGTGGCGTTCCGGGTCCACACTAGGTTTGGGCGATATCAAAAATATTCCCACGATAACGATATATAGAAAGTTATCGCAATAGCGATATATATCGCAATGCCCATTTAGAAAAAAAAACCACTCAAAACATGCATTCACGTTTCCTTGTTGCCCCCATACATTATAATGTCTCCTTGATGCCTCTATGCAGTAATATCTCTTAGTTGCCCACCAAGAACGGGGTCACCGTTTCCCCTCAAATATGATGGAGCGGCTGTGCCCCCTGCTGCTCCATTCATTCTCTATGGGAGTGCTGGAGATAGCAGCTATCAGCCATCTTCACCGCTCCCATAGAAAATGGGACATCCTAGCGGAAAACCCCGATAAGTGGGTTGTTCAGAGTGTGCCCATTATAGGCGCACATTGTCAGGAAGGGCACCTTGGCATTATAAAGATGCCTTTCAGTCAAATAAAACATTGGGGGTCATTTACTAAAGACTGGCGCTTCCCATGTGGGTCTTAGTCCCTACACACTACAGCCATATTACCGCAGCCCCTAGAGTGCAGTAACTGTTCTCAGCCCCAGCCTGTCTGTGCAGCAGTCCTCAGGGTGCAGCGACTGTTATCCAGCACCGGTCTCTCTGTGCAGCAGCCCCAGAATGCAGCGAAAGTTTTCAGCCCCGGCCTGTCTGTGCAGCAGCCCCCAGAGTGCAGCTACTGTTATCCAGCGCCGGTCTCCTGGCTCTGGGAGTTTACAGCCACTAGATGCCATTTCTTTGTGACCTAAGGGACTTTTCTGTTATGGCGTTCACCATATAGGAGATATTTTTCAATACTTTAATAGTTTGAACTTTTTTGGACGTAGCAATACTTAATTATTATTTTTTATTGTTTATATTTGTTTATGTAAATTGGGAAAGGGGGTGATTAAAAATTTAAATCTTTTTTTTTTTTTTTTTTTAACTTTTTCATTTAATAACGATTAGCCCCCTTATGGGGCTAGAACCTGGGATCTGTTCATCCCTTGTCCTATTCACCCTAATACAGATCTATTAGGGTGCATAGGATCTCACACTGTCCCTGCTGTCCTTTGCTTTGTGCGCACGCAGCAGGGAGATTACCATGGCAGCCAGGGCTTCAGTAGCGTCCTGGCTGCCATGGTAACCGATTAGAGCCCTGAGATTTTACTGCTGGGGCTCCGATCAGAAGCTGCCACTGCACCACCAATGAAGAGGCGAGGGGACCCTGTGGCCACTGCCACCAATGATTATAATACTGGGGGGCTTGGGTGCACTGCGCCACCAATGATTATAATTTATAATACTGGGGTATGGGGGGGGGGCGCACTGCACCACCAATAAATGTAATTAACCTCATAATACAAATATAGACTGCGGGTGCCAGCCATATCACACAGCTGGCACTCAGCCTCAATGACAGGGATCCTGCCGAACCGTGCCAATTAGCCCCTCAGGTGCCGCATTTGAGGGGTAAATTGCCTCGGTTCGCGGGATCGCCGCTTTCTGTCGTTGAGACCGGGTGCCGGGTATGTGATGCGGCCGGCACCCGCAGTCTATATTTTAATTGAGGGTAATTCTTCTCATTGGTGGCGCAGCGGCAACAGTCCCTCCCCTCCTCCTCACTATTACCTTCTCATTGGTGGCGCAGCGGCAGCCGGATCACAGTGGGGATGGACTCTCCTTCTCCACTGTGCTGACTGTAATGTGCGCCGGACATTTTAGAGGCATTCAGCACTGTGACGTGCGACTGCCCCTATGATGTCACTAAAATACAGCAGTAATTAAGAAATGGCGATATCGCCATATCGCTGTTTCTTAATACCGCGGTATATCGTTAATACTGGCTTATTGCCCAACCCTAGTCCACACTCCCTTCCTAGCGCATTATTTTTCCTATCTCTGGTTCCTGTCTGCAGCTTCAGATTAGGTCTGCCTTTCGGGGAATGGGTCTTCCTGTCCCTTTTCAGGGTTCCTGGTGTGTCTTTCCCCAGCATTTCTGTGCAGGGCCTTATGACTGGCCTTGGATTCGTTCTGTTTTTGTTCCCTCCCCATGGTACTGCTCTTTACCGTCCCATGGTCTTCTGTGTCCCCCAATGATACGAGCGAGAAAATAGGATTTTTTGTGCTTACTTGCGGAAAAAATCCTTTTCTCGCTGAGTTCATTGGGGGACACAGCTCCCACCCTGTATGTACATTGCTGTTTCTCCTAGAGGGGTCCTTCTGGGGTTTTCATCCTTTTTATTGTGTTCTGTTGGCTTCTCCTGGCTGCTCCTACTGCTTTTGTACAAATTGATTAGCTCAGTTTCTGCAGAAGGGATATAGCTGAGGAGGAGGAGCTAACACTTTTTTGCTTAGTGTCGCCTCCTAGTGGCAGCAGTTATACCCATGGTCTTCTGTGTTCAGCGAGAAAAGGATTTTACAGGAAAGCACAAAAAAATCCTATTTTTCTGATACAGAGCAGATTTATTCAAACATACAGTATGCATATGGTGCACAGGGGTAGCCAGCAGAGCACAGAATTGAAGAAACATATTTCAGATTACTGACAAGTTATGGTAACTTCCTATCGTCTAAATATTATATAGAGTAAATATGTTCACAATAGAGTATATGTTCACAAAATAAGTGGCGCACCTTTTTTTCATTTTGCAACGTTTTCTTCATTACTGCAACATTAGCAGATGCCCCATGGGAGTTGTATTTCACAATAATTCAAGCCTCCCTGGTTTGGCGCTGCAGGATTGTGATGGTGACATCACTAGTCTTGTATGTTTTGGCTCATTTTTCAGCTGTTTGCTTAGAGCCCAGCTAATTCTTTATTTATTACATCGTAGAATACTGTAATTGTGTAGAGCTGCAACTGTCAAGTCAATCACAAAAGAAGATTTATAATCTGTGGAAAATGCTTTTGAAGATCTTGCTAGGCTGAACATATGAGTTTCATTTTCTTTTCCTAAAAATGATGTCTCCTAGCTAATAGATTGTAGATTATGCAGATCACACATGCACAGGGTGCAGCTGCGGGGTAGCATTCGGCCTGCAACACGGACACAGAGCTTCTGCAGACAATACAGAACAGACAGAATTAAACATTTTGGGTAAAAATGCCAGTGATTATTCATAAGTACAATGGTCCCTAAAGTTACAGTTTTAATTGGTTCCAGGACACTATTGTCCGTTGGAACCTTTGCAACTTGAGTCCATAACTCTATGGAAAACTAGTAATTGGTTTGAAAAAAACCAAAAGATCATAAAAAATGAAGAATTAAAAAAAGTAGCAGATGGCTTAGATAGAAATGGCTGCTTGGAGCTATAAATCACTTTCTATAGTAAGGACAGGAGCTTCTTCAGGGTCCTGTATAGCACACAGTGTACCCGGAAAAAAAGTGGAACCACCCTCCCCTGACATCCAGAGGAGCAGCTCAGACAGAGGACAGTACAGGACATGTAGTACCACACTGTATACGTGTTTTACCAAAGAAATGGCCATGCTGACTGGAAAGACCATTGTTAGTAGAAAATATTGTATCCTGAGGCTAAATATTTTGAGGGACCACTGTATAAAGGGTATTTTTGTGATCCTTGGTGGAGAAACATCAGGTTGTCACTAAATGAAAATTATTATTACTGGACGGCCTCTATGATTTCAATTTATTGCAATGGATATTCACTACACATGTGAGATCATCTTTTCACTGACAGTTGGGATGGGTTTCCATCATTTTGCGGATTGGTAGAGGTTCACACATTTTATGATATTTTTGTTATTGGTTGGTTTATTATAATAGTGAATGTACTTTGCATGATTGTGCACATCAAATGTGATAGGTGACTATTATGAGAGGAGTAATGGGACAAGTTAATGAGCTGGTTGAAATTGCGCCAGGAGCCAGTTGGCAACTGTATCGGCAAAATTAATGTCGGCTTTTACCTTTTTGAGTTATTTCTAAATATCTTCCATGATCCTGATATACTGTACATTTCACTGTGTGGACTTTCATTTTATTTTCTCTATTAGGGCCTCTAGAACTTGGCAGGACTGCACAAAAGCAGTAGGTCTCATAAGTGAAATGCAGAATTGTTTATACCTTTAGAATAGTTTACTTTATAAAATGGTTACATATTTTCCGTAATTGTATTCCGCCATTCAGTAAACAACTAAATGTGAAAATGAACTCTTCAGCTGGCTTAGTGCTGAGTGAACCAGTGAGAAGTACAGATCGAACCTTTGCCAAGTTATTTCATATATCAGGGGACAGTAAACATAATCTCGGTAGACGATATTTGTTGGCAATTGCTGAATAGTGTTGGAATGAAACCGGTTAGGCGGCTGACTGGAAACATTATTCTTCTGAGCGAGATGCACTTCAAGAGTATTAAAGTTGTTAATGGCAATAAACAATCTATAATGTTTTATATTCTAACCATACATGCCTTTGCCCAAGTTCTAGTAAGAGCAGAATTGGGGCACCATCCCCTGGTCATTAATTTCTGCAAAATACCTGTGATGTTAAAATGCTCACTCCACCCCTTAAAGGGAACCTGTCATCTGGATTGGGTATAGAGCTGAGATCATGGGTTGCTAGATGACCGTTAGCACATCCGCAATACCCAGTCCCCATAGCTCTGTGTGCTTTTATTGTGTAAAAAAAACGATTTGATACATATGCAAATTAACCTGAGATGAGTCCTGTCCCTGACTCATCTCACATACAGGACTCATCTCAGGTTAATTTGCATATGTATCAAATAGTTTTTTTTACACAATAAAAGCACACAGAGCTATGGGGACTGGGTATTGTGGATGTGCTAGCGGCTATCTAGCAACCCATGTCCTCAGCTCTATACACAAAATCCCGGTGACAGGTTCCCTTTAATACTTGGATGTCAGAAATTCCAAAATGTCCTCACTTCTCAGGTGTTCCATGTACTATTTCACCCAGCGCCTCTACAGTTATTAGCTGCTTAAATCGCCATATTGGACCTCAAATGCACTTGATGTTCTTTTACTCCTAAGCCCTGTTGTATGACCAGGAAAACGATTAGGGCCATATGTAGGATGTTTCTAAAACCAGTAAGCATGGCATAATAATAAGTCTTACTTTTTACACTGGCACAAGCTGAGAGCAACGTATTGCAATTTTCAAATTGCACCATCTGATGTGCATACATTTTTGTAAAACGCCTGTGGTGGCAAAATGCTCACTACACCCCTTGGTACATTCTGTGACTGGTCGTGTTTGTAAAATGGGTTCACTTCTGAGTATCAGTCATGCACATGTGGCATCCGTTTGAGCCATTTTAATCAGAGATCCATTATTTTAGATGGAAAAAATAACGGTGATGTGAACTCGCCCATAGTCTTACTAGAGAAAGATTATGTACCACAATTTGGGGTGCTTTTTTTCTTATTACCACTTGTAAAAATGAAAAACTTGGGGCTAAAACAATATATTATTGGAAGAAATTACATGTTTAATTTTCATAGCTAAGTTTTTCTAACTTATATGAAATGCCTGTTGGGTCAAAACACTGACTACATCCCACGATAAATTCCTTGAGGGGTTTAGTTTCTAAAATGGAGTCACTTATTAGTGGTTTCCACTGGGTGGGTACCTCAGGGTCTCTTCAAATGCACTGTAGCACCTGAAAACCATTCAACCAAAATCTGCCCTCTAAAAACCATATAGAGCGCCTTCCAGGGATGCCAACCAGAATTTTTATATACTTATCCCAAAATCACAGACAGCATTTTTTACGGACAAATTGAAAAACCATAATGAATGATAAAGACTATAAGTAATGCATGTCTATAGCTCAATATACTGATAAGAACTCATTACCAGCATTTACTGTGAGCTCTAAAATGATGCTAATTACAACCAAAATGATAGTCAAGGGCCAGCAGCCTCAAAAAAATTACAGAAACGTCTTTTTTTTTTTTTTCATGGACAAAAAAGTCGCCTATATTTATGATCTGTCCAGAAATTTCAGAATGGTCGGTAACCCTGGCGCCTTCCCTTCTGAACCCTGCCATGTGCCCATTCAGCAATTAATAACCACATACAGTGGAGGAAATAATTATTTGACCCCTCACTGATTTTGTAAGTTTGTCCAATGACAAAGAAATGAAAAGTCTCAGAACAGTATCATTTCAATGGTAGGTTTATTGTAACAGTGGCAGATAGCACATCAAAAGGAAAATCGAAAAAATAACTTTAAATAAAAGATAGCAACTGATTTGCATTTCATTGAGTGAAATAAGTATTTGAACCCTCTAACAACAAAAGACTTAATACTTGGTGGAAAAACCCTTGTTTGCAAGCACAGAGGTCAAACGTTTCTTGTAATTGATGACCAAGTTTGCGCACATTTTAGGAGGAATGTTGGTCCACTCCTCTTTGCAGATCATCTCTAAATCCCTAAGGTTTCGAGGCTGTCTCTGTGCAACTCTGAGCTTGAGCTCCCTCCATAGGTTTTCGATTGGATTAAGGTCCGGAGACTGACTAGGCCACTCCATGACCTTAATGTGCTTCTTCTTGAGCCACTCCTTTGTTGCCTTTGCTGTATGTTTTGGGTCATTGTCGTGCTGGAACACCCATCCACGACCCATTTTCAGTTTCCTGGCAGAGGGAAGGAGGTTGTCGCTCAGGATTTCACGATACATGGCTCCGTCCATTTTCCCGTTAATGCGAATAAGTTGTCCTGTGCCCTTAGCAGAAAAACACCCCCAAAGCAAAATGTTTCCACCCCCATGCTTGACGGTGGGGACGGTGTTTTGGGGGTCATAGGCAGCATTTTTCTTCCTCCAAACACAGCGAGTTGAGTTAATGCCAAAGAGCTCTATTTTGGTCTCATCAGACCACAGCACCTTCTCCCAGTCACTCTCTGAATCATTCAGGTGTTCATTGGCAAACTTCAGACGGGCCTGCACATGTGCCTTCCTGAGCAGGGGGACCTTGCGAGCCCTGCAGGATTTTAATCCATTGCGGTGTAATGTGTTTCCAATGGTTTTCTTGGTGACTGTGGTCCCTGCTAATTTGAGGTCATTAACTAACTCCTCCGGTGTAGTTCTAGGATGCTTTTTCACCTTTCTCAGAACCATTGACACCCCACGAGGTGAGATCTTGCGTGGAGCCCCAGAGCGAGGTCGATTGATGGTCATTTTGTGCTCCTTCCATTTTCGAACAATCGCACCAACAGTTGTCACCTTCTCTCCCAGCTTCTTGCTAATGGTTTTGTAGCCCATTCCAGCCTTGTGCAGGTCTACAATTTTGTCTCTGACATCCTTGGACAGCTCTTTGGTCTTTCCCATGTTGGAGAGTTTGGAGTCTGCTTGATTGATTGATTCTGTGGACAGGTGTCTTTTATACAGGTGACTAGTTAAGACAGGTGTCCTTAATGAGGGTGACTAATTGAGTAGAAGTGTCTAACCACTCTGTGGGAGCCAGAACTCTTAATGGTTGGTAGGGGTTCAAATACTTATTTCACTCAATGAAATGCAAATCAGTTGCTATCTTTTATTTAAAGTTATTTTTTCGATTTTCCTTTTGATGTGCTATCTGCCACTGTTACAATAAACCTACCATTGAAATGATACTGTTCTGAGACTTTTCATTTCTTTGTCATTGGACAAACTTACAAAATCAGTGAGGGGTCAAATAATTATTTCCTCCACTGTATGGGGTGTTTCTGTAAACTACAGAATTAGGGTAATCAATATTGAGGTTTCTTTTGCCATTAACCCTTGCTGTATTACCACTAAATTTACCACTAACATGAAAGAACAATGTGTCTCAAAAATAGACACCATGGTTATGAAGCCCCAGTGCAACTTTTTCGGGTACACATGAACATGATGGGAAGTGAGAGGGCTCTTTCACTGCCATTGGCTGCCAAGCGGAGCTGGGAGAGGGGGCTCTTGTTGCCCATGTGATGTGAAAAACAAACCCATTGCTGTACATGGCAACTGACAGAGAGCTACTTTCTGTGAAATTTATATTTTTGACTAGAGGTATGCTACGAACCCCTGATTTTATTTTATTTTTTTATTGCCAGCATGAGGTGGGACCTGCTGATGATTTAATATATAAGGCCTTGTTTACACAGTGCAGTTTTGCATGCACTTTTTATCCCAAATTGGATCAGAAAAAAGCACTATAAGTTTTTCTTTTATACTTTTGTTTAGGGTCCTCTCTTGGTTTTGGCACTGTGTGAGCAAGGCCTGTGGGGGGCTGGCAGATACCCTTGAAACATTGAATCTCAACAACAATTAATGGCAGGTTTGGTTTCCTTTTATTTTTGTTATACTGTCCTGCAAGATCAGCAGCATTAGAGGTGCCTGGCGATTGCTTGCTAATTTTATCTCAGCTGTAAGAGGGATTCACATTCCTTAAAATGAAAATTGATGGCCTACCCTTAGGATAGCTCAGTCGGGGACCGACTCAGCACCCCTGCAGATCATCTGTTTGAAGGGGCCACAGGTCTGCAAGCACTGTGTCCTCCATATTGTTTACACCGCTGTGTTCTGCACAATGCTGTATTTTTATTAGTGGCTGTTGGTGGGGGTGCTGATATTGATAAGCATGGGTCATCTATTTTAAAGAACTGGATAACCCCAATTTGCAAATTGTTCCTTTTTTCCCTGTCATACAAACCTCTATCTGCAGATTTGATAACTTTGAATACAGATTTTATTGTTGTAATTACAGAAAGGTTCTTTAGCATTAAAACTGTGTTGTTTTTTTTCTCTTTCCGCAGATCTGAAGAATCCTTTAAACAGTATTTCAGTGAAATGCCTTGGCTGGCTGTTCCATATAGTGATGAGGCAAGACGATCACGGCTGAACAGATTATATGGAATACAAGGTGAGAGAGTTGTCTATTTTGTAGCCACAGGAATTTTTCAAGATGGAAATTTGACATTTATTGCTGTATAATTTGTGTTTTTAAATGGAAATACCTTACAGGGTAGGTGCTATCTAGGGCATATATAAACGTCAAGGCAGGAATTCTTCACACAGCTTTTGGTGGCAGTGTTTGATGCAGTTTTTTGAGCCAAGATGTCCAGAAGCGGGTTGGTAGCAAATGAGAAATTTATAATGACTTAAGACATAAGAAATAACTTATACTTCTGCTTCCTGCCGGATCCACTTCTAGCCTTGGCTCAAAAGACTGCACCAAAAACTGCCATGAAATGCTGAGTGTGACACCACCCTAAAGTATTTATGTAGGTGTTGGGAATATAATTTAGCAACAAAGATTTAATAGAACTTATAGAAGCCTAAACAGACTGGTCCAACTGAAAGAAGCGTTTTTTTGGCCGACATTCATCTACTGTGCGCAGACATCTTAAAATCGGGTGCTTGGTTGACCATACATTGTAAGTTCTGGGCAGCCACCTCGCTGAAGGTTTATGCATCTGTTGCCCACCCTAGAAGGAGGTGTATACACAGAGTTGCCAACTGGAATTTTTCTTTTCTCTGAGCAACTTATCCAAAAATCAATTGTCTACAGGCAAACTGAAAAACCATTATAAAAGATTATGGGGGTCATTTATTAAGACCGGCGTTTTAGACGCCAGTCTTAATAAAGCCCTGCACTGGCGCATCATAATATATTTTAAAAGAACATAAAAAATATGATGCATTCATGGTTTTTGAGGGAAGCTTTGGTTGCTGGTTCTTCTTGAACAGCACATTTTACAAGTGCTCTCGGCAAGCTTTATGATTGTGTTTGCTCTGTGGTTAAATACAATGTTTTATGTTTGTAAGGTTTGTTTTATGGGGATTAGAAACGGTTTCTAAAAGCAGAGATTAGATGTAGTAGCTTTACATGAAATCACACCCACTATTAAAGAAGTCTCCAGGATCCTGCCTGACATGCTTGAGCACGGGTAGTCTGCTCTGAATCCAGCCTGTGTTAACACATTTTCATTTGTATATGTGGGTTTACCATGTGTTTACATTCAGACCAAGCTTTTGTGGCATTCCTAAACACTATGTAAATCTTTCCTTCACATTCAGAGTTGTAACTAAACATTGCATCCAGATATTTTGTACATGCAGCTTATTTTCGTTTTATCAGATAATTTTTTTATTGAAGTTTTACAGTAAAAACAACCAAAATCCTGCTCTCCCGTTACCAGAGTTAAAGGGTTGAATGAAGAGACCCATTCTTTAAGCAAAGTCCATTTTCATCCTTCATTTTTGCAGCAATGTCTGTATATGTAAGATAACTAAAAGTCTGCAGATAATTGCAAGACCCACAACCACAATACAGTACCTGTATGCTTTTGTTATACACTTTCCACTACCATATCTATAGACCGTAAGAAACAAGAGAAGAAATCAGGATAAATTACTTACATTTCTGAATACTGTTTGTAATACAGAAGGAGAACCACCGATCAGGGACCTAAAAATCTATTTTCTATAAACGTTAATGCGGCTAGAGCCAGATTATCTAGCTTTCTTTACCATAAATATAGACATGTTTCTCAATCCTTGAGCACAGTGGTTCAGTGGTTAGCACTGGGGTTCTAGGCTCAAATCTGAACAAAGGCGACATCTGCACGGAGTTTTTTTATGTTCTCTCCATTTTTGAGTGGGTTTTCTCCCACACTCAATTTAGAAATTAGATTATGAGCTACACTCGGGACAGTTATTGACGATGTCTGTAAAGCTCTGCGGAATATGTCAGCCCTATATAAATAAGTAATAAAAAAATATTAAAGATCCTTAATATGAGGATTTTTTGCAACGTTAGTTGGATCACTTTGTAGTGATATGATATGAGTTTGAGGGCTTGGTATAATAAACGCAAGATGGCTCGCTAGTTCTCCACCACAAGGAGATCAGAAGTACAGTCGTGGCCAAAAGTTTTGAGAATGACACAAATATTAGTTTTCACAAAGTTTGCTGCTAAACTGCTTTTAGATCGTTGTTTCAGTTGTTTCTGTGATGTAGTGAAATATAATTACACGCACTTCATATGTTTCAAAGGCTTTTATCGACAATTACATGACATTTATGCAAAGAGTCAGTATTTGCAGTGTTGGCCCTTCTTTTTCAGGGCCTCTGCAATTCGACTGGGCATGCTCTCAATCAACTTCTGGGCCAATTCCTGACTGATAGCAACCCATTCTTTCATAATCACTTCTTGGAGTTTGTCAGAATTAGTGGGTTTTTGTTTGTCCACCCGCCTCTTGAAGATTGACCACAAGTTCTCAATGGGATTAAGATCTGGGGAGTTTCCAGGCCATGGACCCAAAATGTCAACATTTTGGTCCCAGAGCCACTTAGTTATCACTTTTGCCTTATGGCACGGTGCTTCATCGTGCTGGAAAATGCATTGTTCTTCACCAAACTATTGTTGGAAGAAGTTGCTGTTGGAGGGTGTTTTGGTACCATTCTTTAGTCATGGCTGTGTTTTTGGGCAAAATTGTGAGTGAGCCCACTCCCTTGGATGAGAAGCAACCCCACACATGAATGGTCTCAGGATGCTTTACTGTTGGCATGACACAGGACTGATGGTAGCGCTCACCTTTTCTTCTCTGGACAACCCTTTTTCCAGATGCCCCAAACAATCGGAAAGAGGCTTCATCGGAGAATATGACTTTGCCCCAGTCCTCAGCAGTCCATTGCAAGCTCTGCACTGGTGGCACTCCGATCCCGCAGCTGAATCCTCTTTAGGCGACGATCCTGGCGCTTGCTGGACTTTCTTGGATGCCCTGAAGCCTTCTTAACAAGAATTGAACATCTTTCCTTGAAGTTCTTGATGATCCTATAAATTGTTGATTGAGGTGCAATCTTAGTAGCCACAATATCCTTGCCTGAGAAGCCATTTTTATGCAACGCAATGATGGCTGCACGCGTTTCTTTGCAGGTCACCATGGTTAACAATGGAAGAACAATGATTTCAAGCATCACCCTCCTTTTAACATGTCAAGTCTGCCATTTAAACCCAATCAGCCTGACATAATGATCTCCAGCCTTGTGCTCGTCAACATTCTCACCTGAGTTAACAAGACGATTACTGAAATGATCTCAGCAGGTCCTTTAATGACATCAATGAAATGCAGTGGAAAGTTTTTTGGGGGATTAAGTTAATTTTCATGGCAAAGAAGGACTATGCAATTCATCTGATCACTCTTCATAACATTCTGGAGTATATGCAAATTGCCATTATAAAAACTTAAAGAGGACCTTTCACCGATTCTTACCCTATGAACTAAGTATGCATACATGTGGAGCGGCGCCCGGGGATCTCTCTACACTTACTATTATCCCCGGGCGCCGCTCCGTTCTCCTGCTATGTCCTCCGGTATCTCCGTTCCCTAAGTTATGGTAGGCGGAGTCTGCCCTAGCGCTGGCCAATCGCATTGCAGAGCTCACAGCCTGGGAGAAAATAACCTCCCAGGCTGTGAGCTCTGCGCTGCGATTGGCCAGCGCTAGGGCAGACTCCGCCTACCATAACTTAGGGACTGGTATCTCCCCCTACTATAACTTAGTGAGCGGAGATACCGGAGGGCATAGCAGGAGAACGGAGCGGCGCCCGGGGATAATAGTAAGTGCAGTGAGATCCCTGGGCGCCGCTCCACATGTCTGTATAGTTAGTTCATAGGGTAAGAATCGGTGAAAGGTCCTCTTTAAGCAGCAACTTCCAATTTCCAATATTTATGTAATTCTCAAAACTTTTGGCCACGACTGTATAGCCAAGCAGGCAGATAATGGGGTTGACTGGTTCACTCCAGTATTGTAGTTTAGGAGAGGATCCAAATCAGGTCTGTCTGATATTCTACACCTTGTACATTTTGGGGAAGATTTTGTCAAAACTGGCACGTCTCCCTGCACTGGAGTAAGATGCGCCTAATTTATTAAGCGGCACATGCCTCTTAATAAATTAGAGCTCATGCACACAAACATTTCTTTTCCGCTTCCAATCCGCATTTTGTGGGGGTCAGATGCAGACATTTTAACTTCAGCTATAACTGTGGTGCATTTACACGACCATATGTATTTTGCGGTCCACAAAACGCAGATCAGCAAAAAATACGCATGACATCCATGTGAGTTACATATTTTTTTTTTTGTGGACTCATTGTAACAGTGCCTATTCTTTGCAGTACAGACAAGAATAGGTCATGATCTTTTTTGCGGGAGTGCGGAATGCACTGCGGATGTGGCTAACTATTTTTTCGGCCCCATTAATATTAATGGGTCCGCATCCAATCCACTAAAAATGAAGATCGGATTCAGACCAAAAGTGTGCTTCACTTAGGCCTCATTCACATTTCCGTTTTTCACTGCGCTGTCCTCATTTTCTGCACACGCACCCATTGATTTAAATATGTCTGTTCACATTTCAGTATTTTTTTTACTGACCGTAGGTCAGTAAAAAACATCACGGGGACATGCATTACTTTGATCCGTGATGTGGACCAAGCACGCCCTTTGAAGTCTATGGGCTCGTGAAAATCACTGACATACATCCGTGTTGCATCCGTTTTTTTCTTTTACTGATGACTAATAGAAGATTCTTTGGAAATAAATTTTCAGCTGAGCAACTTCACTGAATTACGGATGGAACACGGATGATAAAAATGGACACACGGACCAACCACGGATCTTTCATCTTTCACGTATTTTTTCACTGACACCTGAGGCCTTAGGGTGGATTCAAACACATCTTTTTTTTTTTTCTCATTTTGGAAAAAGTCACTGCAGTTTTCATGCAGTTTTTTGAGCCAGAGCCAAAGCCACAAGTGGATCCAGCAGGAAGGAAAAGTAAAAAACTATTGTCTGTATTTCCCATTACTTTTGAATCCACTTCTTGCTTTGGCTTAAAGTACTTCATGGAAAACGGATACAAAAAAAAAGACGCTAGGCTAGGGCAGATTTACTAATCCTACAGATGGTGCAAACTTAAAACAAGTGCAACAGATTTATAACAGTGGCTCAGGCTTGAAGATAACTGTCGTGCAGGGCTTATATACACACTTGATTGGCTTAGTCTGAGACAGAATTATAGACCACAATTATGGCGCAATTTTGGCGCAAAATTTCACATTTTAGGCCATTCTCCTTTTCTGTGAAGCCAGACCCTTGACTGCTAAGCCACATCCCTTTCCAAGAGAATAGGGAAGAATTGGGGAAGGCCTAGTTGCGCCAATTTGCACCACTATTTAAACAGATTCTAGGCACAGACATACGAAGTAAATTTGGCCCTGTGTGTGAAACCAACTTAAAGGGGTTGGCCACTTTCTGGCTACTTATGGCTAAAATGCATGTACGATACCGCACTGACTAATATAGCCTTTGTTGATATTCTGTGCCATTTGCTATATTTCATAAGCTATGTCCCCTTGTTAGGCAAATCTTTTGTCTGGCCATAAGATGGCTGCTGATGGAGGGTTATGTGACCAGACTCCATTCTAAGGGCTCATTCAGACGGACAAGAATAGACATTTCTATTATAGGGCTAGCCGTACCGTTCCACAAAATGAGGGACGCACAAGTCCGGTATCCATATATTGCGGACCGCAAAAACGGATATGGTTGTCTGAATGAGCCCTAACGCTGCAACTGCACTAAACTTCCAACTGTGAAGTACAGATGGTAGGTGCAGTGTATGTGAATGAAGGAGACATCACATGGATGTGATTTGTCTGGTCACATGACCCTCCATCAGCAGCCATTTTATGGACAGGACCTCTGTACGGACAGCACAAAAGAATTGGGAGTATAACTTGAAAATATAGAAAAGGGTGCTGAATGTCAACAAAGACTATATTAGTAAGTGTCATATAATCATCTCAAAAACACATTGATCAACAGTAACCAGATAGTGGCCAACCTCTTTAAGGTAACTTTTGGTATGGCTTGCTTTCCTGTTCACCCTCATTTCCTTCCTATTTGTCTTTCAAGCTGCGGCACACTGTTTAGAGACACTTAGGCTCCATTCACACGTCCGCAATTCTGTTCTGCATTTTTCGGAACGGAATTGCGGGCCCATTCATTCCTATGGGGCAGCATGATGTGCTGCCCGGTCACGGAATTGCGGATCCGCACTTCCGGGTCCGCACTTCCGTTCCGCAAAAAAATAGAACATGTCCTATTCTTGTCCGCAATTGCAGACAAGAACAGGCATATTCTATTAGTGCCGGCAATGTGCGGTCCGCAAAATGCGGAACGCGCATTGCCGCTTTCCGTGTTTTGCGGATCCGCGGCTCCGTGTATCCGCAAAACACGTTGCGGACGTGTGAATGGAGCCTTATAGTGCAGTGATATTATACCACTTGCATGACAGATTCTAGCTTTTTTTCTGCCTGAGGCGAAAATTTAAACTGCCAGAATTGCCAAATTGTCAGTCCAAATCCTCCCCTCCCCCAGCACTACTGCTAAAGACACATTTTAATCGACATTATGGAGGTTACATAAAGCGCTTTCAAACATATAGGAGAATGGAAATCCAGTGATGTCTTCTCTAATGTTGACATTCTCTTTCTTCATCCTTTGCATTCAGACCAGACTGCCATGAGAAATAATTTCAGCCACGTCTCGTTTCTGCAGAGTTTACCACAAAGACATCTTAGGGTACTTTCACACTAGCGGCAGGACGGATCCAACAGGCTGTTCACCCTGTCAGATCCGTCCTGCCGCTATTTCGCCGTGCCGCCGGACTGCTGCTCTGTCCCCATTGACTATAATGGGGACGGGGGTGGAGCTCCGGCGCAGCAGGGCAGTGCGTGGTGAGAGGCCGCCGGACTAAAAAGTCGGACATGCAGTACTTTTAGTCCGGCGGCCCCTTGCCGTGCTGCGCCGGAGCTCCACCCCCCGTCCCCATTATAGTCAATGGGGACGGAGCGGCAGGTCGGATCCGACAGGGTGAACAGCCTGTCTGATCCGTCCTGCCGCTAGTGTGAAAGTGGCCTTAGGTTCCTCACTTTTCATTCATTGTCACCTTTCTGGTACCCCAACAGTGTTATCCTGCTGCTAATCCCAATACTTGTGTGCTCCCCATTTCCTCCAAACACTACACTGTACTGTAGAAATAATAATGCCATATGGTGCCATGCTCCCCAAAATCCCACCAGTAGTAAAAATTCTCTCCCAGAGTACCTCCATTAGCAATAGTTCCCCTTACAGTACCCCCAATAGTGATAATACTCACCAAGAGTACTCCATTAGTAGCAGTACCCTCCATATTGTGTCCAATAATAATGTCCTAGTAGTTATAATGCCCCCTATAATGTCCCCAATAGTTATAATACCCTGTATAGTGCCCCCAGTATTTATAATGCCCTTTATAGTGCTCCTAGTAGTCAGAATGCTCCCCTTACGTGCCCCCAGTATTTATAATGCCCTCTGTAGTGCTTCCAGTAGCTACTGTATAATGCCCCCACAGTATATATAAAGCTCCCTCCAATGCCTTATTATGTATAATGGCCCCCTCTGCAATGCCCTAAGTATGTATAATGGCAGTGGTCCCCCCCCAAAGTAGTGCGAGAAAGGGGAAAAAAACTGCAAAATCCTCACCTGCTCCATGCCGCTGCCTGCAATGCCAGCCACTGGCCTGTTCCAGGGTCTTAGACAGTGTGATGCACAGACCCAGTGCAGGAGTTTGTGAAGATGTCATCTTAACTGCTTGTGCCATTATATTGACTTATAAGATTCAGGCCTATGACAAAGAATGGCAGGGATGGGAGACCTACCCGACCATTAACTGCCGTTCCCGCAGACGCCGCCTGAGGCAAAATGCAGCTCTGACCCCTTGTATTACCCATGAGAACTATCAATTCTATAAAAGAGGCCTGATGGTATCATAAATCTAGATTCCTGCTTCTAAAAAAGCTATATGTTTGCAGTATTCCATCTTCATTACATGTGTTCATGTAAGAGAAAAGGGGAAGGGTCCACTTTGTATTGTAATGTTAATCAGTTCTACACTTGCTGGCAGTATAGTCCAGTCCAGTACTGTATGTGTGATGCTTGATTTTTTTTTTACATAATTCTCCATTTTGGTGGTATATTATTAACATAATATGTGGTTATTTTTGCAGGCATTCCAAATCTCATTATATTGGATCCAAAAGGAGAGGTCATTACACGACAAGGGAGAGTGGAAGTTCTTCATGACATTGACTGTAAAGAGTTCCCATGGTACCCTAAACCTGTTGTGGAACTGACAGAGTTAAATGCCGTTCAGCTGAATGAGGGTCCCTGTCTTGTCCTTTTTGTAGGTATGAAAATGAAATGGTGGTCAATTCACAAAAAGTTAGCATTATGGTGGGATTCCATTAGAGATGAGTGGATTTAATGAGTTTTGTGTCCTATTCCCTAATTTAAATATTTTTTTTTTATTCACTTCTGACTTGATTCTACCAAAATCAAATATGCTCCAATTGCCCTGAAAATTGGTATAAAACACCGTAAGGTGACCTAGGCAAATTATCATATCTTCTGCTGGCATCAGGGAAGCTGTTTTCTTTTCTTTTTGGAAGAAAAGCTAATTTTAATACCTTTCCCAGAAAATCAAAGGTATGCAAACTAGCTTTCCTTGCTAAAAGAAATGAACGCTAAGGCCCCTTTCACACGAGCGAGTTTTTCCGTACAGGTGCAATGCGTGACGCATAGAACCTGCACTGAATCCTGACCCATTCATTTCAATGGGTCTGTGTACGTGAGCGTTTCTTTTCACGCATCAGTTCTGCGTTGCGTGAAAAACGCAGCATGTTCTATATTCTGTGTTTTTCACGCAGCCCAGGTCCCATAGAAGTGAATGGGGCTTCAGTGAAAAATGAGCAAGGAATCCACAAGCAGGTCCTGATGCAATGCGTTTTTCACTGATGGTTGCTAAGAGATGTTGTTTGTAAACCTTCAGTTTTTTATCACGCGCATGAAAAACGCATCAAAACACATTGCACTCACGATGAAAAAAATAAACAACTAAACACAATCACAGACTAAACTGACTGAACTTGCTTGCAAAATGGTGCGAGTTTCACTGATCGCATCCGGACCTAATCCGTCACGCTCGTGTGAAAGAGGCCTAAATCTCTCTGATGCAGGCAGACATCAATTAAGTTGCGTATATCCTAGAAAAGCAGAATACTCCACATGCATAATAGTTGGTCTCTATAATAATAAAGAGCACCCCGAAGACCCTGAGAAAGGCCACTCAGCTAGCCAGGGTAATTCGCTCTTGAGGCACTAAGACACTTTTCTTTTGGAAGGAGAATTGACTTGCATGTCTCTTTTCCAGTGGAGTATTACACGTGGGTCTCTCTCTTTCTTTCATTATTTTTTTTTTACTTTCTAGCTCTCTCTCTGTTTTGCCCAAAATGCATCATAAGAAATTTGGGTTTGTTGAAATCGATTCACTCTCTAGATTCCATAGTCATACAGAGTAATGTCTGATTCAAGGGCAAATGTATTTAATTGCATGAAAGCAATGGCAAGTGATTTACAAATAGTCATTATGCCTCACTTAAAGGGTTTGTTATGCCTCGCTTAAAGGGTGCTATTTTAATATTATTCAGCATAAAAAAATGAGTTACTTTTGTATTTTTCTAATTTATTTCATTATAATGGCGCCCTCTGATGTTGAATCTTTATAGTTATGTGCACGTCCATCTGCTGACATGGTGACACATTCTCTGTTCCATTCTTTAACAACTATGTCTACCATTAGTAGATGTGACATACAGTGAGAGAGCTGCCAGCCTGAAGAAAATATAGCATAGCAATTAATGGGGAAATCTCTGGATTCATGTGTGGTACATGGCTGGTTCTAGCTTTGTTAGAAAGAGGGTTTCATGTACTATATAATGTCTGATTTTCATTTTTTACATGAATCGTGGCATAACCCCTTTAATGGGTGTCCCCTGTTTTAAATGAGATCTACAAGACATAAAAATCTATTTACAGTAGTAAATCTGCCATTTATGTGATCACAGGAGCTCAGTATTGCAGCTCAGTCCCAATTATTCAGACACACCTCGCGGACTGGTGTGGCACTGGTTTTGTAAGAAAGAAGCCATCTTTATCTAATACTGTGCAAGTCCTTTAACCTTAAATTGTTTAGCTACTGCTGGCATATCCTCCTGAGCAATGTTGATCTTCTCAAATATCCCGCTGTGCCTTTTTACTTTCCAGTTACTGTCTGAGCTTCTTAGTTCGCAGCACCTTATGACACTAAAATTTGGTAGTTGTAAAGAGAGCTTACTGTGAATAGAAAAAACAAGTAGACGGTGGTTTTGAAGACTTACATGGCGTGCCGCAGGGCGAGCATGAGCATCAACAGCTATAACAGTTATCTAAAAAGGGAGGTACACTCTGTAGTAAGTGAACCAGTGAGCGGATTTCTTATTTGAGGACAATATTTGCCCCATTAAAGGGGTTCTTTGTCCATTTCACCTAATCTACAGGTGTTACTAACCTGTGGAAGAAAGAGAAGAAAGATCTTGTAGCCAGTACTTACCCATCCCTGGCTACTCTGATGCTGTTGTCTGCAGTGCACTTGCACATGCTGTGGGCTCTTCTGCCTGGGTCATGACCGGATATGGCCACTTGTTTTCCTGTTCAGCTGCATTAGAGTAAATGCAGCTGAACAGGAAAAGAACAGGCCACCTTCAGTCATTTAACCCCTCAGATGCTGTGATCAATAGTGATCACGGCATCTGTGGCGTTAGGCTCCCTCTGCCTTACGATCGGCACCGATTGATTGCCATGACAGTCTGGGGTCTTGGGGAAGCTTCCAGGTCTGCCATTGCTAACTGAAAAGCTGTGCACGAGGCATGGCCTCTCAGGCGGAATCTCATAGGCTGTAGTGGTATTTTATTGAAGCCTATGGGACAAGCGATCAGTAGATCACATGTTCAAGTCCCCTAGGGGGACTTCAAATTACAGTGATAAATGTAAAAAAAAAAGTTCAAATATAAGAAACACAAAAATAGTAAAAATTGAAATCATCTCCTTTTCCTGTGGTAACATAAACTGTACCATTAAAAAATACAACTTGTCCCACAAAAAAACAAGTCCTTATGCAGCTATGTGAACAGAGAACAACAAAAATTATCGCTCTTGGAATGCGGAGAATGAGGGGGGTTGTCAAGTAATTATAAAAACAGTGGCACGGTTGCTAACAGAATTATAAAAAAAAAAAGTTATACTTATCTTCCAGAATCCCCTCCCTTTCCAGTGTTGTCTGCTCTGCCAGGCCTTTTTATCCTGACTTCAGCAATGACATGCAGTATAACCCCACATGACAGCTGCAGCCAATAATTGACCTCAGCAGAGTCATGCAGAGGCCAGTGATTGTAATGACATTACATTATCTTTTGTTTTGTTTTAATTATTCTAATAGAGTCCCTGCTATTTCTTAAAAAAAGATTAGAATGTCTTGAACAACCCCTTTATATGTTTATTGTCATGGAGTTTGTGGCACAAAAAAACCGCACCGAAATCTTTGCAAAAAATAAAATAAAAAATCTGCCGTGTTTCGTAATGTAATGAAAATGCCGTAATGTAAGCAAAAATCTACAGTGACGCATACAAAAGTTAAAAAGGTGTAAAGTGCTACTTTTAGGAGAAATGTATCATTGTAAGTAGGTATATTTGAAGGTTCGTTATTAAACTGGAGTTTCTATGCTCACCTGTGCCAAATATGTGAAAGTGGCACACAGCAATAATAAATCTGATGCAAGTGCAGTATGGTTCCGCCTATTTCAGTAAAAGTACACCTTGGGGATGCCTGTCGTGGATGTGCAACGTTTTTGTGTCTTTTTAAAAATGTCACAAATCTGACTACTTACTATGACTGCTTATTCTCTGAAAGAAGTATTAGTCAGAGGGAGTCATTTTATCACACTCGGGTCACTAAGTGACCTTAATAGACAGAGCACCGTGCTATGAATTTCTATTTACTTGCTGGCTGTAAGTTAATATGCAAATATGCACTCCTAGTTTGAGGGGAAGTTCACACAAGGGATTTCGTTTGCGACAAAATCCCCTGCATATTACACGGCAGAAAGTGCTGCGGTATTTACTGTGGATTTTGGTATGGTCCTGCTCTCGGTTTAGCTCCATTGAATGGAGCTAAATTGCAAGCAGGCTTTCCAAGGTTTCCTCCAGGAATGTACCTGTACATTCTTGGTGTAGTGTAGAAAACCACATGGGAAAAAAACGTATCCTCATGACTTGTGGCGCGGTTTCAGCACAGATTCGGCCCGGTTTTTGGCATGAAATCTGCACTAAAACCCATATAAAATTACAATGGGAGCCTATGGGTAATGTATGGAACTGTATCCAAATACCTCTGACGTAGGCTCCAAACATAGCCATAGCTGCTACTGCAATCATTATAGTAATGACTGTTTATGGAAAAATATATATATGCAAAATATTCTTTTCCATATTTGCCAGTAGATGTGTTTTGAACCTTTCATATCACTCGCAATGAAAGATGAGCCAGAATTATTTCTGTTAAAAAAGTAGGTCTAGGAACACAGGCCCCAGAAACAGGAGGAGGTCTGTCCGTAAGCTGTATCTAGTATTTCTGATCAGCCCCATTCACTTGGGTGGTGATGAGCTGTAATACTAGACGCAGCCCATGGACAGATGTGGGGCAGCTTCTGAAAAAAAAAAAATAGTAGTAGACCCTGCAGGTGTGGAATCCCTGGTAATTTTCTTATATTAGAACAGTACAAAATTATTAAGAGCAGATTGCATGGAAGAACACACAACCATGACTGCACCGCTACAGAATAGACAGTGTGAATAGAATCTCTGTAAAAAGTCACATTTTCCGGTGCAGGGAGATTATAAATCCCCCCTTAGTCTTGATAATGCATTATTAGGTTTCTTTCTATGCTTCATTTAGATAGTTATATCTTCCTGCTCTAGTACTATGAGATATTAATCCATGAACAATTTTTTGTGGGTCTTTTTCGGACTTTGGTGCTTGCGTAGGTCTGCCTTACATTATTCTGCAGAGATATAGTCATGGTTGCATATGTTCTGCTCTGAATCTTTTTTTGGTCATGTATCCAATCTAACTAGCACCTTGACTATGCAGAATATATACACATATACATCTTTCCTACTAACTGTCCAAATTCAAGATGTGTGCACAGTTTAAAGGGGTTTTCTTGGAATAACACAATTTTAAGTGATGCCCACAGTCTGCCTCCGCTATTGAAAGGCTCACACCTACCTGATCCCTGCTTCAGTCTTGTGTTCTGGCTCTCACATGTCCATCTTTAAGTCCCTGGCTTGTTTACTTCTGGCTGGGCATGCTCCACTGCTGCCAATGACTGGCTTTAGTGGTGATGTGCCACTGGTTGGGTTACAGCCGAGAAGGCGATTATGCCAGTCTTGGATTAAACAATCTAGAGACCAGAAGATGGATACATGGGAGATAACACGCAGCACTGGAGCGGCAAGTGACAGTTAAGTATGAATCTTGCAATAGCAAAGGCAGGCTGTGGGCATCACTTAAAAGTTAGTTATTCCCCCCCCCCCCCCCCCCCCAAAAAAAAAAAAAATGAAAACCTATTTAATAAATTCATTTCAACTACCTTTTGCACCTGCAATATTAAGTGGAAACATCTGTGAAACTTCTCTCTATACCCTTTTATGTTTTATTTTTCTTCTGATGGGTATAGCAGGTTATTGGTAGCTGTTGCATGATACGTTATGACACAGCATTGCAGTATACAGAGAATGGACAAAGGATAGCTTGCATAGATTTGGTTGTTGCTGTCTAGTATTTATTTAGGAAAATTGGGTGTTTTTTGTATCAAAACTGCGTCAGTTGTCTTGGTTCTTTATAGTGGTCCTGAAACCCGTCCACAGCACCAGTAAGATGACGCTTGTCCCAGAGTGGATACATTATTGAAGCATCTGGAGCACAGCATAGGTGTCGCCTGTAAGGAACCTCTGTGTCAATTTCCCACATGGCCTTAATTCTAAAATGCTTTTTATAGTGGTGGTTTCAGCTAAAATCATATTAAATTATGTAATTTTACAGGAAGTATTAATATTAAACATAGCAGCAGTCTTGTCCAAGAAACTGCTGAGGAAGACATGGGAATAGTTCCCTCATTGATGTGAACTGGAACACAGAGGCTTTACATGGTAGACAACTGTATTATGAAAGCTGTGCTGACGCCCACAGAATCCTGCATCTGTCCCTGAACTCTTCTCACCCATAAAATCCTTGTTGAGGAGATGGACACACAGAATTATACCTGTAAATGTGTGCTTTCTGAAGACAGCGTTTTTTCTTTTCTGTGTGTTTGTCATGGAATGGTGCTGGTTTCCATCGTTACAAAGTGTTTTTTCATACTAAAGCGGGCAGTCGCCGTCGTGCTCTCTTTCCTTTGTATGGTCAGTTTTTAATTCATGGAAGGCAATGAGTGTTTTGCCTGGGAAGGGAAATGATTCCCTTGTTTCCTGTTTTCCTGCTGAGTGCAAGATCCAACACTATAAAGTATTGTTTATGTGTAACTTTCCAGAGCGTCTGTCTCACATATGGGTGGTTATTTTTTCACAGAAACATTTAGGAATTAGCTTGTTTATTATGTGTTCATGTGAATGTTCTTACATTTTCCAAAACAGGAGTTTGAAATTTTAACAGATTCTCATTACCGTAGGTTGTTTTCCCCCCTCCTTAGATTTTTTGTAAAATGCGTACTTTCAAAATTCAAGCACAACAGTACTTAAAGGGTAACACTATAAAATAAAATCGTGTATATATTTGGGGGAAAAGCCAGGTTAATATAGCATAATTCATGCCATAAGTATTTACCACTTGATTAATGAATTAGTATTTTTGCAATTTACACGTGAATACATTTCTACACTTTTCTGATCACCCAGGACCTTGTGGTCATGTGACATTTGGTCCTTCTGTCTGTGCTTGTTGCCTTCTTATTCACATTGCACAGAACACATAGAGACCTCGCTTCGGTTATCATCTTGAAAGGGGTTCTGTTAGAAGGGTCGCTTGACATTATGCTGATCAGAATATGTCTCTCTGGTGTGACCCTGAGGATCAGCTGCTATCTGTAGAGAAACCTAGCAGTAAGTGCCACTTAATAAGTACCGCCTTATCCTTATT
The DNA here is from genome assembly GCF_905171765.1 of Bufo bufo. Lineage (NCBI taxonomy): Eukaryota > Metazoa > Chordata > Amphibia > Anura > Bufonidae > Bufo > Bufo bufo. The sequence continues at coordinate 390,248,637 of NC_053391.1, forward strand.
TTCCCAAATGCGCTGGAAACATGGTCGCTGATGGAGGGACATGTGACAGATTGAATAAAGCCACACATAGTAGGGATCGACCGATTATCGGTTTGGCCGATATTATCGGCCGATATTGAGGATTTTGAACGTTATCGGTATCGGCATCTATTTTGCCGATATACCGATAACATATTGGGAACACAGAACGCGCTGCTCTCAGCACTCTCTGTGTTCCAATCCCTCCGCAGCACAGGGGAGAAGGAAGCAGTGTCTCCCTCCCCCTGTGCTGCTGCTGCCGCCAATGAGAGGAGAGAACATAAGAGGACGGGAGGGGCTGTGGCCGCTGCGCCACCAATGAAGATAAGCCTTTCATTCATTATATACAGGAGGCGGGAGCTGGCTTCAGAATCACATAGCCGGCTCCCGACCTCTATGAGCGGTAGCTGCGATCCGCGGTAGTTAACTCCTCAGGTGCCGCGGATCGCAGCTACAGCTCATAGAGGTCGGGAGCCGGCTATGTGATTCTGAAGCCAGCTCCAGCCTCCTGTATATGAATGATTGGGAGACATCTTCATTGGTGGCGCAGTGCGCCCCCCCCCCCCCCCCCCCCCCCGCCCCAAGCCCCCCAGTATTAATCATTGGTGGCGCAGTGCGCCCCCCACCCCAATCCCGGCCAATAGTAAAAACATTGGTGGCGCGGTGCGCCCCCCCCACCCAGTATTACTCATTGGTGGCAGTGGCCACAGGATCCCCTCTCCCCTCCTCCTCCGATCGGAGCCCCAGCTGTGTAAGCCTGGGGCTCCGATCGGTTACCATGGCAGCCAGGACGCTATTGAAGCCCTGGCTGCCATGGTAAGCTCCATGCTGCTGTGTGCACAAAGCACAGAGCAGCAGGGACAGTGTGAGCTCCTATTCACCCTGATAGAGATCTATCAGGGGGAATAGGACAAGGGTTCTAGTCCCTAAGGGAGCTAAAAGTTAGTAAAAAAAAAACACAAAAATATTAAGTATAAATGAAAAAGATTTATATAAAAAAAATACACATTAACAATAAACAAAAAAAATACACATTAACAATAAACATATTAATTTTCAGCAGATTTGTGTAGGAATTTTTTTTTTTTCTCAAAAATGAAAAATCCCAGAATATCGGTATAAATTATCGGCTATCGGCCTGAAAGTTCACAAATTATCGGTATCGGCCCTAAAAAATCAATATCGGTCGATCCCTAACACATAGCATGGTAAATTACCATTTGTAGTATATTTCAGTGGAGGCTGCTGATGATCTTGTTGGGTCACATGCTCCTCCATCAGCAGCCATGATTAACTTGGGAGCTTTGTGTAGAAAACTGTAAAGAAGGTGCTTCTCAGGGGAGGTCATTTCTCATGATAAAACATTACTAAATTCAAATCAATTGGTTGTCTGTGTAATGCATGACAAGTCAGGTCTGCCACCATGAGAGGCACTCTTTATAACTGCACTCCGCTCTCTACCACCTCTGTTAATTCAGAATTCCCAAAAAGGTTCCTTATCTGCAGGCTGTAAGCTAGACAACCCTTTTAAAATATTGTATTTTAGCCTGCATATTCCATTAATGTTGAGAATGTAAAGTCTGTGAGTGTTTTCAAATGTAGGATGGCTTTTTGCCTATCACTAGACGTAAACAACCACTTAATTCTCCTTTCTTCTGAAGCCAAACGTCAATGGATGGTGAAAGTGTCATCTACCATCTTATGCTTATGACCCAAGTGAGCATTCTATGTATTGTCTACACCCCTCATCCTCACTATCAAATCCGAATTCCAATACTTGTTTTGCAGGTTGGGTTATTGTATTTGTCAGAGATTAGTAATCATTCACCCATTCTATCTTTTAGACTCTGAGGATGAAGGTGAGTCAGAGGCAGCAAAACAGCTCGTTCAACCCATAGCGGAGAAAATTATAGCACAATATAAAGCCAAAGATGAGGAAGCACCACTACTGTTCTTTGTGGCCAGTGAGGTGAGTACAGGGGAAGATGAATGACATGTAGAATTTCCCTTCAGTGAATATGCCCAAATAGAATGTGAATATGGGCAAGCATGGTGTCTCAGAAGATGGATAGCATTGTTACCTTGCAGCTCTGGGGTCTTGTGTTCAACATCCCACCAAGGACAACATCTGCATGACGTTTGTATGTTCTCCCTGTGTTTGCTTGTTTCTTTCAAGACTCCACAAATGTACTGTTGTCTCCATAAGAAACTGGCCTTAGTGTGTGTTTGAGAAAATAGATTGGGAATCACACTGGGGACAGGGGCTGATGCAAATGAAGACTTTTTACAGGGCTGCAGAAAGCGTTGGCACTATATAAGCAACAGAAAAATGAAATACAAAACTACTGTCTATGTGCAGTGGAAAGTAGACTTTTTAAAGGGAACCAGTCATGTTGACCATGGTGTTTGAGCTGCAGGTAGTATGTTATAGAGCAAAAGGAGCTCAGCTTTATGGGAAAGGATTCAGTAAAACATGTCATTTATCCATTTATAACCATGCTCATTCTGGGTTTTAAAGTCAAGGAGGAGGTCCTATCAGTGACTGCCAGCAATCTCTGTATACACAGTCATAGAGGGAAGGTCGCCAATCACTGATAGGACCGTCTCCTTGACTTCAAAGCCCAGAATGAGCATGGATATAAATGGATGAAATACACGTTTTACTGAATCTTCTCCCACAAAAGTATATATCGGTCTGCTCAGCTCTTCCTGCTCTATAACATGCTGCCTGCAGATAAATTAGCCTTTTCATGGTGACATGTTCTCTTTAAAATATCAGGTGATGTCACTTCAATTGTGGTGATAAAATAAGTATGAAGGATTTATCTGCTGAATGCATGGTGGATATGTCTGTTTCTTGCTAAAGGCAGGAGATCTCAAATCCGTCCTACTTTAATTAATTGTTAGAAACTGGTCCAAGCACCTTGGCATCTCTTCTTTAATACTGGTAGTACTGCCATTTTTCTGTGCAGTCTCATGTAGCTGGTATGCAGGTCCTTGAATCCAGGAATGGAGACCAAAACATGGAGCAAGGCCCCCACTCAAACCTTCTTTACATTTTATTTGGCTTTCTCAGAAAATGGAATTTGTATGCAGAAACATGGTCTTTTTTTTTGTTTAGCTGACTAATCGGAATTTTAATGGAGGCTCCAACCTTTCATTCAGAACTTGAAGAATGTTTTGTAGCAAACATTTTTGTTATTGTGTAGTCTGATTGCTCAGCTCAGAAGGCATACCAATGGCCACTACCCCTGGTATGCATTCGGATTCTTCCTAAATGTAAAGAGCTGTGAGATATACAGTATATAAAAAAATATGCACAATTTCATTTATTTTACATATTTTCTAGGAAGAAATCCCAGAGTCTGTTAACTATAATTTTGACAATTTAACTGGACATTTGCAAATTCCGAGTTAGTGGCGCAATACAAAAATACTTAGGTAATGAAGAAAACCTTGTAAGCGTTCATATCTCTGGTATAAAACTGTATGATGTTCTGTCCAAAATACCATCAATCATTTGGACTTGGAAAAGAGACACACGTGGGACTTAGTGGTTTCAGACCCTGGGTGTGGCAATACAAACTAAAGCTGATTGCTTGAGTACACGGCCCATCTCCAGTGAGTCAGGCCAGGCTGCGTGATCACACCTCATTTTACAATTTGATAGAAAATAGAAGATTCTTCAAACTTGTTTTCCAGTACTCTTACCTGGTTAGACTTCTGTTATTAGACTTGTGAACTGGGGTAGTCTGTGGGTGGATGAAGACTTTGGTTACTCATAAAGGCAATAAATATGGATTTTAAGGCAGGGTTGAATTAGGGGCTGTTTGATTTATTGCAGAATGAACAAATTCATATGGGATTGAATCAAGGTAACGGCGCATAGACTGCTAGGAGGATGCAGTTACCCTCTACAGCAGGGATGCTCAACCTGCGGCCCTCCAGCTGAGTAAAACTACAACTCCCACCATGCCCTGCTGTAGGTTGATAGCTGTAGGCTGTCCAGGAATGATGGGAGTTGTAGTTTTGCAACAGCTGGAGGGCCGCAGGTTGAGCATGCCTGCTCTACAGCGTTACCATGATTTTAGCCACATCTGCTACTTGATAAGTTATTCAACAGATGTAAATTTTTGCCTTCCCACACCAAATCTAGCATTATAAATAATAATAAAAAGAGAATTAAAATTCAAGGATTGTGATGCATTATCCCAAGAGTCAAAAATGCTTTAATATTAGTTCTATTTTCTCTCATACTTGGAAATTGACAGATATTAGTCTTCTCAATGAGGAATACCTTGCTGGTCAGATTATGACGACAAATTCTTCCACCATGTAGTTCATTGTCCTTTGAAACAATCATCATACTTGGGATTTTTATACAATTTTTTTTTTCTATATGCATATGGCGGTGTATGCTATTTGTATATGCCTCCTGGATTGTACAATGTTACTTCTTGTTTCTTAAGATTTTTTTTTTTATATTTTATAAAATATTGTCTGAAAACTCTTTTCTATCTAGAGTTATATTCTAACGAAAAATACTAATGTGATAGCACTCTACATCCAGCATTCCTCCATGCTGGATGCGGCATTGGTGTACATTTTGGCCAAAGCGTAATAAGCCACTCACCACGTCAAGGTCGCCTCAAATGAGTGGTCCCTAACACTAGTTCCTACCTGTTCATGGGCCATGACAGCCACACAAAGTCCAGGGAATGCAGGTACAGCATACACACCAAGCACACTCTGCTTTTAACCCCGTCCGGTGCCATTACAGCTTTCATCGGATCCAGGGATGCAAGTACCAACATGCACGCTGAACCCACCATATACTTCTCCTGGAGCCAAATGGCTACTAGTAGGTGCTATATAAGCAGACTCAGTTTTATAGTGACTTTAAAACCAGCCTCCAGGACAGATTGACTGGTCAGGTGTGCATGATGTGCACCTACATACAGGTTGTGCTGACCCAATCCCCCATATTTTTTCTTTAGAGTTATATTCTATATTTGAGCAAGACTCATTCTGTATTTAATGTTTCTCCAAGTTACAAAAGCAGTCAGGTCTCTGCATTCCTTAAACCAGATGTACAACCTTATGGTCATTTATCTAGGTAGACTTTGCCTTGTCTTGACAGATCTTTGTTCTGCCCATAAGGCTAGAGATTAAGATTCCTAAGTCAGAAGCTGAAGCAACCATTCACAGTCTGCTGGATTTCAAGGCTACTTACTGCATCTGTATTCTCTTTTTTATCTATTTTATTACTTGACTTTCCTTTCTGATAGGTTGTTACATTTACTAATATTGTCTAAAAGTAAGAGAATGCAAACTTAGACCGTCTTACACTGCACCAGGTTTATGATGATACGTCTGGTGCACCTATACACTGTCTGGTCTAAGTGCGATCCACCTGCAATAAAGAATCACTGGTTCTCCCAGCAGGCCTATGTTTACCTGGCTGCAGGGGTGACATCACATTGACAACGTGACACCGCTGCAGCCACTCACTGGCCTCAGTGGTGCACCCAAGCAGCCAGTGATTGGCTGCAGCGGTCACAGGTTGTTCACATGGTAATACTGTTGCAGCCAGATCTAGAGCTGCAGCACAGGATTTATTGCGTAAATAACTATTCTTTGCTGAAACCAGACAACCCCTTTAATTTCATTAATGTGCTCTTCTCTAAGCATTTTGTAACCAGGCTTTAAACTGTTGGCTGACTTCCCTACCCACATGTCAGTGGGATAAAGGCTTATTTCCAACACTTGATTTTCATAAGCAGCGCTGCAGTAGATAAATATCATATCTGCCAGTAGAGCTATACTATACCCCATTTTTATGTTGGTAAATAAGTGGCCTGATTAGATGGCTGTCTTTTATTACGGAGTATTGAGTCACTTTGGGGCTACAAATATTGCGATTCAGTACTGGAATCTCTTGTGCGTTAGGGTTTCCATGCAGGTAATATGATGGAAAGCAGGTACCAGCCCAGTATATGCATGTTGCCACTGTTGTCAGCTTATTGCCCCCGCCAACTTTGATCCTGAAGAACTTGTTTAATTGTCATTTTCAGCCTTCAAACCAAATGGGAAGATTTCGATCCATTTCTCATAATTTGCATTCCTTAAAATTATCTGTGCATCACGTACAGTACTTGAGATTACAGTAAGCAGTTGCATCGGTGAAGGTGTGGCTAAATCTGCTAATTTTTTTAAATAAAGTGGTGTGAATGCTATTCCCGTTTCCATGTCTGTGATCTATCACATTATTCAGTCAGCACAGAGACGATTTTGTAACCGTGTTCACATCTGTTTCTCTTCAGCAGTCCATTCCAACTGGAGAGGAATTCATTTCTAAAATGGGAGGAGCACGTTATATGTCATTTCAGGATTTCACGGCCATGGTGCTAGACAGCGAGGGCCAAGCCTCATCTTTAGTGTCCTCACTTCATCTCTATTCAACCTAGAGCTCTAACTTATCATCAGTGATTGCTTCTCAGTGCTCCTGTGCTCTATCTCAGCTTATGGTATGGATTCTCTGAGTCCCAGGAATCAAATTAAAGGATACCTACTATCAGAAGTAATAAAGTCATAAGGACTGGAAGTTACATGGGCTGCTGTTTGCGGTAATCCCATTTCTTGGACTGATGTCTCCTAAGTTCACTGCTGTCATGAAGCCATTTTTATAGATTTAGCAGAACCAGGGGAAGTAAAATTGATGGTTGCCCATAGCAAGTAGTTTGCTGCTTTTATTTTTCCAAGAGCTTAAACGAGCTGGAAACTGACTGGTTGGAAAAGGCGACTTCTTCTTTTTCCTTTGCTATAGTTTTGTTAAATCCGATCTGCTGTATGGTTCCAAATTACCATTTACATGGCTTTACGAATAACTTATCATAGAATAAGATATTAAAATGGCTTACACATAATTTCATATACGCTATAGGCCATTTTATGTATTTCTGTTGGTATTGGAAGTCTCCTTTAATTGCTGAAACATTCAATCAATTATTTCTTCCACTTTTCTTGACTTTAACAGGCCTTCATTCTTTATACCGACCCTGCATTTGGCATATTGGCCCGTTAATTCCACCACAGTTGGCTATGAGTAGACAGTTTATTCCACCCTGTTAACCATTACTGGCCTTGTGCTCTATTGGAACTGCTAGAGAGGAGCAATGTAGGGTTGTAAAAACAGGAAAAGTAGGATTCAGAAGGAATGGAGAAGGATGGAAGAGTTATATTTGTATTACCTATTTAATATTCGTATACTAAAACAAACAAAACATAATTGACACTTAATATTAATATGAGAGCTCAGCAAAGTGGCCTAGGCACTGTGAATATTACATGACAGAATGCAGCAGGGGAAGGAGGAGAATAGGATAAAGCCAATGACAAACCACGACAGATAAATGGTCTTCACACATTAGCGTTGTACGCTGTGTAAAGTTCTACAAATGTCATACAGTCATACAGTGTTTTGGAAGGTTGTCCATGATTTTATATTTAGTTATGCATCTTATTGATGAAGCATAACACAGATTTTTTATATTTTTTTTTAAATAAAAAGTATTTAAAATGAATCCTTCCCCTTGGCATCCACAGTCTATATGTATATGGTTAAGCCTGTGCAATGTATAGGACACCCATTCTCTGCTGTTGCCATGTTACATATTGACTCAAAAGATTACAGACTAAGAGACCCCATTCTTGTATAGTCTGACTCCTAGCTAAATTCTATAAATTATAAATCACTAGTCAGATCTCACAATTCTATGCACAATAAAGGCATAGCAGAGTTAGAGAGGGTTCAGAGAAGGGGAACTAAAGTAATAACTAGAATGGGTGGACTACAGTACCCAGAAAGATGATCAAAATGAAGATTATTTACCTTATTTTCTGCACCATAAGATGCACCTAGATTTTAGAGGAGGAAAATAAGAAAAACATTTATTATTTTTAGCAGACCCCATAGGTCTTCATCAGACCTCAGTTCAGACCTCCAAATCAGAGCCCCTTTTTTCATCAGACTTCAGATCAGACCCCCAAATCAGGACCCCTTTCCTCACCAGACCTCAGATTAGACCCCTATTCCTTATTAGACCACCATCAGATCTCAGGTGAGACATACTGTATAATAAATTTACTTACCTCTTCTGCTGTGGATGATGGAGCCACTCGCAGATCCAACAAGCTCTTCCTGCACTCACTGCTCCCTTGTCTTCTGCCGGCACCTCACTGTACTGTGACCTGAGGTCACACAGCATCAGGTCACAGCACAGTGCTCCCCGGTACTACTGTGTAATGGTGAGTGCTTGCATAATGGAAGCAGTCAGTAGTATTTTCTTCATAAGACACACTAACTTTCCCCCCTACTTTTGGGGGGGAAGTGCGTCTTATGGTGCAAGAAATATGGTAGTTTATTTTAAAAAAAGACTGTTGGGAGATCTAATAAGCATGTATAAATATATTAATGGTCATCACATATATCTCTCCCATGATCAATTCATCAGTCACAGTATAGTGTGCAGCTTCGAGAGACTTACATGCTCTTACTATAGGCTATAGGTCTTCTACTTAGTCTGTTTGCATCAAAATGTTTGAAATCGGGAATAAACGGGCGAACAGAGTAAAAGCTATTGTTTATGTCTAACTAGTCTGTGACTATACAGGCATTAATGAAATTATTTACAGCACGGTGTGTGCCCCCTATGAGAAAATCTGCTCTATACACTCTCTAAATAAAAGAAAGATATAGTGAATTCTCTGTGGTGAGGTCTGATAATCCCCTGGCACAGGCATGCTAGAGAATGCAAGCTTTCTAGAATAGCAGCATTGTTGGCTGTGTTGCTATGCCCCTAATAATGCAGATGGCACTGCGCTGTGTATGCGGCCATTGTTTAGATGGCGCAGTAAACACATCTCATGCTTCCCTCATTGCTAGGCTAAGATCTTGGTTTATTGTCTTCTACAAGTGTTGAGTCCTGGAACTAATTTGCAGGCGCTCAGAAACCTGAACATCTATCTCAATGAAGCGCGCAACTTGTACAAAGCAGTCCTTATTGAAATATGGCATTTGAACTGGCACAAAGCCCATGACATCCCCCATCGAGGTGATGTCTGTATATCTACGTAATTTATCCTGGAATTTCCTGTTCTTTCTCTCACCATTTTCTATGCTTTCAGAATACTGCTGTCCTGGCACTGCCCCTTGTTTAGTCAGAGAGAAGTGGCTGCCGATACCCTCTAGTGAAAAGAAATATGATTGCAAGTTCAGCATTATGCACATTTTTGTGATATAGTAAGCATTGCCGGAGACTGAGTAAAGATACAGGTAATGTGGCTCCTTTGGATGTTGATGCCACCCTACATCTATCATCTGTCACAGAGTAGTAAGGGCACATTGACTGAGACTGCACCCCTGCCACATCAGCCCCAGGTATGACCATGTGTGTACTGCCCCTACACAATGGTCTGGGATCATAGCATTTGGTATATAGTGGACTGGTATTTCACTTATTTTTATGTATAACTTTTTTTAACCACCATATAATTTATGCATATACTATAGTATTTGTCATTTGCCTTTTTGTATTGGGAAAATCGAAAAGGTGATTTATTTATTTTCCTCTTGCATGCTAAGGGTATGCATGTTGTTTGATACTAGATATAAAAAGTGTAAATGAAAGCACAAGCTCAGTGGCGTGGCGGAAGTGGAAGCAGACCACACGACTGCTATGTGGCCTGGGGGAAGGAGGGGTGCTTGGTGCTTAACTCCATCTCCTGTTTCTGATGTGAAGACGCTGCATTTTCATGGAGTTCAGGGGAAGGAGATTATTACAGCTTCAACTGCAGACAATGGTAATTTTATAAACTTGTATGCACTGAGCTCCCCCTAGTGGTAGCTGCAGGCAGACAGCTTTGCAATATGTGAAGTGAAGGAGATTATACATTGAGAAATATGGTGTTCAGAATGAGTTCCATATCATTGAAGCACCAGTTGCACTTTTTCTGACATAGAAACTAAATAAAGTGGGTGAGGCGGAAGGGAGACCTTTTTTTATCACAATTTTTTTTTTTTTTCTTCTAGTATAATAAAAGAAAAACAAATTTCTCGCCCCATCTATTCAAACTTCTCCAAGCTATGCATGGTGCACGGACAATGCAGGACTGGCCTCATAGTGTAATAAATCCTTTAGCAAAGTTTGATAATATCCAGCACTCAATATTAAAAGCTCTTGCATGGATTAAAAAAGGAGGATCTTTTAATATCGAGTGCTGGATTTTACTATAAAATGTCTTCTGCTTAAAGGGGTTGTCCCACGAAAAATATTTTGCAGTTTTCAAACCAGCAACTGGATCGGAATTAGTTTGTAATTGCATTTAATTAAAAATTTTGCATGAAGTTACCGTATTTAACAAAATGTATCTGTATAGCGCTACTTGCTGTTTTGTTTTTTTGTTTTGTTTTTGCGAATATAACTGGTTTATAGTGGCTCACCCCTCCTAACACTATGGCAATGGTGCTCTGCTTTAAAGTGGTTCACCCAGTCACTTGCTTGAGATAAAATCTTTATGTAACAAAATGGCAGGCACTCACCATCTGTATTCCATATATATGAGTTAAAAGTTGTTGTGCTTATAAATGACATTTATTCTCAATAAAAACCATCATAAAAAAAACATAAACATAAAAAGTTAGAGAAATTGCACCAGACCTATAGATGCTGTGACCTTGGTTGCTTTAGTAACAATAATTTACGGGTTAGTAAATAAATGTTGGGGATTCGTTAATAATAACACATGCAGTTGTTGATGAAGTTGTTAATAAAGTTACATCAATATCAGTCAATATACACTGTAGGGTTCAACCCGTGGTAGTATGTGCTCCTGTTAACAGCATCCAGTATACGGTTTTGCTGGCAATGGTTTTTAGATTACTAAGTGTTTTCAGTGGGTTCAATGTTATGCCCACAGAGTTATAAACCGTTGAAATAGTGTCTGTTCCAACACTTTAATAGCGAGTTCACATTCAATGTGGTGGTTGACACTTAAAAAGGATTTCCAGTGGGTATATTCCTCTATGGACCCGTTGGTGTCACATAAGTTCATATAGTGTTGTTGTTAGTTATTCTGTTAGTAGTTATTCTGTTTAGTTATTTTGTTTCTCTGTCTCTACTCACAAGAGACTGGGTTTCGCTTACTACAGGGGTGTCCCACCTGTGGTACAGCTACTCACCCGACCCCGAAGGTTGTCTTCTGTTGTGCGATGTATTCCGCACTCAGGATCGGCGTCCCACTTGATTTTTAATTTCTTTGTTCGGCTCACTGAGATGGCCGCACATGCTCAGTTTCATCTTTCAACAGCCTCCTAAGTCGTGATAGGGAGAGCATGGACACACCCCTGAGCTGTCAGTTTGATATAAATCTAGCAGTGAATGTGGAGATCTCTGGACCCATGTGAGGTACAGGGCTGGTTCTAGCTTTGTTAGAAAGAGACTGTCGTGTATTATATGATCTCTGATTTAATTTTTTTTACATTAGTCATGGGATAACCCCTTTAATCAAAAAAGGGCATAAATTCTTCAGAAATCAGTTCGTTCCACATTGCCTGGGAGTGTTTGACACACATGTACTGGTAAATTGGTGGTGCACAGGGTCCCATACTATTTTACCTATAGGACCCTATAAGATGTGTTCACCCGGCACAAGCTCAACCATAAAATGATATATTTTAGTTATGGGAACTAAACCTATTTGTTTTACGATGAATGGTGCCCTAGAGAGACAGCATTGTGCAGCATTGCTAAGTCATTACTGCTGCTTTGCCATCGACACAGCCACTTAACCATATGTAATGAGAAATGTGCAGCACAGCTTACTTGTATCGGCAGTGTCAGCAGCTATTTGACATCTTCTGTTTCTTAGCAACAAAAGGGAGGCTTTTTCACAACCACGGCAATCCATCTTTTTAGCAGTACTCTATTCCTGTCCTGCTTACAATGCCACGTAGTGGTGGTTTATTTTACCCTTCTACATAAATGTGTTTTAGGGATTTTTTTTCCACTTTAACTCTTTCAATGCAAAGTTGTATGTAATACAGCATTACTTTAAGCAATTGTCATGACTATAAGCTGCAAGGCTCTGCGCAGGAGCATTATATATCCATGTTGCTATGTGGTTTGATCTTTGTATATTGGACTGCAGTTTTGATATATTTTATGTATATACAGTAGTTGTTCATTGTGTATTAGTAAAGATCTTATTATGAGATATATTTAGCCATATTTTATGGCAAGAGTGACGGTTACCTCTGTAGTATTGTATCATTCAGTGTGTATTGTTGGTTGGGGTGAGCTTCATTAGTATTTTCTTACTAATATATCATAGATGTGCCTTGGTCAGCAGATTTGTACCTATGACACTGGCTGATGTGTTCCATGTCACTTGGCAGCTGAAGACATCATATGTGCTCGCATTGCTGAGAAAAAAAATTATAGGGGTCATTTATCATACCATAGCGACCAATCAGATTCCACCTTTCAATTTGGACCGCTCCTTTGGAAAATGAAAAGTGGAATCGGATTGGTTTCTATGGGAAACTAAGCCAGTTCTACTTTACACCAGTTTGATAAATGACCCCATATGTTTTAATATATGCAAATTAGCCTCTAGGAGCAATGGGGGGGTTGTTGCTACACATAAAGGCTCTGCACCCCCTGCATTTTGATTGACAGGACCAGGAGTGATCACATTTTCACTGCCTGGCCCTGTCAATTAAGATGCAGAGGGCGCAACATCTGCAGCGAAAGCAGAGCCTCTAGGTGTAACGGCAACGCCCCCGTTGCTCCAAGAGGCTTGTTTGCATATGGTGCATATGAACATGGGACCAACACAGATGCCTTCAGCTGCCAAGCGCACATGTACCAGGTTTCATAGGTATAAAGCTGCCCTTTAAGTGTGATATTATTTTAAGCTCCATAATCATAGACTTGAAAGGAGCTCTTGCTGTATTATTTGGGGAGCAGGATGAAAAGTTGAACTTCCTGCTTCTTTGTAGGAGAAGGTGACTGGAGCTGTAAGCAAGATCATGTGCTCCTGATATACGGTTTTAGAGCAATTTGATAAGAATTCTGCTCAAATAGTTGTCTGAGCATCCATACTGTTTACCTTCATTTTTTCCCTCATAGATTCTGTGTGAAATAAATGCTGAAATGCTGCATTGTTATGTTGTATTCGGGAATTATATTACACCTTGTGGATTAATGCGGCCTGTAGAAACTTCATGTGCCACAGCAGCATGCACATAGGACCTTTTGTGCTTTTTTCCAGTGGGATTAGTGGTGTCTGAGCCATTAACCTGCATTTACACAGAGTTTATGCATCGGGAAGGGCACAGTCTAAAGGGAGTCCATGTAATGTTTATTGAGGAAGTGCTTGAGATGAAGTCTTTATATGCTCTATTATTCTTGATACGCCTTTATGTCATCAAGCAAATCACAACAGTAGGAACTAATGAGCCTGACTGTGGGAAATAACATTTGTCTTTACGCTTTCAGGATGACATGACGGACTCCCTGCGGGATTTCACTAACCTCCCAGAAGCTGCGCCTCTGCTGACCATACTGGACATGTCTGCCCGGGCAAAGTATGTCATGGATGTGGAGGAGATCACGCCGGATATTGTGGAGAATTTCGTCAACGACTTCCTAGCAGAAAAACTGAAACCAGAGCCTATTTAACAAGATCTCGATCAGTATTCATGCCTTGCATAAAGAATTATTATTTAAGAACACAAATGCTTACCCTGTCGCCATAAGGATTTTATCATATTATCTCTCCAGAGAACGCCTTGTCAAGGTGCCTTTTGTGTCATGGTTTTAAAAACTGATCCTCTACCAGAACTGTCTGTTGCCAAAAGCCTCTTCAGAAAGCCTCACCATCGTTTTGTATTCCAAGCCTGGATTTGTATCTGTCATCAGCAGTAGACCCTAAACCTCTGTCATTGAGAATTCCCTTTATATGGGTTTGATATGATAACTGGGTTTGTAGTAAATGTGTTTTTTTAGAATTGGATTTGTCACCTGTCCTCCCTGTCAGGTTCCCACTGCATTTATCATGCCTTCTCCTGTGTTTCACATGCAGTTTAATGTTTTCTTTGCTTCATAGCTTTTGTTCTGTTCCAGAGCCTTGTGACTTGTGAGCAGGGATTCACCCATCAGTATTCAGTGTTCTCGGCTGGATGGTATTAGCAGTGCTCTGCACATAACGTGTTGCCTGGCTTTCAGCCTCTTACCCTCAATTCATCACTGGCTTGCTTGTGATATCACTCGTTGTTACCAAGCCTTCACATCTGTCATCTTTAGGAGTAACTTATATTTTGTATATTGCTTTTACAACAATTTCAGCTTTCGGTAAAGCCCAGGTAAACCTTCCTTCTGAACAGAACTAGAGACGTGTAACGTTTGAAGGGTTCGTTAAAGTCCACTCATCATCATTAATCACACAAAATCCTTGTGACATTACTCAGAACTTCTGTACTAGTGATGCAAACATACGTCCTTCTCAAGACTGGCACTATATATATTTTTTCTTGTACCTTGCCCTAAACAAGGTAGGCGAGTGGAAAAACGTGGAAACGTTTCAGACAAGTCTAGTCTGCTGTTTTGTCGTGATTTTCTTCTCACCAAACAATCAGGATGTCTGTCAACACAAAATTCACAGTTAAGCCAGGCTCAATGACTTGTGAAGCTAGCTCAGCTGACTGTAGTGATACCTGTAACTTAGGACCCATGCACACGACCGTAGGCCGGCAGGTCCGTTTAATGGGTCTGGATCCGTCTGCGGAATCCGCACGCAAATTGCTGTCCCCAATGCACTGAACGGCCGTGTGCATGACCCCTAGAGATATGTTGATTCATTCAGGAGGAAAAGCACTGTTTATCCATTTGCGTATAAACAGGTAAGTGCACCAAGGGCAGGCCCAAGCCACTCTGTTTATCTTTACCCTCCCTGCATAGTCATCTTGCCAGGCCGAGGAGATGTAGGGGGCTGGCAGAGGAAGCAGGAGAAGCAAGGTGCACGTAGAAGCTTGGGCCCACCCTCAGTGCACTTAACAGCTCATTTGCATATGGATTCAAAGTACTAATTCTCCAGAATGAAGCAACGGATCCCTAAGTAAAAGGTATCATTACATTCAGCTAAGCTAGCTGTACAAGGTAGTGTGCCCGGTTTACCGGTGAATTTCCTGGTGACAGATTCACTTTAACAGAATGGATGCTTAAAGTTGTGCTGTGACACTACTAGAAGTGTTATGCCTGGCTGCTTGACCAGTCCGCCGATCTACACACCATATAGAATTGATTGATGGCTCCGGGTATTTGTTACTGTGTTCCCTGGACAAACAGAAAAAACAACTTCAATAAAGTGGTCTTATGTCTAATTATTTCTATGCATCCTTCTATTACATCTGAAGCTTCAGCATGGTTCATATTGCTGCCATTTATGGAACACTAGAATGTAGGACATTGGAGGCACACCTACAATTGTTAGGTGTGTAAGAGTGAGAGAATGGGAAGAAAGGCATCGAAATACACACTTTCTGCACAGTGAAGTCATGACTCTGAAAAGTCCACTTCAAGTCGCAAAGGCTCCTGAAACTCTTAGATCTGTCATTAGTTTTATGGTGTCCTAAGGTGCCCTTAGTAAAATGTTGTGTCACTGTCTTAAATCTCATTTCGACCAGCTCCACGGTTCCCCACTTTGACTAATATATATATAAAAAAGAGTCGCTCTCCTGACATGTCTGTTTTAGTAACTACTTGCTTTCCCCATGTAATAACAATTCTGCGGCCTTTAAGCTACTTTCACACTTGTGTTCGGGGTTCCGCTTGTGAGTTCCGTTTGAAGGCTCTCACAAGCGGCCCCGAACGGATCCGTACTGCCCCAATGCATTCTGAGTGGATGCGGATCCGCTCAGAATGCATCAGTTTGGCCTCCGCTCCGCTCAGCAGGCGGACACCCGAACGCAGCTTGCAGCGTTTTCGTGTCCGCCTGGCCGTGCGGAGGCAAACGGATCCGTCCAGACTTACAATGCAAGTCAATGGGGACGGATCCGTTTGACGTTGACACAATATGGTGCAATTTCAAACGGATCCGTCCCCCATTGACTTTCAATGTAAAGTCAGGAGTCCCTATTAATATACCATCAGATCTGAGTTTTCTCCAATCCGATGGTATATTTTAACTTGAAGCGTCCCCATCACCATGGGAATGCCTCTATGTTAGAATATACCATCGGATTTGAGTTACATCGTGAAACTCAGATCCGACAGTATATTCTAACACAGAGGCGTTCCCATGGTGATGGGGACGCTTCAAGTTAGAATATACTGAGAACTGTGTACATGACTGCCCCCTGCTGCCTGGCAGACACCCCCCCCCCCCCCCCCTGTATTTAACTTATTGGTGGCCAGTGCGGCCCCCCCTCCCTCCCCAGTATTAATTGTAACCAGTGCGCCCCCCCTCCCTCTATATTCATTGGTGGCCCGGCCAGTGCGGATTCCAAGTATTGTGACCAGTGCGGCTTCCCCTCTCCCCCCCCCCCCTAATTAAAATCACCCCCCCCCCATCATTGGTGGCAGCGGAGAGTACCGATCGGAGTCCCAGTTTAAATCGCTGGGGCTCCGATCGGTTACCATGGCAGCCAAGACGCTATTGCAGTCTTGGCTGCCATAGTTACTTAGCAACAAATAGAAGCATTATACTTACCTGAAGAGCTGCGATGTCTGTGTCCGGCCGGGAGCTCCTCCTACTGGTAAGTGAAAGGTCTGTGCTATAGGCAATGCGCCGCACAGACCTTTCACTTACCAGTAGGAGGAGCTCCTGGCCGGACACAGACATCGCAGCTCTTCAGGTAAGTATAATGCTTCTATTTGTTGCTAAGTAACCATGGCAGCCAAGACTGCAATTGCGTCTTGGCTGCCATGGTAACCGATCGGAGCCCCAGCGATTTAAACTGGGACTCCGATCGGTACTCTCCGCTGCCACCAATGATGGGGGGAGGGGGGTGATTTTAATTAGGGGGGGGGGGAAGAGGGGAGGCCGCACTGGTCACAATACTTGGAATCCGCACTGGCCGGGCCACCAATGAATATAGAGGGAGGGGGAGGCCGCACTGGTCATATTTAATACGAGGGAGGGAGGGGGAGGCCGCACTGGTCATATTACTGGGAATCCGCACTGGCCACCGATGAATATAGAGGGAGGGGGGCCGCACTGGTTACAATTAATACTGGGGAGGGAGGGGGGGCACTGGCCACCAATAAGTTAAATACAGCAGGGGGCAGTCATATACACAGTTCTCAGTATATTCTAACTTGAAGCGTCCCCATCACCATGGGAACGCTTCTGTGTTTAGAATATACTGTCGGATCTGAGTTTTCCAAAGTGAAAAATCAGATCTGAAATAAACAGTTATGCAAACGGATCCGTTCTGAACGGATGCAAGCGTTTGCATTATAGGAGCGGATCCGTCTGTGCAGACACCAGACGGATCCGCTCCTAACGTAAGTGTGAAAGTAGCCTTATTATGACTCTATGCGGTACCATTTCTTTATAGAAATTTATGAATGAATTCTTAGCAGTTTGCAATGATGGTCCCGATGGGTGTTACCCAGGGGCGTAGCTAAAGGCTCATGGGCCCTGATGCCCTGAGTTCAGCTTGGGCCCCCATTCCCTCAGTGCTTTGTGACCAGGGGCAGGGAAGCACATAGCCTTACTCCTGCCTAAGGCAATAATTGAAATGGACCCCCCCCCCCCCCTTCCCCCATGCCAAATTCTTAATCTAACCCCTTCTCTCCAGCCAGAGCTGTAACTTGACCAGCATGCACTTTCTATAATACCTGTGTCTTGTGTGGCACATGGGTCTTTGGGCCCCGTAGCGACTGCTACCTCTGCACCCCCTATAGCTACGCCCCTGGTGTCACCAGTTGAGGGGGAGGTGTCCCTGCACAGTATGACACTGGCAGCACTGATTTGATAATGTCAGACTGCAGGGACACCCACTCCCAACTGGTAACATTTATCTGGACCTTCATTGCAAACTGCTAGTAATTAATTCATAACTTCTAGCAGAATAATAAAGGAAAGGCACATCGGAGTCATAAGAATAGATGCTCCAGAACTGTTGTTACATGGGAGATGCAAGTAGTTGCTAAGGCTACTTTCACACTTGCGGCAGGACGGATCCGACAGGCTGTTCACCCTGTCGGATCCGTCCTTCCGCTATTTTGCCGGACCGCCACTCCGTCCCCATTGACTATAATGGGGACAGGGGCGCAGTACGACGGTCGCACGGAGAAAGGCGGCCGGACTAAAAGTCCTACATGTCCGACTTTTTAGTCCGGCGGCCTCTCATCGCGAACTGCCGTACTGTGCCGGAGCTCCACCCTGTCCCCATTATAGTCAATGGGGACGGAGCGGCGGCACGGCGAAATAGCAGAAGGACGGATCCGACAGGGTGAACAGCCTGTCGGATCCGTACTGCCGCAAGTGTGAAAGTAGCCTAAAACAGACACATCAGGAGAGGTGACAGGTCCTCTCAGCAGTCATTGGCTGCATGATTTAACCATAACATTGTGCCGTCATAGTCATTGGCTGCTGCAGGTGGCTGTCTTGCCCACATGTGGCCATCTGTGTTGTGTGGCCATACCATTAGGCCGAATTCACACAAGCATATAGCATTTGTGGTATTTCTGTGCGTCATGGCCTTATGACAGATGCCTATGACAGTTAGACCCGTGGACAAGCTGTGGCAATTGTGGCATGAGCATAACACTAGTGTTTAATACTTCCAGCAGATACTTGTGTGAACAGAGTCCCTAAAATCCACTTATGTCTCTTCTGAACCTCTTATCATCAGTATTACCATAAAACAATGATCGGATGCATGTCTTCTTGAAAATAAGACTGCACTACCAATGACCACCATGTAATAGTTCAGCCACTGAACTGAATGGGGCCACAGCAACATGTGAGTCATGCTGTGATCGCATTCATTTCAATGGCTGCCCTACTACACAGCAGCCTTCGGCATATAACAGATGCCATGTCCGAAATCACAATGTAGTCCCCGCTGCCATAACAATGCAGTCTTTATTAGCTTATTGGAGCCCTCTGCGGCGTGTACCGTCTCATGTGGCACTTAACCACAGTGCAGCTGCATCACAACTGTGGCACGACCTCACAGTGTGGTCGATTGTACCCTTAGTCTAGTAACAGTGGTTATCAGTCTGGTTGGATAAAATTTTTAACCCATCTAGTACTATTATTTTTTTACAACATAAGGTCTTATATTGATTATATTCACTTGCTTCCTCAGGAAATATACTGTAGGTTTTGGCCCCATTATTGTTCAGCTAACTTCTCTTGATAGAACTGGTGCCACATGTAGTGTAGATGCTGCAGATCTTTCTATGGAAAATCTGCAGCCTTTACAATACCAGCAAGATGGATGAGATTTCAGAGAGACTATCCAAATGCTGCAGAAAAAAAAAAAAAACACAGTGTAAACTGCACTGTGCGTCTTCAATTCCCAGGATTTCAATTTATGCTATGGGTTTACATGTAGCACGGTGGCTCAGTGGTTAAATCTGACCAAGGACATCATCTCTCTGTGTTTGCGTGAGTTTCCTCTGGGTACTTCGGTTTGCTACCCCCTCCAAAGACATACTGATAGGGAACTTAGTTTGTGAGTAATGATGACGATGTCTGTAAAGCGCTGTGGAATATGTCAGCACTTATGTGAGTAAAATAAATAAACCTAAAGCAATGCCACTGCACAAAACTTTTTGTAGAGGTGGCCCTCCAGGTGGTTATCCAATCCTATAAACAGCCCCTCCATATGCCGGGCCTCTCACATTGAATATACTTGCCTGGATCCCCGCTCCCTGCGCCGCTCCTGGTCCCCGCACCGCTGTTGCTGCTTCTTCCTGTGCACATCCGGTGTCGGGGGCCTCCCTGGTGTCACCCATGATGCTAGGGAGGCCAGTCCCCGCCTGCCATTATTGGCTGCTCTCCACCCGACTGGATGTTTTCATCTGTGGACGGGGAGAAGCAGCTGTGGCGGTGCGGGGTAAGTATATTCACTGTGAGGAGCCCGGCATATTGGGGGGGGGGGGGGGCAGTTTATAGGATTGGATAACCCCTTTCAGTGAAAGCTGCTACTGCCTTAGGCCCCTTTCACACGGGTGAGAATTCCGTGTGGGTGCAATGCGTGAGGTGAACGCATTGCACCCGCACTGAATCCGGACCCATTCACTTCAATAGGGCTGTGTACATGAACGGTGATTTTCACGCATCACTTGTGTGTTGCGTGAAAATCGCAGCAAGCTCAATATTGTGCGTTTTTCACGCAACGCAGGCCCCATAGAAGTGAATGGGGCTGCATGAAAATCGCAAGCATCCGCAAGCAAGTGCGGATGCGGTGCGATTTTCACGCATGTTGCTAAGAGACGATCGGGACCCGATTTTTATTATTTTCCCTTATAACATGGTTATAAGGGAAAATAATAGCATTCTTAATACAGAATGCTTAGTAAAATAGTGATGGAGGGGTTAAAAAATGAAAAACAATTAATAAACTCACCTTAATCCACTTGAACGCTCAGCCTGGCATGTCTTCTTTCTTTTTTGATGAAAAGGAACTGTGGTGACGTCTCTGCGCTCATCAGATGGTCCATCACCATGGTAATGGACCATGTGATGAGCACAGTGACGTCATCAAAGGTCATTTACCCAGGTCCTTAAGAAAGAAGAGGAGATCCGCTACGCAATCAAGTGGATGAGGGGAGTTAAATTTGTTTATTATTTTTAACCCCTCAATGGACATTTTACTAAGCATTCTGTATTAAGAATGCTATTATTTTCCCTTATACCCATGTTATAAGGGAAAATAATAAAATCTACACAACACCGATCCCAAAGCTTTCTGTGAAGAAGTCCGGGTTCAGGTCTGGGTACCAAACATGCCGATTTTTCTCACGCGCGTGCAAAACGCATTAAAATGCTTTGCACTCGTGCGGAAAAATCGCGCATTTTCCCACAACGCATCCGCATCTTGTCCGGCTCTCACACGCGACGCCCGTGTGAAAGAGGCCTTAAAGTGGTTACACACAGTCTTCTTTTTTTTTTTTTTTACAAAGGGGGTAATTTACGATGACCCTCTATGGCAGAAACTGGTGTAAAAAAAAAATTTGCAAACTGCTATTCTGTGACTTTTTAAACGCCATTGCGCCTATATTTGGGCACAGGTGGTGTTTCTACACTCTACGTCCTCTCCCCTTTTCAAAAAGGGCATGGCAGGGCCATCAGCCCCCGCTCATTTATCATCATTTACGTCAATTTTCTAGAGTAAATGATGACTGAAATCTATGCCAGCTCACAATCTAAGCGTGTGGACAGCTGGAGGATGTGCTTAATTTATGATGAGGCCTGCGTCTGGTCATAAATAAAGCACATGCTCTGGCAGCACAGTGGATATCAAGACCAGTGTACAGATGCTGCTCCTGATAAATGACCCCCAAAGTGGGGAGTTTTTTGCTTTTTTTTTAAAATAAATAAAACGCTGCGTGTGAAGGAAGCCTATCAAGGGTTTCAACAAAAACACTGGCCTGATCAGCACATACAGTGGTAAATTTTTGTGATGGTTGCTCTTAGAAAAGAAGTTAGGCCAAGTTCACACTTCAGTTATTTGATCAGTTATTTCCATCAGTTACTGTGAGCCAAAACCAGTAGTGAAGCCTCCACAGAGATGAGGTATAATGGAGAGATCTGCACCTGGTTTTGGCTCACAATAAGGCTCCATTCACACGTCCGCAAAATGGGTCCGCATCCTTTCCGCAATTTTGCGGAAAGGGTGCGGACCCATTCATTCTCTATGGGGACGGAATGTGCTGTCCGCATCCACATTTGCGGATCCGCACTTCCGCATCCGTGCTTCCGTTTCCGCAAAAAAATAGAACATGTCCTATTCTTGTCCGCAATTGCGGACAAGAACAGGCATATTCTATTATGTCGGCAATGTGCGGTCCGCAAAATGCGGAACGCACATTGCCGCTTTCCGTGTTTTGCGGATCCGTGGCTCCGTGTATCCGCAAAATACATTGCGGACGTGTGAATGGAGCCTAACTGATGAAAATAACTGATATGTGAACTCTGCCTTATCCAAATATGACACCTAGTGGATAGCCATTGTAATTGCAGCTTCTATATTTACAAGATTACTCCACCCAAAACATACATGCAGTGCATTTTATGATTTTAGGGAGGACCCAAAATGTTGCATCTGCATGTGATCACG
This sequence comes from Bufo bufo, assembly GCF_905171765.1. Classification (NCBI taxonomy): domain Eukaryota; kingdom Metazoa; phylum Chordata; class Amphibia; order Anura; family Bufonidae; genus Bufo; species Bufo bufo. Next base: position 390,271,015 of record NC_053391.1, read on the forward strand.
TTTAATTCACCTCCACCATGTCTCCCTGCAAGTCATGTCTCAAGGCTTATTTTAAGAGCTGAACATTGACTTATAGGATCGTTGCCTTACATCTGGTGGCATCAGAGGCAGAGCTTGTTAGGAGCTCATTTGCATCCCTTCCCTCCCTGTGAGTTACCTGTTTGAAAATTTGCACTTTTGACTTGTCTTGCACCTTTGGACCATATTGACATAAGGACTTTTTCCTATGCAGATTTTATTCTTTTAGTATATGGGAGATTTAAAGATGGATCTAGGGTACATCTACATGGCAATTTTGGCTGTGAAAAGTGTTGTGCGCCCAAGTATCACAGTGTAGCGGGGCTGCCATAGGAATAAACCGGGTTGCAGTGCGACTGGCATGTTTGCTGCGACTAAGGATGAGTGAATCTGTAAAAATAAATACTTTGTACCGAACTCAAGTTCGGTACAAAGGTTTTTGTTTTTTTTGCAGTAGAAATTAATTTATGAAGTTATCACCCGAAGTCTTGCAAGACTTCGCGAAATAATAACTTCGGCTCATCGGAGCCAATACATTCTGATACTGTACGGAGCGTTCGCTCCGTACAATAATCAAAGTTTCATGCGAATTGACTTCACATGAAGCATCCGAAGTCAATTCATTCATCCCTAGCTGCGACATGCAAATTTATTGTGATTTGAGTTTCGCAGTCGCTGCAAATATGCAAGTCACACTGCGACCCCATTCATTCCTATGGCAACCGCACTACACTGCTATACTTGGGCGCACCATGTAGACGTAGCCATGATAAAGAAGTCAAATAATATTTGGACGTGTTCAGTTTCAGTAATAAACCGGACAGTGCTGGGAAATAGCCTCAAATAATATAAGGCTCCATTCACACGTCCGCAATTCCGATCCCGAAAAAAATAGAACATGTCCTATTTTTGTCAAAAGTAAAATTGATCTTGAAATAAAAAAGAAGTTATGGTGCAGTACTATGGAAAGTAAATCATTACACAGGGAGATTACGTTTGGATGTTTGTCGGTTTTCTTGAGAATTTTGTCCACTGCTGTCAGGCCTTTATGGTGTTGGATTGACGTATACAAGCTGCATACATCCCAGGTCACCAAAATGGTATCTTGTTGTATCGGCCCCAGGTTTTTGAGGGTGTCTAGAAAAGCGGATGTGTCGAGTAAGAAGGATTTGTTTTTTTTTATTTCTGGGGTCAGTATTTTTTCAAGAAAAATGGACAGGGGTGAGAGGATGGAGTCAGTAGAGGCTACGATAGGGCGTCCAGGTGGGTTGAGCAGATTCTTATGGATTTTGGGTAGGGTATAGAAAACTGGAATGATTGGATGTCTATTGATGAGGAAATTGGCTGTCTCTTGGTCTATGGTGCCCTTATCAATGTATAGGGTGAGAGTATTCTCGATTTTGCGGGCTATATCTGCGGTAGGATTGTGAGTGAGTTTCTCGTATATCTTTTCATCGTTGAGCTGTCTCAGAATTTCCGTTATATAGTGGTCTCTGTCCATTATGACTAGAGCGCCGCCTTTGTCAGCTGGTTTGAAGATCAGATTTTTTTGTTTTGTTAGGTTTTTTAGTGCCTGTTTGTCTGTCTGCGTGAGGTTGCTTGTGAATTTCAGTTCGTGTTTTTCTATGCTTTTTCTAAAGGAAGACATATCTCTCTGAACCAATGATATAAAAGTTTCTACTGGTGGTTGGGTTTTTGGTGGCATGTAAGAGCTCTTACTCCGTAATGATAAGTCTTTCACTGAAATGAGGGTATTGGAACTTTGGGGAGTGGGTTTCTCTTTGATAGTGCTGAAATGGGTTGTCAGTCTAATACGTCTGAAGAATCTGTTTAGGTCTAATTCTAATTGAAAAGTGTTTAATATATGAGAGGGACAGAAGGATAAGCCTTTTTCCAAAAGTGTCATGTCTGTTGGAATAAGTGATTGGGAGGATATATTGACTACCAATGACTGCGTCCTTACCTGAGATCTCGTGATCACTGTAGTCGGTTGTGGTCCTTGTGGATACGTTCCTCTGTTGGATCTTTTTTGGGTCCTTGGAGGTCGGAAGTCCGTCTGTCTAGATCGATAGTTTGGATCTCGGTTGGATCCTGAGTTGGAGGAGTCAGTTGAGGAGGATCTCCATCTGGTGTTGGTAGAAGGGGTATCGGGCCAACGGTAGACTCTGCTTAGACGGTAGTCTTCAGTGTCTCTGCGGAATTTATTTCTTTTAGTGCCCTCGATTTCTTTCCGTTGGGTTGCCAGATGTGTTCTCAGTTTTTCTACTAGTTTGTCGTAGTCTTCTTGCGAGAGTATTGCTTGAAGTTGCTCCTCCGTACTTTTGATTAATTCTTTTGTATCTAGGATAGCTTGTAAGAAGGATAGGGTTAAAGTCATTATGTCGAAGGAACATTTGTTCAGTATTTGTTCGAACTTGGAACAGTAGTCCCGATTGTCTTTAAAAAAGGTTGGTCTTGTCCGTATCCTCAGGCCACGTGGTATACGCTTGACTTTGAGGTATTCGGCCATAGTTACTCTGTGCAATTCAAAGCTCAGAAGTTTTCTAGATTCTCTTTCCAGGTCTCTAGCCTTGAACTCAGAGCTCGGTGTTTGTAAAAAGTCACTTGTTAGGGAGACCTTTGACAGAATAGAGCTAATTTCATCATCATGGTATGAAAGCGTGTCGCTTGTCATGTTTCTGTCACGGTGCTTCAACAGGTTAGGGATTCTTTATAATTTCAAGCAGAGCCCTTGTAGCACACAGTGGATATTTCTGCTGGAGTAGGGTTCCCACCCCTGTCAGTAATAAATTCAAAGACTCCAGCCAAGTTGGTGTGAAGTGTAATTTTTGTTTATTTAGCAAACAGTGATAGTTGCTACGGCAAAATGGTAACGTTTCGGCACATCCGTGCCTTCATCAGACTGCAGCAAACAGAAAAGAAAAGAAATCAACGTACAGTGAATATGTCATGTATTATCATCAGCATACATGATAGCGACTATGTTCAATATGCATCAGTTTCTCTTAGATTTACAAACATATAAATGCAGGAATAGAAATAATAATACTTTGAAAGTCACAAAAAAGAACAAGCTTGCATACACATATTTACCAGGTAGAAGATTGAGGTGATTTGATACAGGTTGCTGCACCATAAGCGGCACTGGGTAAGTCACTCTTGAGTATCTGGACCATTATTCTTTGTACCTACCTACTGGCTTATAGATAGAGAGAGTACCTACCAGCAACCTGTATCAAATCACCTCAATCTTCTACCTGGTAAATATGTGTATGCAAGCTCTGCCACCTGGCGTTACAACAACAGTATTAATCCCCACTGTGATTATTTACTTAATGCACTACAGATATGACTGTTCTTTCATAAGAGGATGACTATTAATGACTGTGTCCTAGCCTACTCAGACCCAGTTTTCAACCTTGAACTGCAGCAGCGAAATCCTTCTGTGCCCTTGTTCTTTTTTGTGACTTTCAAAGTATTATTATTTCTATTCCTGCATTTATATGTTTGTAAATCTAAGAGAAACTGATGCATATTGAACATAGTCGCTATCATGTATGCTGATGATAATACATGACATATTCACTGTACGTTGATTTATTTTATTTTCTGTTTCTGCAGTCTGATGAAGGCACGGATGTGCCGAAACGTTACCATTTTGCCGTAGCAACTATCACTGTTTGCTAAATAAACAAAAATTGCACTTCACACCAACTTGGCTGGAGTCTTTGAATTTATTACTGACAGGGGTGGGAACCCTACTCCAGCAGAAATATCCACTGTGTGCTACAAGGGCTCTGCTTGAAACTTTGTTTCTATGCCATTTTAAATGCACAAAAAATTGGGGGATGGGACCATTGTGGAGAAAAACAATGGCAAAAATAAGTAATATAATATTGCTGCTTTTAGAATTGGAAACACTGCCATCATAAATTGCAAGGGCACACAAAAAAAAGTAAATTTTTTTAATGCAAACAAAAAATATCTGCCATAATGGACCATAGGCACGCTACAAATTTTCTAATCATGAATATCCCTTTATTTTTTATTCAAACATAGGGTCACTTACATCAATTTTTATTATCATATATTAACATCTATGTGAATAGTCTATGTATTTTTTAATAAATAAAAAAAAGCGGATGTTTTCTGGTTATAATTTTTTTTAAGTCATTCTATGTATACTAGTTCTGGTCCAGATATCTGGAGTTTTAGCATGACAGAGCATCTCACTAAACGAGCTTGGTCATACCATCAGATAGGAGGGAGTAAGGCCCCTTTCACACAAGTGAGTTTTCGGCACGGGTGCAATGCGTGACGTGAACGCATTGCACCCGCACTGAATCCGGACCCATTCATTTCATTGGGTCTGTGTACGTGAGCGTTTTTTTCACACATCACTTGTGCGTTGCGTAAAAATCACAGCATGTTCTATATTCTGCATTTTTCACGCAGGCCCCATAGAAGTGAATGGGGCTTCAGTGAAAAACGCATTGCATCCGCAAGCAAGTCCAGGTGCCATGTGTTTTTCACTGATGGTTGCTGAGAGATGTTGTTTGTAAACCTTCAGTTTTTTATCACGCACGTTTTTTATCAAAAGGGTGGGGGGAGGGAGGTATTCTTGAGAAGAGAGAGGGGTGTTTTTTTTGTTTTTTTTTCCCCCTCTGCTAGATGATTAAGATTCTTTCGTTAAATGTGAGAGGTTTGCGAGAAAGGATAAAGAGATATGCTATCTTTGAGTGGATAAAGAGGTTCTTGCCAGCCATCGTTTGCCTCCAAGAGACACACTTCGTTAAAGATTCCTTAAGGTAGTGGAAGGGTACCATTCGGTATACACTACTTATTCTAGAGGGGTTTTTCAATTTTGGTACATAAGATTAAATTTGAGTGTGTTGCATGTGAGGCGGACGACTGTGGTAGGTACCTCTTCTTACAATGTAATGTAGAAGGGGTTAAAATGGTAATCGCAAATATATATATTCCACCACCATACAAGCCAGATGTGTTGTACGAGTTGCATAGATTTATGTTGAATAGACAGGAATGTATAATGATTGCGATAGGAGATTATAATGCGGTAATGGATCCACTCAGGGATAGAATGTCTAGCAGAGGGGGAAGAACACAAAATGTAGATTTGTTTAAACTGGCCTTGGAGTTTAACTGGACTGATGTCTGTCGCTATCTGAACCCGGAAGAAACCATGTATTCCTGTTATTCCAAATCACATGGTCAAGAATAGATATGGTTTTGGGAAATAAAAACTTAATGATCCAAAATAGGATCTAGATAAATTATTTGCCTATGGCCTTATCCGATCATAGTGCTGTGGCAATGGAGTTGGACTTGAACAGAAAGCAAAATTTGCCAAAGTTTAAGTTTAATCCTCATTTGTTATCGTTAATCCCAGACAAAGAAAGTATATTGGTGGAGTTAAAAAAATTCTTTCAGGAGAATAATGACTCTTCTAATAGATTGATAGTTTGGGATACCGCCAAGGCATATTTAAGAGGATCTCTGTTTAAAAAGGTGAATTATTGGAAAAAAATTACTAAAGGGAAATCATTGGAAAAGAATTTAGAAGAAGCAAGATTAGTATGTATAATGAAGTGGATGGGGCTGCGTGAAAAACGCATTTCATCTAGATGCAATGCGTTGTGTTGTAAACGCAAGTAACTTAGCAACAGTGAAGGGATTTTATACAGGAAGTTGAGTTTGTCAGCGTCTGGCTCCAGGCAGTGCAGTGTGAAAAGTTTGTTTGGAGTGTCTCCTGCCCTTGCGGACCTATTTCCGCATGCCCAAGCCACCCAAATCCATGGACGTCGAGAGGCTCATTGTCCTCTTGCAGGAGAGGCCCTGCATTTGGGCTACAAGGTCAGGGGAATACCATGACCGGTACAAAAAGGATGCAGCATGGGTGGAAATAACCCTGGAGCTGTTTACCAGTATATGGGAGAAAACAAAAGGCCAGAGTTTGGGTAAGTAGCCAATCTATATATATATATATGTGTGATCCTTGCTGTCCTCCATAGCATAGCACATGTCATACGTTGTCCTCCCTAGCATAGCACATGTCATATATTGTCCTATGTAGGATTGTATATTTTGCAAAATTTTCCTTTGTTGTCTTTTTATTGAAAGTGGATGAAGTCAAGAATCGGTGGCCGAGCTGCAGGGACCAGTTCAGGAAGGAGATGCAGCGTCAAGGCCGTAGTGGTTCCGGGCCACCTAAGAAAAGGCCCTACTTGTTTAGGGAACTACTCATGTTCCTATGTGAAGTGATGTGTCACGAGGGTGTCGAGGACCACGCCTGACTCCGTTATACCCGGGGTCAGGAAGTCGCAGCGGTTGGCTGCACGCTCTATTTAAGATAGGGCTGTTTTCCTTATGGTAGCTTTCTGGGTTTGCTTAGCAAACCCTTTTGGCTCACTCAGGGATCCGTAGCTCCTTCTCCTCAGCTGTTCCTTGTCCAGCACTCCCAGACCTCCTTATATTTCTCTCTCACACTTCTCTGGTTGCCAGAGATAGAGCTTCCTGCCTGGACATCTATTCTGACCTTCTGGAGCTGTGTTTCTGCGTTCGCTGGTAGTTGGTCCAGTACGCTACCCTCCAGATCCCTGTTGCACCTTTTTGGTTTATTGTGGTCGCCCACCTGGGTGTATGTGTTTGTATGTTTTGTCTGTCCTCTCCCTGGTGTTTCCCTCTTAGTGATAGTGGTGTGGACTAGCGATCCCACCGGCCTGTTCACTATCCAGGGCTCATATTAGGGAAAGCCAGGGTTTAGGCACGCGATCGCCGCACGGGTGAGGAACCCGTCTAGGGACGTCAGGTGCCAGCCGCAAGGTGAGTTAGGGGTCACCACCTTTCCCTCTCCCTTGGGCAGGGCTTTCCCTGTTTTCCTCCCTGTGCGTGTCGTCGGTCATTACATTATCTCTGGCCATTATTTTGTGTAGGTAAAAAAAAAAAAAATTTTACCTACTTAGAATCCAGTATGGATCAAATTGCTGCTCTGTCCAAACAATTTCATGGCCTGTCTTTGGAGGTGGTAGGATTGAAGGCGTCGGTCCTCCAGCAACAGCAGCAATTACAACTGACTGCAAGCCCAGCGGTTGCTACTGGTAACCAGGTTGTTGCGGAACCCAAGGTCCCTCTCCCTGACAGATTTTCTGGGGGAAGGGACAAGTTTTTGACATTCCGTTAGGCCTGTAAGTTATATTTTAAACTGCGCCCTTACTCCTCTGGTAATGAAGATCAGCGGGTGGGGGTTGTTATTTCCCTGCTGCAGGGGGATCCGCAGTCCTGGGCGTTCTCTTTACCTACTGATTCCCAGGCTCTTCGGTCAGTGGATGAGTTTTTTGGGGCCTTGGGTCTCATATATGATGACCCTGACCGAGTCGCCCTGGCTGAATCAAGATTACGGAGACTCTTACAAGGAGAGCGGCCGGTAGAGGAGTATTGCTCTGAATTCCGTAGGTGGGCTACGGATACCCAATGGAACGACCCGGCTCTCAGGAGTCAGTTCTGCTCTGGGTTATCCGAAAGGGTTAAGGATGCGCTTGCATTATATGAGACCCCCTTTTCCCTTGATGCGGTTATGTCCCTTTCTATCCGAATAGATAGACGCCTTAGGGTCAGGTTGAAAAAACCGGAGCAATTGGTAACCCCTCCCAAGCAGCAGTTAGTCTGTACGGACTTAGACGAGCCTATGCAGCTAGGAGGAACTACTCGTCAGGTCCGTCCTCCTGAGGCTCGCCGTAGGCGTGGGGTTTGTTTTTTTTGTGGGGAGAGGGGTCATTTCATTAATGTCTGTCCTTCTTTCCTCAGAAACAAAAGACCGTCGGAAAAACTACTAACCCCAGGCTGTGTGGAGGATGTCAGCCGGGGGGTATACGTTTCCTCCATACGTACATCGCAATTTGTGTTGCCAGCGGTTATTATTTTTGGTGATAAGACGGAGACTATTTCTTTCTTTCTAGACAGTGGAGCAGGGGTAAATTTGATAGATGCCCATTTTGCCCGCACTTTGGGTTTGTCTCTCTGTACTTTACAGAGACCCATTCCCATATTCGCTATTGATTCTGCTCCCCTGTCTCAGAGAAACCTCACGCACATGGTTCATAATTTACACCTTCGGGTAGGGGACCACCATAACGAGATGCTTTCAGGTTATGTTCTGGAGGGGCTTCCCACTCCGGTAGTGCTGGGTCTTCCCTGGTTGGTAGCGCACAATCCAGTGGTGGATTGGCAGGCCAGGGAGATATTGGAGTGGAGTGAGCAGTGCAGAGAAAATTGCTTAAATAGCAATTGCTTAGTCGCCTCCATAACTACCCTACCTACATTTATTTCGGACTTTGAGGATGTTTTTTCTGAAAAGGGTTGTCAGAAGTTACCACCTCATCGTCCTTATGATTGCCTGGTTAACCTTATTCCCGGCGCAAAATTACCCAAGACCAGGTTATATAATCTTTCGGGTCCAGAGAGACAAGCCATGAAAGATTATATCTCCGAGAGCTTGGCTAAGGGACACATCAGACCCTCTTCTTCACCCGTGGCTGCAGGGTTTTTCTTCGTTAAAAAGAAAGATGGGGGCCTGCGTCCTTGCTTAGATTTTCGCGAATTAAATCAGATAACCATCCGAGACCCATACCCTCTTCCTCTCATTCCTGACCTGTTTAATCAGATTGCGGGTGCTAGGTGGTTCTCCAAACTTGATCTTAGGGGTGCCTACAATCTGATTCGTATTAAGGAGGGGGATGAGTGGAAGACAGCGTTTAACACCCCTGAGGGGCATTATGAAAATCTAGTTATGCCTTTCGGTCTGACCAATGCTCCTGCCGTCTTTCAACATTTCGTTAATGACATTTTTAGTCATCTAATCGGCAGGTTTGTGGTAATATACCTAGATGATATTTTAATTTATTCGTCCGATCTGAAAACACATGAGGTGCATGTCAGACAAGTACTGCAGGTCCTACGGACGAATGAATTATATGCTAAAATTGAAAAATGTGTCTTCGCCGTTCAGGAGATACAATTCCTGGGTTATTTTTTATCTGCGTCAGGTTTCCGTATAGATCCTAGGAAGGTCCAGGCAATTTTAGATTGGGATCTTCCTGAGAACCTCAAAGCACTACAACGGTTCTTGGGCTTCGCAAATTTCTATAGGAAATTCATTAAAAATTATTCACTTATTGTAAAACCGCTTACTGACATGACTAGGAAGGGGACTGATTTTTCTAAATGGTCTGACGCCGCTAAAGTTGCTTTTTCCTCTCTAAAAGAGAGGTTTACCTCAGCACCTGTACTGGTCCAACCTGATGTCTCTCAGCCTTTTATTGTTGAAGTCGATGCGTCAGAGGTGGGAGTGGGGGCGGTGCTGTCTCAGGGTCCGTCTCCTGGCAAATGGCGTCCTTGTGCTTTCTTTTCTAAAAAACTATCTGCAGCAGAAAAGAACTACGATATTGGCAATAGGGAACTATTAGCTATTAAACTTGCGTTTGAGGAGTGGCGTCATTTCTTAGAGGGGGCAGTCCACCCCGTCACTGTAATTACGGACCACAAAAATCTTCTGTACCTCGAATCAGCTAAGCGTCTCACCCCTAGACAGGCTAGGTGGTCGCTATTTTTTACCAGGTTTAACTTTGTGATTACCTATCGTCCTGGGGCAAAGAACACCAAGGCTGATGCACTATCTCGTTGTTTCCCTGGAGGGGGTAATGTGAGTGATCCGGTACCCATTCTTCAAAGAGGAGTGGTTGTTTCTGCGGTACACTCTGTTTTGGAGGGGAAGGTGTTAGAGGCCCAGGGGGACGCCCCGGTCTCTTGCCCCTCAGAGAAATTGTTTGTACCGTTGAACTTACGTTTCGAATTATTAAAGGAACATCATAATTCGGCACTTGCTGGGCACCCGGGTAGTAAAGCAACCTTGGAACTATTGTCTCGTCGTTTTTGGTGGCCAAGGTTGCGTCAGGATGTATTGGATTTTGTGTCTTCTTGTTCTACCTGTGCGCGCGCAAAAGTTTCACATACACGTCCTGCAGGGTCTCTATTACCACTCGTCATTCCCAATAGACCGTGGACACATCTGTCAATGGATTTTATCACTGACTTACCTTTGTCTGCGGGTAAAACAGTTATTTTGGTAGTAGTGGACAGGTTTAGCAAAATGGTACACTTCATTGCGTTACCCGCACTACCTAATGCTAAGACTCTTGCTCAGGTATTCGTCAGTGAAATCGTGAAGCTTCACGGGGTCCCCTCCGATGTTGTTTCGGATCGGGGTACCCAGTTTATTTCTAAATTTTGGAAAGCTTTTTGTTCTCGTTTGGGGGTACACTTGTCCTTTTCCTCTGCTTTCCATCCTCAGTCGAATGGACAGACTGAGCGTACCAACCAAAACCTTGAGACATATCTAAGATGTTTTGTGTCTGAAAACCAAGAGTTGTGGTCATCATATTTACCGTTAGCTGAGTTTGCCATAAATAATCGTCGTCAGGAATCCACTGGCAAGTCACCATTTCTTGGTGCATATGGTTTTCATCCCCAATTCTGTACTTTCAAAGAGGGGGGGTCTTCTGGGGTTCCCGAAGAGGAACGGTTTTCGTCATCTCTTTCATCGGTATGGCAGAAGGTGCAAGCTAACTTGAAAAATATGGGAGGTAAATACAAATGCATGGCTGATAAGAGACGGTCGCCAGGTCCGGACCTAGGAGTGAATGACTATGTGTGGTTGTCTACTAGGAATATTAAATTGAAGGTTCCCTCTTGGAAACTGGGTCCTAGGTTTATTGGCCCTTACAAAATTGTAGCCATCATCAACCCCGTGGCTTTTCGCCTGGAGTTACCTCAGACTTTAAAAATTCATAATGTTTTTCATAAGTCGTTACTCAAAAAATATGTTCCACCTCTAGAACCATCACCGCTGCCACCCCCTCCTGTTGTCGTGGATGGTAACCTAGAATTTCAGATATCCAAAATTGTTAATTCTCGTCGGGTCCGCCGCTCTCTTCAATATCTGGTGCATTGGAGAGGTTACGGTCCCGAGGAAAGAATGTGGGTTCCTGCGTCTGAGGTAAACGCCGACAGGTTAGTTCGGGTTTTTCATGCCTCTCATCCTGGGAGACCTGGTCCTGAGTGTCCGGAGGCCCCTCGTAGAGAGGGGGGTACTGTCACGAGGGTGTCGAGGACCACGCCTGACTCCGTTATACCCGGGGTCAGGAAGTCGCAGCGGTTGGCTGCACGCTCTATTTAAGATAGGGCTGTTTTCCTTATGGTAGCTTTCTGGGTTTGCTTAGCAAACCCTTTTGGCTCACTCAGGGATCCGTAGCTCCTTCTCCTCAGCTGTTCCTTGTCCAGCACTCCCAGACCTCCTTATATTTCTCTCTCACACTTCTCTGGTTGCCAGAGACAGAGCTTCCTGCCTGGACATCTATTCTGACCTTCTGGAGCTGTGTTGCTGCGTTCGCTGGTAGTTGGTCCAGTACGCTACCCTCCAGATCCCTGTTGGACCTTTTTGGTTTATTGTGGTCGCCCACCTGGGTGTATGTGTTTGTATGTTTTGTCTGTCCTCTCCCTGGTGTTTCCCTCTTAGTGATAGTGGTGTGGACTAGCGATCCCACCGGCCTGTTCACTATCCAGGGCTCATATTAGGGAAAGCCAGGGTTTAGGCACGCGATCGCCGCACGGGTGAGGAACCCGTCTAGGGACGTCAGGGCAGTCAGGTGCCAGCCGCAAGGTGAGTTAGGGGTCACCACCTTTCCCTCTCCCTTGGGCAGGGCTTTCCCTGTTTTCCTCCCTGTGCGTGTCGTCGGTCATTACATGATGGAGCTGCGTCCGTAAGTTAATTCTAGACACTGACCACTGATGCACTGTATGTTGTTGACTATGTTGGTAATGTGATTTTTAACTATTTGTAAATTAGAAATGTCATAGTTGCCGTTAGCAACCAAGCCGATTCCTCCTTTCATTAGCAAAAGTTGGTGAACAACATTACAAGTTGAATTGGATTTGTTGCTATGGGCAGCTATGACACTTCTAATTTCCCCAATGTTGCTACATGACCACATATGTAATATGTTGGTTAGTTCATGTAGTACTATGTGCTAAATGTATTTTGCTGATTATAGTAATATGTGACGTGACTATTTAAAAATAAAAGTGTGTTCATATATTAATTTACTTGTTCTGTTTTTGAAGAACGGAGGCCAACCTAGAGGAGGAAGCTGAAGAGTCCTCTCCACACTCCCTCTGGGCCACCTCCTACAGACAGTGCTGAAGGACCCCGCACCTCTGCATCTGCGCGTTTGTGGCCCTGCATTGATCCAATTCCTTTTAATTTCCATTACTGAAATAAATGGACTTTTGCACGATATTCTAATTTTTCGAGTTTCACCTGTACTTGGCCGTCTTCATCAGGTGTCGACTCATAGGTGCTTATGTAGTTGTGCAACACTACACACGCTTTGATGACCACATTCACATTTTCAGGGGCCAGCTGTATGGCCAAAAGAAAAACCCGCCATTTGCTTGAAAAAATACCAAAGGCGCACTCCACAAACCTTCTGGCCCTACTTAAACGATAATTAAAAGTGTGCCTCTTTGCATCTAAACCTCGCCTAGGAAAGGGACGCATGATGTTGGTAGAAAAGGCAAAACCCTTGTCCCCTACAGCCACATAAGGCGCTGGTGGGACAGAGGAGCAAGCAAGGTTTGCTGGCTGTGGTACGTCCAGTTGGTCGGACTGAAGCCACCGACCCATTCTGGAAGCCCTGAAGATGCGAGCATCTGCAGTACTTCCATAGGACCCAATATCTACAATTATATCCGCACCACTAGGCTGAAGAACAGCTTTTACCCCAAAGCAATCAGTCTCCTAAATGCTCAGAGACTATTGCCCCTTCCTAGGATAGAAACTACCACAGACTGAAAGTGACTGCTGCATTCGTGACCACATGATGATCTCTTGTCTGCAGTGGTGTCTGATCAGTGTGTATATATACTCATAAGCACTTCCTACTTTGCTCTTGCTATATATATGCTGTGAACTGTGAATAGTAATGCTTTCTAGTGCAATGTTTTGTTTTTTTTCTAGTGTAATGCTCCTGTTCCTCTGTCCATGGCATCTAGGATTGCTCCAAACAACATTTCATTGTATTACATTGTATTGTACAGTGACAATAAAGGCATCTTATCTTATCTTATAAGCCTGTAGTTTGTGTCAGCCAAGGCCAACAAAACTACAGAGAAAAACTGTTTATAATTATAGAATCGGGACCCTGAGTTCGGTGGCTTCTTAACCCATGTGTGCTTCCCGTCAAGGGCAATTTGGGAATTGAGCCCTCTCCTGGAAGCCCTGGGCTATATCCAGCTACTACTGCCTGGTTGGATGTGGCAGCACCGAAGCTTTCAGTCTCAACCAAACTCAAAATGTAATGACGAAAAACAGTTGCCAGTAGCCAGATATTTGAAATGAAAAACAAATACTAATTAGCACCATTAATACACAAAAGATCACATGTTTAAAAATCTTCAAAATTACTCATAAGTATCTCATGGCAATGTGTCTGGCAAGTTGAAATAAAATTATACCATACAACAAGATTGGGACTCAATACTTTATATTGAAATACACTTTAAAGTGAGGAAACCCGTTTAGCTACATCAACCTCCAGTCCATTACCATATACACACAAGTGACGTATCCTCATCATTAAAGGGACACTGACAGGCCCAAAAAGCATATTTAGGTATATATATGCCAGTACAGGTCTTATAAAGTGTATTAGAATCATCTAAGTATCCCCCCTGTCCACCTTATAAATACAGTAAAATGAAGTTTTATAACCTGCTTGAATCATGTTCAATCTGCCCAAGGGGCGGCGTTTCATCTCAACTTGCGCCCAGCCAGCCTTGCCCCAACTGCCGTTTGAAGCGCCGCCCAGCTCGTCAATATTCACTTCGCTGGGCGGCTACTAGTGTCCCCAACGCAAGATCCGGCGCATGCCCAATACAATACTATGGGCATCGGCCTCCGGGATCGCATCGCGCCTGCGCGCAGTCTGATTCTCAGAGGCCGATGCAGCCTCTGCTTTATGCGCATGCGCCGGGCACAGTTCATAGCAGCGCTTCAAAACGCTGCTCTGTTACATCTGAAAAGGGGTTAATTAGTGCGCAGGCGCGATATGATTAGTGCGCCGCCCAGCGAAGTGAATATTGATGAGCTGATTCTAATACACTTTAGAAGACCTGTACTGTTATATACACTGCTCAAAAAAATAAAGGGAACACTTAAACAACACAATGTAACTCCAAGTCAATCATACTTCTGTGAAATCAAACTGTCCACTTAGGAAGCAACACTGAGTGACAATCAATTTCACATGCTGTTGTGCAAATGGGATAGACAACAGGTGGAAATTATAGGCAATTAGCAAGACACCCCCAATAAAGGAGTGGTTTTGCACAGATAAATTCTCAGTTCCTATGCTTCTTGGCTGATGTTTTGGTCACTTTTGAATGCTGGCGGTGCTTTCACTCTAGTGGTAGCATGAGACGGAGTCTACAACCCACACAAGTGGCTCAGGTAGTGCAGCTTATCCAGGATGGCACATCAATGCGAGCTGTGGCAAGAAGGTTTGCTGTGTCTGTTAGCGTAGTGTCCAGAGCATGGAGGCGCTACCAGGAGACAGGCCAGTACATCAGGAGACGTGGAGGAGGCCGTAGGAGGGCAACAACCCAGCAGCAGGACCGCTACCTCCGCCTTTGTGGAAGGAGGAACAGGAGCAGCACTGCCAGAGCCTGCAAAATGACCTCCAGCAGGCCACAAATGTGCATGTGTCTGCTCAAACGGTCAGAAACAGACTCCATGAGGGTGATATGAGGGCCCGACATCCACAGGTGGGGGTTGTGCTTACAGCCCAACACCGTGCAGGACATTTGGCATTTGCCAGAGAACACCAAGATCGGCAAATTCGCCACTGGCGCCCTGTGCTCTTCACAGATGAAAGCAGGTTCACACTGAGCACATGTGACAGACGTGACAGAGTCTTGAGACGCCGTGGAGAACATTCTGCTGCCTGCAACATCCTCCAGCATGACCGGTTTGGCATTGGGTCAGTAATGGTGTGGGGTGGCATTTCTTTGGAGGGCCGCACAGCCCTCTATGTGCTCGCCAGAGGTAGCCTGACTGCCATTAGGTACCGAGATGAGATCCTCAGACCCCTTGTGAGACCATATGCTGGTGCGGTTGGCCCTGGGTTCCTCCTAATGCAAGACAATGCTAGACCTCATGTGGCTGGAGTGTGTCAGCAGTTCATGCAAGACGAAGGCATTGATGCTATGGACTGGCCCGCCCGTTCCCCAAACCTGAATCCAATTGAGCACATCTGGGACATCATGTCTCGCTCTATCCACCAACGTCACATTGCACCACAGACTGTCCAGGAGTTGGCAGATGCTTTAGTCCAGGTCTGGGAGGAGATCCCTCAGGAGACCGTCCGCCACCTCATCAGGAGCATGCACAGGCGTTGTAGGGAGGTCATACAGGCACGTGGAGGCCACACACACTACTGAGCCTCATTTTGACTTGTTTTAAGGACATTACATCAAAGTTGGATCAGCCTGTAGTGTGTTTTTCCACTTTAATTTTGAGTGTGACTCCAAATCCAGACCTCCATGGGTTGAAAAATTTGATTTCCATTTTTTTTATTTTTGTGTGATTTTGTTGTTAGCACATTCAACTATGTAAAGAACAAAGTATTTCAGAAGAATATTTAATTAATTCAGATCTAGGATGTGTTATTTTTGTGTTCCCTTTATTTTTTTGAGCAGTGTATATGCCTAAATATGCTTTTTGGGCCTGTCAGTGTCCCTTTAAAGCCAAGATAAAAAAAAAAAAAAAAAACTGCGGCACTTGAATCTGGTGTGACTAATAAATGACTTGGTAGTACACCAAATGACTGGATAAGAAGTGGCCGGGGCAAAAGCACACACAGTTTCTCTTTGTAAGTGTACAATATACACTGCTCAAAAAAATAAAGGGAACACTTAAACAACACAATGTAACTCCAAGTCAATCACACTTCTGTGAAATCAAACTGTCCACTTAGGAAGCAACACTGAGTGACAATCAATTTCACATGCTGTTGTGCAAATGGGATAGACAACAGGTGGAAATTATAGGCAATTAGCAAGACACCCCCAATAAAGGAGTGGTTCTGCAGGTGGTAACCACAGACCACTTCTCAGTTCCTATGCTTCCTGGCTGATGTTTTGGTCACTTTTGAATGCTGCCGGTGCTTTCACTCTAGTGGTAGCGTGAGACGGAGTCTACAACCCACACAAGTGGCTCAGGTAGTGCAGCTTATCCAGGATGGCACATCAATGCGAGCTGTGGCAAGAAGGTTTGCTGTGTCTGTCAGCGTAGTGTCCAGAGCATGGAGGCGCTACCAGGAGACAGGCCAGTACATCAGGAGACGTGGAGGAGGCCGTAGGAGGGCAACAACCCAGCAGCAAGACCGCTACCTCCGCCTTTGTGCAAGGAGGAACAGGAGGAGCACTGCCAGAGCCCTGCAAAATGACCTCCAGCAGGCCACAAATGTGCATGTGTCTGCTCAAACGGTCAGAAACAGACTCCATGAGGGTGATATGAGGGTCCGACGTCCACAGGTGGGGGTTGTGCTTACAGCCCAACACCGTGCAGGACGTTTGGCATTTGCCAGAACACACCAAGATTGGCAAATTCGCCACTGGCGCCCTGTGCTCTTCACAGATGAAAGCAGGTTCACACTGAGCACATGTGACAGATGTGACAGAGTCTGGAGACGCCGTGGAGAACGTTCTGCTGCCTGCAACATCCTCTAGCATGACCGGTTTGGCATTAGGTCAGTAATGGTGTGGGGTGGCATTTCTTTGGAGGGCCGCACAGCCCTCCATGTGCTCGCCAGAGGTGCCCTGACTGCCATTAGGTACCGAGATGAGATCCTCAGACCCCTTGTGAGACCATATGCTGGTGCGGTTGGCCCTGGGTTCCTCCTAATGCAAGACAATGCTAGACCTCATGTGGCTGGAGTGTGTCAGCAGTTCCTGGAAGACGAAGGCATTGATGCTATGGACTGGCCCGCCTGTTCCCCAGACCTGAATCCAATTGAGCACATCTGGGACATCACGTCTCGCTCTATCCACCAACGTCACGTTGCACCACAGACTGTCCAGGAGTTGGCAGATGCTTTAGTCCATGTCTGGGAGGAGATCCCTCAGGAGACCGTCTGCCACCTCATCAGGAGCATGCACAGGCGTTGTAGGGAGGTCATACAGGCACGTGGAGGCCACACACACTACTGAGCCTCATTTTGACTTGTTTTAAGGACATTACATCAAGGTTGGATCAGCCTGTAGTGTGTTTTTCCACTTTAATTTTGAGGGTGACTCCAAATCCAGACCTCTAAGGGTTAAAAAATTTGATTTCCATTTTTTATTTTTGTGTGATTTTGTTGTCAGCACATTCAACTATGTAAAGAACAAAGTATTTCAGAAGAATATTTAATTAATTCAGATCTAGGATGTGTTATTTTTGTGTTCCCTTTATTTTTTTGAGCAGTGTACATGTGCACTACTATTATGTACTTATACATAGAAGAGGTAAAGTTCTGATTACATAGACCATAGACCAAACTACTATGTATTGGCAAACAGTGGGTCATTCATGTATGAGTCTGATAATATAGTCTTACCTTAAAGTAATAATGAGACGTTCTTCAGGTGACACACTCAGCCGCATGTTGGTGTCCTGGAAAGTCAAGCCAGGTCTCAACTCCCCAAAAGCCAATCAAATGTAGCCACCGACATGCGGCAATAATTAAAGAACTTCACAGGGTGCGCACGGAGGTCACAGTACAAACCAACCAATTTCCCTTTGCTGACCTGCTGCGAAATGATAGGATGCACCCATCGCTTCCTCTGCGGTTCCTCCTCTATCATTTCTTTTTTTTTTGTCCGGTCGCCTTTCGGCATGTTTGCCGTGCTGTGGCTACATCTCCCACCCATCCCCATTATAGTGAATGGGACCAGAGCGGACTTCCGGCGGCACACATGGGCTAGCTTTAGTATGGATGCCAGAACAGCCTGCCGACCCCTGCTAACGCTAATGTGAAAGTAGCCTAAGGCTCATTTTACGCAAGTGAGAATTCCGCACAGGTGCAATGCGTGATGCGAACACATTGCGCCCTCATGGAATCCAGACCCATTCATTTAAATGGGTCTGTGTACATGAGTGGTGGTTTTCACGCATCACTTTTGCGTTGCAGCAAATTCGCAGCATGTTCTATAGCTTGCGATTTTCACGCAAAGCTGGCCCCATAGAAGTGAATGGGGCTGCGTGAAAATCCCATCCGCTAGCAAGTGTGGATGTGATTTTCACGGATGGTTGCTAAGAGATGTTGTTTGTAAACATTCAGTTTTTTATCACCCACATGCAAAACACAGTAAATCGCATTGCACCCGCGTGATAAAAACTGGACAACTGAACATGATCGCAAACAAAACTGAATGGCTTTTTTTGCGAAATTGCACAGTTTTCTCTGAATGCATCTGTAATGCATCAGGACATAATCTGGACACGCTTATCTGCAAGGGGCCTAAAGCAGTCCTCTACCTATTATTCTAAGGCCTCTTTCACACGGGCGTCACTTTTGGCTCAGGATGCGTCCCGGGTGCATTGCGGCAAACCCGTGCTAGTAGGTACGCAATTTAGGTCAGTTTTGACTGCGATTGCGTTCCGTTGTTCAGTTTTTATCGCGCGGGTGCAATGCATTTTGCACGCGCGTGATAAAAAACTAAATGTGGTACCCAGACCTGAACCCGGACTTCTTCACTGAAGTTCAGGTTAGGTGTTGTGTAGATGTAATTATTTTCCCTTATAACATGGTTATAAGGGAAAATAATAGCATTCTTAATACAGAATGCTTAGTAAAATAGGGCTGGAGGGGTTAATAAAATAATAATAATAATTTAACTCACCTTATCCACTTGTTCACGCAGCCCGGCTTCTCTATTGTCTTCATCTGTGAGGAAAAGGACCTGTGGTGACGTCACTGCGCTCATCACATGATCTTTTTACCATGGTGATGGATCATGTGATGGACCATATGATGAGCGCAGTGACGTCACCACAGGTCCTTTTCCTCACAGATGAAGACAGAAGAGAAGCCGGGCTGCGCGAACAAGTGGATGAGGTGAGTTAAATTTTTTTATTTTCTTTTTTTAACCCCTCCAGCCCTATTTTGCTAAGCATTCTGTATTAAGAATGCTATTATTTTCCCTTATAACCATGGTTTAAGGGAAAATAAAAATGATCGGGTCCCCATCCCGATTGTCTCCTAGCAACCGTGCGTGAAAATCGCACCGCATCCGCACTTGCTTGCGATTTTCACGCAGCCCCATTCACTTCTATGGGGCCTGCGTTGCGTGAAAAAACGCACAAAATACAGCATGCTGCGATTTTCATGCAACGCACAAGTGATGCGTGAAAATCACTGCTCATGTGCACAGCCCCATAGAAATTAATGGGTCCACATTCAGTGCGGGTGCAATGCGTTCACCTCACGCATTGCACCCGCACGGTAATCTCGCCCGTGTGAAAGAGGCCTAAGGCTACATTCACAGGACAGTAAAAAACTGATGTGTGACAGGTGATTTTTTTTATTTTTTTAGGAACAACATTAGTTTATGGGGTTATTCAAATCTCAGTGTTTTTTTTTTTATAGCCAGTGTATAATGAATGGATGTGTTGTCCATTTTTGACACCCATTTCTCAGAAAGGACCCAGTGAAACAAAAGTCATTTAAAAAAATGAGTTTATAAGTTGTTTTTTATTGACATTTTTGTGAATGTAGCCTAAGGACTGGTTTGCATCATGCTGATTTGACACAAATGTCTACTAGACCCAGAACCATTGCAGGCAAAGTTTTTTGTCTGTCCGAAACCCGTCATTTATACCGGAAAAGCAGCCAAATCCCATTATAGCCAATAGGGACGAGGCGCTCGCCTCATCCTCCGCAAGATCAGGCTACCAGATTCCAAATGCTATTGTGAAGGTCCCCTAATAAGGATAACTTTGCAGATAAACCCTTCCCTGTGCAGTAAAGAACTTTACTCTCTTTAGCATTAATGCCACAGAAATACAATATTTTGTACTTTTAATAGCATAGTACTGACAAAAAAAAAGATAAAAAAAGTTATGTGAATATGGAATGTATTAAAAAGTACCTCTTTCTAATAGACAGATCCCTTTAAGCAAACTAAAATGAGACTGGGAATAAATGGTGATTTTAGCTGCAACAGTGCAGATTTTTTTGATATTCTGGGGTTGTGGTAATTACGAGTCATGCTCTGACCCCATTCAGTGCTACACATTAATCATTGGTCATTTAAAGGAACATATACAGTACAGACCAAAAGTTTGGACACACCTTCTCATTCAAAGAGTTTTCTTTATTTTCATGACTATGAAGGCATCAAAACTATGAATTAACACATGTGGAATTATATACATAACAAACAAGTGTGAAACAACTGAAAATATGTCATATTCTAGATTCTTCAAAGTAGCCACCTTTTGCTTTGATTACTGCTTTGCACACTCTTGGCATTCTCTTGATGAGCTTCAAGAGTTAGTCCCCTGAAATGGTCTTCCAACAGTCTTGAAGGAGTTACCAGAGATGCTTAGCACTTGTTGGCCCTTTTGCCTTCACTCTGCGGTCCAGCTCACCCCAAACTATCTCGATTGGGTTCAGGTCCGGTGACTGTGGAGGCCAGGTGTCACGGCTGAGGATGGGGGAAATCCTCAGCCGTGTGGAGCCCGGTGATGTTACGGCTGCTTGGCCAAGAAGACAGGATTAGGGAGCTGGTCACCTCCTAAAAGCATCCCTAACCTGACCCTGGCTCCTAGCTACATGAGCCAACCTTGATGGTAGGAGGGCTCATGCTCTGGAACCTAGAAGTCCCTGCTAGCCCTCAAGATGGCCCTAAGCTAGGAGCTGAGTAAGACAACCCACTCCTCCTAGGCACGGAGGAGCAGGAGTCTCAACGGCCAAGCTGTTGGGAAAAAGGGGAAACATAAACAGACTAATGGAAATGGCAGGTGAACTCAGTAGCTCAACCAACCTGCCACAGCCTTGCTGACTGGATCCCTGACACAGAGAATCCAGAACCATTAGCTGCACAAACCAACATAGGAAAATCCCAACAGACCATCACCCAGACATGACACATACAGGTAAGCATAAACTTAATAAGACATAAAACCTGAACTTAAACCTAGACTTAAACCTATGACCACAGTGGTGGCTCTCACAGAGGAATGGAAAGCACAGGCGGCTGCCTCAGCTAGCAAGACTGAAGCAACCTACTGAGCCCTGCTAGAGAGAGGGTATATATAGGCCAAAGTGGCCACACCCAAAGGTTGGACACACCCAGTGACATCACACACACACTGGGAAGGAAGTTAACCCTTCCAATGCCACAGAAGGGAAAACACACATACATAAAGGGAAAGTGCACACAATAACATACCACACGGTGCACACAACACACACACCTAACAAAAGGTTGCTAGGTGTGACCGCATGCCAGGGCAGCAAGCTGCCAAGGAACCCTCAGACTGCTCTGCTGCAAACTGCAACACTGGTTGCCCGCGGCAACCACAAGTGAGGCTACAGACAAGCGGCCCTCACCCTGGGTTGAAGACCCATGCAAAACCGCCGGCAACTGCATGCGGTAAGAAGTCACGGTCATGGGCCTGACCGTGACACCAGGTCATCTAGCGCAGCACCCCATCACTCTCCTTCATGGTCAAATAGCCCTTACTTTCAAAGTTTTCCCAATTTTTCGGCTGACTGACTGACCTTCATTTCTTAAAGTAATGATGGCCACTCGTTTTTCTTTACTTAGTTGCTTTTTTCTTGCCATAATACAAATTCTAACAGTCTATTCAGTAGGACTATCAGCTGTGTATCCACCTGACTTCTCCTCAACGCAACTGATGGTCCCAACCCCATTTATAAGGCAAGAAATCCCACTTATTAAACCTGACAGGGCACACCTGTGAAGTGAAAACCATTTCAGGGGACTACCTCTTGAAGCTCATCAAGAGAATGCCAAGAGTGTGCAAAGCAGTAATCAAAGCAAAAGGTGGCTACTTTGAAGAACCTAGAATATGACATATTTTCAGTTGTTTCACAGTTGTTTGTTATGTATATAATTCCACATGTGTTAATTCATAGTTTTGATGCCTTCAGTGTGAATCTACAATTTTCATAGTCATGAAAATAAAGAAAACTCTTTGAATGAGAAGGTGTGTCCAAACTTTTGGTCTGTACTGTACATTAAAGGGGTTGTCCGAGATTACTACAAATCTTGAACAAGCCTCCCAATGGTCTAACGCTGCCACTGCTTGTTTATTTATGGTAATCTGCAGGTGAAAGGTGCGTTACTGCTGCAGCCAATCACTGTCTTCAGTTGTAGGCTGCTGAGGACAATGAATGGGTTCAGCACTCACACCATATTTGTAAACCAGCAGCAGCAGAAGGACCCGTGGCAAAGAGAACAGTGCTGGAGAAAGACTAAGTATAGTATTATTTTATTCTAGACCATTCAGGGACTTTTAATTATCTCTGACAACCCCATTAAGCATATGCCTCAATCACCCATAGGGTCCCTTGTAAAAAAAAGAAAATATACTATGCGGTATACCAACCTCGTGGAGGCCAAAGGGATCATGGGATCTATCAGGCTGTCGGGATTCGAACCCGTGACCAGCCACATCCCAGGCGGTAGCCCTGCTTACTAGGCTACCGTCCTCTCTGGACATTCCTCCCTGAAGCCTATTAGTTAACCTCAGTCTTGCCAAGCCTTGCTCATTACCCTTGATTCCCCACACCTGGTACTTCCCTATATAAGTCCAGCCCCGTGCACTCCAGTTTGCTGATTATTGAGCTCCTGAGCCTTGATCAAGCTTCTCCTCATCTGTTGCTCTTACTACTGCTGGAAGTCCACCGCTGACCAGGAATTGCCTACCGACTACTCTTCTGCCTTATCCCTACCTACTGAACTGCTACCACCGTTGCCATCCGGATTGTCTGACCACGCTTACTGCCGCCTGCCCTGACCCACCGCCTGCCTACCGACTACTCTTCTGCCTTCTCCCTACCTACTGAACTGCTACCACCGTTGCCATCCGGATTGTCTGACCACGCTTACTACCTGCCTGCGGTCCTTGCCACTGGGCTCCACTCCTACCTCCAGCCAGCGGTCCTCTGACTCAGGTGAGCCTGTAGGACTGTTACAGAATAATCAGCCACACTATGGAGTCCGCAATGGCCACTCTGCGTAAGCAGGTCTCCGAACTTCAAGAATTTGGTACTACATATCAGGAGAAATTTGCCCAGCTCCAAGGCGTAGTCCAAAGCCAGCAAAGGGAGATTATTGAACTACAGAGGCAACACCTGGACGTCCGCGGCGCGGCCGCAGACACCCGCATGCCACTCCCATCAAGATTCGGCGGCGACAGACGCCAGTATCGGGGGTTTCTAAACCAATGCCGCATCTATTTTCAGATGTACCCGGCCCCCTTCACCACCGAGAAAAAGAAGGTGCTATTCATTGTCAATCTCCTGACGGAAGAAGCATTAGCATGGGCATCACCTTACGTGGAGACTAACAGTCAGCTCCTGGACGACCTAAACAACTTCATCACCGCCATGAGCCAAGTCTTCGACGACCCCAACCGCTGTGCGACAGCTGAGGCGTGACTACATGGTCTGCGGCAAGGGAGACGCTCCGTCGCCGAATACACCGCCGAGTTTCGCCGTTGGGTCACGGACACCACCTGGAACCCAGCGGCACAGAGGAGCCAATTCCGGCGAGGCCTGTCAGAATTAATAAAGGACGAACTCGCCAGAGTTGAGGCCCCGGACGATCTGGATGACTTCATTCAGTTATGCATCCGGATAGATCAAAGACTCTCCGAGAGGAAGAGAGAAAGACTCTGGTCCTCGGACCACAGACCCACTTACTCCTTCTCTTCCAACGCCCAGCGCGACCCCCAATCAGCAACTGAACCTATGCAGGTCGATGCTCTACGTAGGTCTCTATCTACAGCTGAGAAGGAGAGACGGCTGGCCGAAAACCTCTGCCTCTACTGTGGGGAGCCGGGTCATTTTGCCATCAAATGTCCTCATAAGATCCGAAAGACTATTGCCGTCACGGAACTAAAGGAGCAACCACAGACTCCAACCCCGTCAGCAGCCCCGGAAAATAACAATATGGCGGCTCATGGATCCCATTTCATCATTCCCATCCTCATCGACATTGAGGGGCGACAACTCCCCTGTTCAGCGATGTTAGACTCTGGGGCGGGAGGCAACTTCATGGACCTAACCTTCGCCCGCGAAAAGAACATTCCACTGACAATCAAGGCAGCCCCCGTTGACCTGGAAACCGTCGACGGATCCCCACTCTCCTCGGGGCCGGCCACTCACGAGACCACCGAACTACAACTCCTCATAGAACCTGATCATCGCGAAAAGATCCACTTCTCGCTGATCGCTTCCCCGAAGTTCCCGGTGATCTTGGGCATCCCTTGGTTGGCCACCCACAACCCCTCGGTGGACTGGGAAACCCGCTGCATACGATTCCCGTCCGAGTTCTGCTCGCTAAATTGCTCCCACAGACCCGTCCTTCCACCCGAAGACACCACCATCTCAAAGCTATCCGTCAAGGGTCTGCTACCCCCTCAATACTGCGAGTTCCAGGATGTCTGCGACAAGAAAAACGCAGACAAGCTGCCACCACACCGACCCTACGACTGCCCTATAGAACTGTTGCCCGGGGCCGAAATACCCTTTGGCAGTATCTACTCCCTCTCAGAGCCTG
Organism: Bufo bufo; assembly: GCF_905171765.1. Lineage (NCBI taxonomy): Eukaryota > Metazoa > Chordata > Amphibia > Anura > Bufonidae > Bufo > Bufo bufo. Next base: position 390,295,960 of record NC_053391.1, read on the forward strand.
AACTCAAGGCTCTGAAAGAGTACCTGGACGAGGACCTGAGGAAGGGGTTCATCCGGCCCTCCACCTCCCCCGCGGGAGCCCCCTTTTTCTTCGTAGAGAAAAAAGACTCCTCCCTGCGTCCCTGCATAGACTACAGAAAGCTTAATGACATAACCGTAAAAAACCGGTACCCGCTCCCACTGATTTCCGAACTCCTTGAGAGACTCCGGGAAGCGAAGATCTTCACCAAACTCGACCTTCGAGGGGCCTACAACCTCGTCCGAATCCGCCCTGGGGACGAATGGAAGACCGCCTTCCGGACACGTTATGGTCATTTCGAGTACCTGGTCATGCCTTTCGGACTCTGCAATGCTCCCGCCACCTTCCAGCACTTCATTAACGACGTCCTCAGGGACATGCTGGATCTATTTGTAGTCGTTTACCTGGACGACATCTTGATCTTCTCTGAAGACCTTGAGCAGCACCGCGAACACGTCCGCAGGGTACTGCAGAGGCTCAGACAGAACTCTCTCTATATCAAGCTAGAGAAATGCGAGTTTGAGCGAACCACCACTCAGTTCCTCGGATACATCATCTCCCCAGCGGGCCTAAGTATGGACCCGGGGAAGGTCCAAGCTGTGATGAACTGGCCCGTTCCGAAAAACGAGAAGGAGATACAAAGATTCATTGGCTTCGCCAACTTCTATCGGAAGTTTATCCGGAACTTCTCCAAGGTCATAGCACCAGTCACCCAACTCACCAAGAAGGCAATCCCCTTCTCCTGGACACCCGAGGCCCAGGAGGCCTTCACCAAGTTGAAACTCCTCTTCACTTCTGCCCCAATCCTAATCCACCCGAACCCCGAGCTCCCATTTACAGTCGAAGTGGATGCATCAGACTCTGCGGTGGGGGCAGTTTTGTCACAACGGACAGGGGAGAGGATGCTATTACACCCGTGCGCATATTTCTCCCGCCAGATGTCCCCCTCCGAGAAGAACTATGACATCGGGAACAAAGAACTACTGGCGATCAAGGATGCCTTCTCCGAGTGGAGACACCTGCTGGAGGGAGCCACCAACCCCATAATCGTACTAACTGACCACAAGAACCTCGAGTTCATCCGCAGCGCTAAGAGACTCTCAGCCAGACAGGCCAGATGGAGCCTATTCTTTTCCCGCTTCAACTATCTCATCACCTATCGCCCTGGATCAAAAAACGGCAAGGCTGACGCCCTCTCCAGAATGTTTTCCGAGCCCTCACAGAGTAACAAGGGCCAAAAGAACATCTTACCCGAGAGAAGGGTCGTAGGAGCCACCTACTCTAAAGAACTCCTGGGCACAATCAAAGAAGGATATGAAAATGACCCCTTCCTCTCCCACCCCACAGGCAATGTCAGCCTTATGTTTAAGAACGGTCATTGGTTTCATCAGGACCTACAACTATATGTACCAGAAATCGCACGGCTCGAAGTGCTCAAACTCAACCATGACTCCAAGGTGGCCGGCCATTTTGGCACAAGAAAGACCCAGGAGCTTCTCTCCCGCTCCTTCTGGTGGCCAACATACAAGGAGGACATCAAGAGGTACATCTCCTCGTGCACGGTCTGTGCCCGCAATAAGACTCCTCGTTCCTCTCCCGTGGGTCTGTTACAACCCCTCCCGATTCCCTCCCGCCCCTGGGGCTCGATCTCCATGGACTTTGTGGTAGACCTTCCTCCTTCAAAAGGGATGAACACCATCCTGGTCGTGGTCGACCGTCTCACCAAGATGGCCCATTTCATCCCCTACAAAGGCCTACCCACAGCCAAACAGACGGCCGATCTTATTCTCAGAGAGGTCTTCAGGCTGCATGGGATCCCGGACGACGTGGTCTCCGACCGAGGCGTACAATTTGCCTCAAAGTTCTGGAAGAACTTCTGCCTGGCGCTCGGGGTTAAAGTGAACCTGTCCTCTGCTTTCCACCCTCAGTCAAACGGGCAGACGGAGAGAACTAATCAGACCCTAGAGCAATACCTACGCTGTTTCAGCTCCCACCTGCAGGATGACTGGCTTGATCATCTCCCCACGGCCGAGTTCGCCTACAACAATGCTGAGCACAGCTCAACCAAGCACAGCCCCTTCTTTGCTAACACAGGCTCGCACCCGGTGTTCATTCCCCACCTACCCGTCGCCTCCACCCTCCCAGCAGTGGCCGAACGCCTAACAACCCTACAGGAGGCACAAAAGAACATTATAGACAACCTCCAGCTTGCCCAGAGGCGCTTTAAACAGGGAGCAGACAGACGTCGCAAACCCACCCCGGGCTTCCATGTGGGGGACAAGGTGTGGCTGTCCACCAGGAACCTTAGATTGAAGGTCCCCTCCAAAAAATTTGCCCAAAGATACATGGGTCCGTTCCGGATCACCGCACAAATCAACGAGGTCACGTTCCGGCTCGACCTCCCGGACTCCATTAGGGTGCACCCTGTCTTCCATTGCTCTCTCCTCAAGCCATACGTGGAGAACACCTTCACAGGCCGCCACTCTCCCCCTCCACCACCCGTGAGGGTACAGGGTGAAGAAGAATACGTTGTCGCAAAGATTCTCGACTCCAGGATCCACCGGGGAAGACTACAATATCTAATTGGGTGGGAGGGTTACCCTCCTGAGGATAACTCCTGGGAGCGAGAAGAAAATGTCCACGCCCCCAGACTGGTAAAAGAGTTCCACCAACGGCACCCCGGTAAGCCTGCCCCTGCGGTGCCCAGAGGTCACCTTGGAAGGGGGGGAGTACTGTCGGGATTCGAACCCGTGACCAGCCACATCCCAGGCGGTAGCCCTGCTTACTAGGCTACCGTCCTCTCTGGACATTCCTCCCTGAAGCCTATTAGTTAACCTCAGTCTTGCCAAGCCTTGCTCATTACCCTTGATTCCCCACACCTGGTACTTCCCTATATAAGTCCAGCCCCGTGCACTCCAGTTTGCTGATTATTGAGCTCCTGAGCCTTGATCAAGCTTCTCCTCATCTGTTGCTCTTACTACTGCTGGAAGTCCACCGCTGACCAGGAATTGCCTACCGACTACTCTTCTGCCTTATCCCTACCTACTGAACTGCTACCACCGTTGCCATCCGGATTGTCTGACCACGCTTACTGCCGCCTGCCCTGACCCACCGCCTGCCTACCGACTACTCTTCTGCCTTCTCCCTACCTACTGAACTGCTACCACCGTTGCCATCCGGATTGTCTGACCACGCTTACTACCTGCCTGCGGTCCTTGCCACTGGGCTCCACTCCTACCTCCAGCCAGCGGTCCTCTGACTCAGGTGAGCCTGTAGGACTGTTACACAGGCTAATGTAATCTTTCAGCCATGTTAAACATGTACTTTGGGAGCTTTCCTGGCATACATGCCAAACAACTGTGATGTGAACTTAGCCTAATAGGGGCAGCCATCTTGCCTGAGCTTCTGCAAAGTAATCCACTGTATTGTCCCTTTAATATGCTGCCCCTAAGTAAGACAATGTATTCCGATTCATGTTAACAAAATGTTAGGATCCCGGAATTTAATATGGAGGGATCCTCATGGGATTTTGATCATCCCAGGTCATTATGTGAGCGTTTTGGCGGGAATTTTCCCACCACAATTGGTGGTCAGGGTGGCTAAATTTAGCCATTGTTGCTGGGTGAAGGTCAAGGGTCTGGGATTGGATAGTTAGGGCACCTATGAAGGATAGTTGCTGGGCAGATTAATTGTTGATGCCCAGCAACAGTTAGGGCATTGGGTGCTGAATTGTGGGGAGGGGGATTGTTTGTGTATATATTGCGGTGGCTGGCGGTGATTTAGCTGTCAGCCAAGCCGCAAGTGTGGAGCTGCGCTCTGCCCGTCTCTCCTTGGAGTCTCGCCTGCTTCCTGTGTTCCGGCCGGTCTTACCTGATGGACGATTTCATCGCTGCCCTGCGGAGCCGTGCTTAGGAGGAAGGAGCGTCTGCGTGGTTTGAGGCATGCCTGTCGGATCTGTTGCCCTCCATACCGGTGTTGCCAGGAGCTGTTGGCGCCTCTTTCTGTGATGGGACAGAGTCTGATGGGACGGAGCCTGTGTGCCCTGCTGCTGCCTTGCCTGCACTGCGCTCTTCTCAGCGTGAGAGGAGGCAGCGCACCCGTTTCTCACCTTCCCCTTCTAGGTCCTCTGCAGAGCGGCGGCGTCCAGAGAAGCGGTAGGCACCGGAGTCCAGACACGGAAGTAGCGGCGCGGGTGTGACGTCACTTCCGGTAGTACGGCAGCTTTCTGTGTCCCCCGGGAATTTGGATGCTGCTGTTGGTTCCTGTGTGCCCTCTGGAGGACGGTCAAGGGATTTCTTCTTGTCGCCGCAGAAGTGGGAAGAGGACTCACGGACAGAAAGGGCAGCGTCCAGCTCTGCGGCTCCACTCTGGTGTCCAGCTGCGGGCAGATCCGTGCCAGGAGGATCCATCTTTGCCACCGGAAGTGTCAGCGATTTCCCCTCCTCGCAGGACTGAGGCATTGTCTGATAGTGAGTGCCTTAGTGGCTTGGCATTGGTCCTTACATCTTTGTCCTCTCTTCTCTTAAAGCTATGATTCCTCCTGTCCCTCCATCTGCTGTGCCGTCTGCCTTGGCGGATGATGTCACGTCTGCGTGGCGGTCGGTTGGGCAGAGGGATGAGCAGAATTCGGACAGTGAAGGTTCCCTCCCTCTTCCGTTATTTTGTAAGCGGAAGGGGGTGGCGGAGACTTGTTACAAGGAGGCTCTCCCTTGCCAGATGTCCCCCTTAGGTTTTCATTTGTCCATTTCTGTTAAAGAAAAGATTTGGCGTAATGAATTTGTTGATATTTTATCTCTTTCGCCTGCGTCTAAGGACTTTGTAAATAAATTATATAAGCGTGAAGAGAAAAATGAGGAGGATCGTCGATGTCCGATTCCTCGGACGTTCAATAATTGGTTGCAGGCGTATTGAATTTTTGTAGCGTGATGGGAGAAAAATTCCCTCAGAAGTGTTCTGGGTTATTTCAGCACTTAGACAATGTTTTGGAAGCTTACAGGAATTTTGGAGGGGTTGGTTGGTTTTCTTATGACGAAGGCGTTAGGCAAAAATTGTCTGTATACCCTGGAATGCGTTTGGGGGCAAAGGCTCAATTTGTTGGTGCCGCATCGCACATCCTTTTCCGCTCCTAGGCAGCAGCCGTCCTCAGCAGTTTCTCAGCCGTCTGCTTTGAGGAAGGGCACTTGCTTTGCGTTCAATGAGTCGCAGTGTCTATGGCCTTCCTCATGTAAATATCGGCACGAGTGTACATTTTGTGGAGGCAGCCACCCCATGGTGCGTTGCTTTAAAGGGCTTCTGTCACCCCCCAAGCCCCAATTTTCAGTCTTACCTCGGGCTGTGCAGTAATTACAGTAAAAAACGTACTTTTATTATATGTAAATTTCTTTACTACCAGCAAGTTGGGCGGACTTGCTGGTAGCCGCCGCATCCTCTGTTTGAAAAAACGCCTCCTCCTCCACTTGATTGACAGGGCCAGCGATGACGTCAGCCCTACACCAGACCTCTCTTCCGGGTGTAGGGCTGACGTCATCGGCGCAGGCGCACTGAGGAAGGAGCGGCCGTTCCGTATGGCATCCGTTTTTTTTTTGCGGATCCATTGTAATAATGCCTATCCTTGTCCGCAAACTAGAAAAAAATAGGACATGCACTATTTTTTTTGCGGAGCAACGGAACGGACATACTGATGCGGACAGCACACGGTGCGCTGTCCGCGTTTTTTTTGCAGACCCATTGAAATTAATGGGTCGGCATCCTATCCGCAAAAAAAAAACGGATCGGACACGGAAACAAAATACGGTCGTGTGCATGGGGCCTCAGGTAGGAAGAAAGCTTCGGTTAAGAAAATTCAGTCGTTATTGGGTCTTTTAGCTTTCGCTTCTAGAGTCATGCCAATGGGTCGGGTTTTTTGTCGTCGGTTAGCGGCTTTAATTGCAGGCATTCGTAATCCGGTATTTCATGTTCGGTTGTGTAAGGATAGTAAGGGTGATTTGGTTGGAATTTTTCAAGAATTATAATGGTCGTTCTTTTTGGCAGGATCAGTTTGTATTTGCCCCCTCTTTGGAGTTGTTCACCGATGCAGCGGGTGCTTTTGGGTTTGGGGCTTATTGGCGTGGGCATTGGTGCGCGGCTGCTTGGCATTTATCTCGGGTGGTTTATGGTGTGACAAAGAATATCGTGGTTTTGGAATTGTTCCCTGTTATAGTGGCTCTGGTTTTATGGGGTAGGTTTTTTGCTAATAAGAGGATTTTTCTGCACACAGATAATAAAGGTGTATTATTTGCGGTTAATTGCTTATCCTCGAAATGTCGATTGGTGGTGAAGCTATTACGCCATTTAGTTTTGCTTTGTTTAGAATTGAACATTTGGATAAAGGCGCGCCATATTCCAGGCATAGATAATTCAATTGCTGATGCTCTTTCTCGCTTTCAGTTTCAGAGATTTCGCTCGTTGGCAGCTGGGGCCAATTTAGAAGGGGAAGTGTGCCCTCCACATCTGTGGAATCTGATCTGGTCTTAGGAATGTCGTATCTTCAATCATCAGTAGTCCCATCAACGTGGTCAGATTATGTCCGTTCGTGGAGTCGCTGGTGTCTTTTTGTGGAAGGTAGAGGTGGGTCCCCTTTTGTGAGTAATGAGGCTTCAGCATTAGCATTTTGTCTGTTTCTCTTTAAGGTTAGATTAGCTCATGCAACTGTTGTTCCGATTTTGTCAAGTGTGTCCTTTTTTCTCAGGGTTTTGGGGGTTCCTTCTTTTCTGGAATATTTCATGGTGAAGCAGATGTTAAAGGGTTATAAGAGAGGTAACTGTTCTCCTGACAGCAGATGTCCAATCTCCCCTGATTTACTGGCTTCTTTGTGTGAAGCTACAGCTGTGGTGTGCATAAGTGTTTGAGGCTCTGCTTTTCTCTACTGTCTTTTTGTGCATGTTTTTTGGGGCTTTTAGGATTTTTGAGCTGTTGCCAAAGAGCGGCAGGTCTGGCCTTGGGTTATTGCTAGCGAATGTTCACGTTCATGCTAATTATGTTCTGTTCTTACTTCCTAATGCTAAGACAGATCAGGCTGGAAAAGGTTCCTGGATTCGGGTGGGCAGAGTCAGGTCAGGTGATCTCTGCCCGGTGAGTATGTTATCGCGTTTCTGGAAGTACAGACCAGTCAGTGGTTCTTTGTTTTTTATTCATCAGGACCTTTCTCCGCTAACCCAGTATCAGTTTCATAGGGTGCTGTGTAAATGTATTGGGCAATTGGGTTTGGAGGATTTTCGGTTTACTTCACATTCCTTTAGGATTGGGTCTGCAACTACAGCAGCTCAGTTCGGTTTGGGAGCATCGTTGATTAAAAAGATTGAGTCCTCCAATCGCTTTAAGCTGTATGTTCGTCCGTTTCCTGATGCCCTCTAATACTGTTTGTTTTCTCAGGTTTCCAAGGAATCACCGTATGGATCGTTGGCCATTCTTTTGTTCTTTGGGCCCAGCGAAGAGCATCAGGAAGATCGTACAGTGATAACCTTTCATGGTCTACAGATGATGTCAGAGTCCATTGGAATGGGGTCAGAGGGCTGTGTTGGGAGGGTGTTACTGATGTCATTTTGGAGATGTGTTCGCTGTATCCGGACCCTGATATTATTATTCTTCATGCTGGCGGCAATGACATGGGTAAGTTGGGTACCATGAAATTAGCATTCAGCATAAAGCGTACTTTGGTTCGTATGCGGCGATTGTTTCCAGGATCATGATTTGTCTTTTCAGAAATGGTTTCGCGTCTATTGTGGCTGACTTGTGCGAATCTTAAATATCTAGATAAAATTAGGATTCGCATAAACAGAGTAATGGCAAAATTTATGCCCTTGGTTTGGGGGTTCTCATATCGACACGTGGACTTGGAGGGAGGTTTGCCCGGCCTGTATTTCTCTGATGGTTTTCACCTGTCGGCCATTGGACTTGATATTTTTAATTTGGGCTTTCAGTCTATGATCGAAGCAGCTATGGATGGGGTGGGGCCCATGTCCCCTGTTTAGTCGGCATGGTCCGGTGGGGTAAAGTCGCTCACTGAAATGGTGAGCGGACGAGTTTTATTCTGGTATTTAGGCCAAGCTTATGGCTGGTCTAATCTGTGGAATTAAACTAGATGGTCCCAGTTTATGGCTGGGCCATTATTTGGTTATTAAGTTATACACTGCGTGCAGAATTATTAGGCAAATGAGTATTTTGACCACATCATCCTCTTTATGCATGTTGTCTTACTCCAAGCTGTATAGGCTCGAAAGCCTACTACCAATTAAGCATATTAGGTGATGTGCATCTCTGTAATGAGAAGGGGTGTGGTCTAATAACATCAACACCCTATATTAGGTTTGCATAATTATTAGGCAACTTCCTTTCCTTTGGCAAAATGGGTCAAAAGAAGGACTTGACAGGCTCAGAAAAGTCAAAAATAGTGAGATATCTTGCAGAGGGATGCAGCACTCTTAAAATTGCAAAGCTTCTGAAGCGTGATCATCGAACAATCAAGCGTTTCATTCAAAATAGTCAACAGGGTCGCAAGAACCGTGTGGAAAAACCAAGGCGCAAAATAACTGCCCATGAACTGAGAAAAGTCAAGCGTGCAGCTGCCAAGATGCCACTTGCCACCAGTTTGGCCATATTTCAGAGCTGCAACATCACTGGAGTGCCCAAAAGCACAAGGTGTGCAATACTCAGAGACATGGCCAAGGTAAGAAAGGCTGAAAGACGACCACCACTGAACAAGACACACAAGCTGAAACGTCAAGACTGGGCCAAGAAATATCTCAAGACTGATTTTTCTAAGGTTTTATGGACTGATGAAATGAGAGTGAGTCTTGATGGGCCAGATGGATGGGCCCGTGGCTGGATTGGTAAAGGGCAGAGAGCTCCAGTCCGACTCAGACGCCAGCAAGGTGGAGGTGGAGTACTGGTTTGGGCTGGTATCATCAAAGATGAGCTTGTGGGGCCTTTTCGGGTTGAGGATGGAGTCAAGCTCAACTCCCAGTCCTACTGGCAGTTTCTGGAAGACACCTTCTTCAAGCAGTGGTACAGGAAGAAGTCTGCATCCTTCAAGAAAAACATGATTTTCATGCACGACATTGCTCCATCACACGCGTCCAAGTACTCCACAGCATGGCTGGCAAGAAAGGGTATAAAAGAAGAAAATCTAATGACATGGCCTCCTTGTTCACCTGATCTGAACACCATTGAGAACCTGTGGTCCATCATCAAATGTGAGATTTACAAGGAGGGAAAACAGTACACCTCTCTGAACAGTGTCTGGGAGGCTGTGGTTGCTGCTGCACGCAATGTCGATGGTGAACAGATCAAAACACTGACAGAATCCATGGATGGCAGGCTTTTGAGTGTCCTTGCAAAGAAAGGTGGCTATATTGGTCACTGATTTGTTTTTGTTTTGTTTTTGAATGTCAGAAATGTATATTTTTGAATGTTGAGATGTTATATTGGTTTCACTGGTAAAAATAAATAATTGAAATGGGTATATATTTGTTTTTTGTTAAGTTGCCTAATAATTATGCACAGTAATAGTCACCTGCACACACAGATATCCCCCTAAAATAGCTAAAACTAAAAACAAACTAAAAACTACTTCCAAAAATATTCAGCTTTGATATTAATGAGTTTTTTGGGTTCATTGAGAACATGGTTGTTGTTCAATAATAAAATTAATCCTCAATAATACAACTTGCCTAATAATTCTGCACTCCCTGTATTGGTACATGGTTTTAATGTTTATTTGGTTTAAGCTGTTCTTTAATAAAGCTGTTCGTGGCCAAAATCTTCCACCATATAAAGTGTCCACGTGTCTTATTTATTTATGTTTTGATTTATTGGTAAATAAGAGATTTGCTGTATGCAGAGTGGTATATGATCTATAATCCCATGTTAGGATCCCGGAATTTAATATGGAGGGATCCTCATGGGATTTTGATCATCCCAGGTCATTATGTGAGGGTTTTGGCGGGAATTTTCCCGCCACAATTGGTGGTCAGGGTGGCTAAATTTAGCAATTGTTGCTGGGTGAAGGTCAAGGGTCTGGAATTGGATAGTTAGGGCACCTATGAAGGGTAGTTGCTGGGCAGATTAATTGTTGATGCCCAGCAACAGTTAGGGCATTGGGTGCTGAATTGTGGGGAGGGGGTTTGTTTGTGTATATATTGCGGTGGCTGACGGTGATTTAGCTGTCAGCCAAGCCGCAAGTGTGGAGCTGCGCCCGCCCGCCTATTTTCACGGTATTGTCACGACTGCTTTATTAGAAGGAGGGGTAAAGTCGCTCACTGAAATGGTGAGCGGACGAGTTTTATTCTGGTATTTAGGCAGCGTTTATGGCTGGTCTAATCTGTGGGATTAAGCTAGATGGTCCAGGTTTATGGCTGGGCCATTATTTGGTTATTAAGTTATATTGGTACATGGTTTTAATGTTTATTTTGTTTAGGGAGCATTCACACGACCGTGTTGGTTTTGCGGTCCGCAAATCACGGATCCGTGTGTTCCGTATGTCTTCAGTTATCTTTCCGTTTCTGTTCCGTAAGTCCGTATAATACGGACGTGGTGCTTCCGTGTGTCATCCGTTTTTCACGGTCCGCAAAAAAAACGGAAGGGTAAAAATTGACAAATTTAAATGTCCAACCCCTTTCAAACTGACATAACAAGGTCACATGATCGCTCAGGCACCATTTTCTACTGCTTTTAGAGCGTAGTGTGCTTTGTTAGAATCCTCAGTTTTGCTTGCATAGCTTTCTGGCGATTTTTGTTGCTTCAGCATGCCCAAAACACGTGTGGATACAGTTCTCCTGTACTGGCTTCTCTCTCGGCGATACGGACAGCAGTCACCAATGTTGGACGAGGAACCGAGTAGGAAGCACCTTTGGGTTCACCCCATTGTCTGACAATGGTGCAGGAAGGGCCACTTTCATACTTTATACGCCGACTTGAGGCAACACCCAGAGAAATTTCATCTATTTTGCCGGATGTCGGTGTCCACCTTTGACCGTCTCCTGGAGTCTCTTCGTCCTGGTCTCATCTTCCAGAACACTAATATGAGGCGCAGCATATCACCTGAAGAAAGGCTAATTGTCACCTTGAGGTAAATACCAATATTCTAAAGTATGTACACTTTTATTTTTTTCCACCTCCTCATATATGTATGAGTTAATTTAAACCTTTTTTTTTTTTTTACCAGATTCCTGGCAACAGGCAACTCTTTTGCCTCACTGCACTTTGAGTTCTTGCTGGGGATTTCTACCATTTCTACGATCGTTCCACACACTTGTAAAATAATCTGGGAGCAACTTCGAGAAATGGTGATGCCGGAGCCCAGAGTGCAAGATTGGCTACGTATTGCTCAGAGATTTGAACAATGTGCCCAGTTTCCAAACTGTATTGGGGCGCTGGATGGCAAGCACATACGTGTGAAGAAGCCGGCGCACTCAGGGTCCCGATTCTTCAATTATAAGCAATATTTTTCTGTGGTCCTGTTGGCCTTTGTTGACAGGGACTACAAGTTTATAATTGTCGACATCGGGGCCTATGGGAGCACTTCTGATGCACGAATATTTCGTGCTTCCAGAATGGGTGAACGGCTTCAGTCCAACCAACTCGACCTGCCACAGCCAAGAAGACTGTCTGGATCAGCTGGACGTCCGGCTCCTTTTGTCATTGTGGCTGACGAAGGTTTTGCACTGACACCACATGTGATGCGGCCCTTCCCAAGACGTGATTTACATGAAAGGAGGTCTGTCTTCAACTACAGGCTGACTCGTGCACGCCGTTATGTTGAGTGCGCTTTTGGACTACTTTCCAATAAGTGGAGGGTCTTTATGTCAGCTATACAAATGGATCCTGAGAATGCTACCCTGGTGATTCAAGCGTGTGTTCTTCACAATTTCATCAGGATGTACGATGCTTCCTTCGATGCAGACCTGGACCAATACATGACCTCTTCATCGTTTAGCCTGGACCAGACGCTGCATGGAAGACCTGGATCATCAGGCCTGCATATTCGTGGTTTATATGCTGACTATTTTATCAGCCCAGAGGGCGCATTGTCATGGCAGTTAGAAGCAATTCATGGCAGGCACTAAATGAATATTGACTCAGAACAATATTGATCAGTTAGTTTAGTTTAGTTAGTTTCCAAGTTGTTATTGTTAGAGTAGGGACTTGCAAGAGAATGATGACCCTTGACGTGGGCTTGCGGGCTGGGGTATCTTTCAATGCCAAATTAAAATGTAATTCTCTACTGAAATTTTTTTTTTTTTCTAATCTAAATTTTTAAAACTATTTTGTCTGCATATTAAAATCTAAAATGTGATTTTGCCATTAGATACCCTCTAATACCGCATTACTATCAACCATTGCCATGAAATGATTATAATAAAAATCAGTACTTCAGCTCACATATCATGATATGGTCCCAGTATGTGATAGGTATTGGTGTCACCCGGTCGATACATACCTATCATACACTGGGACCATATCCGGGTACTATGTCACCTATGAGGTTGATGTAATAGGAAGCTAAAATATACCATTTGGCTGTACAGAGATAGGTTTCTCTATATTCATTCTGCAGGACCTGCGGTTACATCACCGTGTTTACCACAGGGAACGGGGTATCGCACTCTTTCACACAGCGGATTACTCGCATGGCATCCACTTGTGCGAAAGAGCCTTAATAGAGGCTCCTAACTGTACTAAAAAAAATGAGAGGTTTCACATCCCTTTTAAAAAAAATACATTGCACAAATATGTTAGAACCAAAATAAACTTTATGTCTGAAGATAGGCATATATAAAACAAAAATAAAATTTTACAAGTCAAATAATTCCCTAGTAAATTGGCCTGCAGGCCTTGTGGAGGTGGCCCGTCCCTCTTCATGTTCACGTCGGTGTATCTGGCCAGTATAAGAGCTGCTGGCCAATCATGGCTGTACAGTGGTGGGGAAGTAACAGGGCATCTGGACAGAGATGGACGAGGCCCAGGGGTGCTTACTGGAACCCATGGTGTTCCAATTACTCTCCATTTGTATTGCTCTATTATATGTACCAATTCTACGGGGTCTTGGGGCCATGAGAAGATATCAAGGATCGTGTTCAGGGTAGACATGAACACGGGCCGACGCACTTCTGGCACACGAGAGAGGAATGGAGCCAGAGATTGGAGCATTAATTCCTCAGGGCTCTCTGATTGATTTCTATTTAGATAGTCTAGTACTCGACTATCTATGACAGTACGATTATCTGTTGGTGCTTGCACAGGAGGATTCCGGCCCCAACGTATTGGTGCTGAACGGATCTCTGCTGGTGTATCCTCTGGACCACTTGATGTCTGAATTTGCTGTGGGTGGGTTTGTTATGGCGTCATCCGGTGATTTCTGAGTCTTTATTTGGGTCTCATCCGAATCTACCGACCCAGTTTGCTCCTCCAGATTATCAACAGTGCTGTAATAAAAATTTAAAAAAATACTGTTTTTGTCTAAATTTTCTATACACCTTTTTTTGTTTTACCACCAATTGGTTTTTGCAGGGTCTCTTTGCTGAAAGAGTAGAGTTTTTTTTTGCTACCTTTTTTGGGAGATATAATTTTTGCGCATTCATTATTAGACATCATTGGGCAAGGTGAAATTTTTTTTTTTGTTTGGCTCCGTTTTTATGTATTAATGTTTTAACCCAAGGGGTTTGATGATGTGATATTTTTTTAGATCAGGTTTTCATGGACGCGGCGATACCTAATAAGTCTACTTATATTACCACAATGTGTATATATTGTGGGGATTTGCTCGGGTAGGCAGGGTAAGCGGACGCAGTACAGACGCAAAAACCAAGGTTGTAAATCAAAGTTCAGTGTTTATTCACACATAGCAAGAAAACAAGCCAAAAGTAAGTGTTCAGTTTTGGTGCCTGCTCACACCACACAAAGTTCACAGTGCAAAAAGACTTCACCTGGTCAGCAGATGATTTTCACCCACAGTCCGCAGCAGGCTTTAGTGGCCTGTTTCCCCAGCCTATGGCTCTCACAAATAGATGCCTCAGTGTCTCAAACCACAGACTCCTCAGCTCCTCTGTCATGGAGGATAATTCACACCAGCTGAACGTGCTGGCTGGGTTTTTATATCCCAGCCAAAACCCGGCCTGGAACCGTGGGGAACAGCCACCCACCCTGCTCTTTGGCTGCTCCCAATAAGAACCGGCCCGGATTGGCTTTACAGCCATATTAACAGCTGAAGTGTCAGACTGCACTACAGAACTGACACGTCAGGAAAAAACCCGGTTCTTACCTCACCAAGGCCAGGAACCTCGGTGACACGTATCTTCCGTCAATGACGGCTCCTTGTTCCTTCTTACAATATATATATGTGTATATATATATATATATATGTTGTTTTTTTTTTATATATACAAATTTTAGTTTGTTTAATTAAAAAAATGTATTGGCCTTTTTTCAACATTTATTTCTGTCCCACAATTGGTACTTTGAAACTTCAACTTTTGGGGGTCTGAACCCCTTTTCAATGCATTACTAAACTTCTGTATGGTAATGCATTGCCTAATCCACTAAGGGTACTTTCACACTTGCGGCAGTGTGATCCGGCGGGCAGTTCCGTCGTCGGAACTGCCCGCCGGATCCGCCGATCTGCCGCTGACTGAAAGCATTTGTGAGACGGATCCGGGTGCGGATCCGTCTCACAAATGCATTGCAAGGACGGATCCGTCTCTCCGCTTGTCATGCGGACCGACGGATCCGTCTTGTAAATTTTTTCACATTTTTACCGATCTGCGCATGCGCATGCCGGAACGACGGATCCGGCATTCCGATATTCTGAATGCCGGATCCGGCGCTAATTCATTCCTATAGGAAAAAATGCCGGATCCGGCGTTCAGGCAAGTCTTCAGTTTTTTTCGCCGGAGAGAAAACCGTAGCATGCTGCGTTTTTCTCTTTTGCCTGATCAGTCAAAACGACTGAACTGAAGACATCCTGATGCATCCTGAACGGATTACTCTCCATTCAGAATGCATGGGGATAAAACTGATCAGTTCTTTTCCGGTATAGAGCCCCTGTGACGGAACTCTATGCTGGAAAAGAAAAACGCAAGTGTGAAAGTAGCCTAACACAGGGATGGTCAAACTGCGGCTCTACAGCAGTTGAAAAACTACAATTCCCTCCATGCCCTGCTGTAGGCTGTTAACTGTAGACAGACTTTGCATGCTGGGAGTTGTAATTTTGCTACAGCTGGCGAGACGCATTTTGCCCATCCCTGCTAACAGGTTGCCTAGAAAACCCAGCAAGGGCCTCGATGATGAATGGCAGGGAAATTACAAGTCAAATTGGCACACCATAGAGGGCTCAGAGTGTCGCCTCTGGCAACCGTGCCATAGGTTCGCCCCAGTGTAATAATAGTACGTCACTTGTCAGTAAAAATAAAAATTAAATAATATATATTTACTTACGGCCGCAACTCCATGATATCTCTTAAGAACCGCAGCTGCTTGGTGTATATGTAGGGACGTTTCTTTGCACCCGCGTCACCGCTATGTGAAGTTTCCGACAACTCCCTTCTAAACTGATCACGGGTGCTGTTCCACCTTGTCTTTGCTATTTTTACTGTAAAAAAAATAATTATATATTTAGATTCTATTTTTGCAGTGCATTAGGGGGTGTCACATTTTAAAATGTCCCCTCTACTTTGCTTTAATTCTTATGGAATGCCTAAAGGGTTTAATAAAGTTTGTAAAATCAGGGGAGGTGTAAAATCAGGGGTGTATTTTCTAAAATTTGGTGATTTATAGGCGGTTTCTACTATGAAGGCCCCACAAAGTGACTTCTTAACTGAACTGGTCCTTAAAAAAGTGGGTTTTGGAAATGTTCTTAAAAATTAAAAAATTTGCTTCTAAGCCTTCTAACTTCCTAAAAAAATTAAATAACATTTACAAAATGATGCCAATATAAATAAGACATATGGGGAATGTAAAGTAATAACTATTTTATGAAGTATCACTATCCGTTTTAAAAGCAGAGAAATTCAAATTTTGAAAATATTGGATTTTTTCTTATGCATAAAGGTAAAACATATCAGCTCAAATTCACCACTAACATGAAGTATGGTGTCAGGAGAAAACAATCTCAGAATGGCTTGGATAAGTAAAACCATTCCAAAATTAACACCAGATAAACTGACACATGTCAGATTTGAAAAATGGGAATCCGGCATTTGGTCCAAACTGGCTGTTGCTTGAAGGGTTTGATGCGATTGAATATTATACAAAGCAGCAAATAATATACACACATAGCAGTGTTAACCTACTCTATAAATATATCACATTATGTAAAATGATTGCTAAATGGTATAAAAAAAAGTAAAAAAAAAAAGTTAATAAATTACATAAAAACATAGAATGCTCTAAAATGCTAGCAAAGAAAAATACAAAAGTAGCATAAAAAGGCCTTAGGCTACATGTACATGACAGTAAAAAAAAACGGACATGTGATGGATGTTTTTTTAACGGCCATCACACATCCATTTTAAGGCCAATGGTAGTCTATGAGGTTATTTACCCGGCAGTTGTTTTGACGGCCAGTGAATAACAGATGTCAAAAAATAGAACATGTTCTATCTTGTCTGTTTTTCACTGACCGACTGCCGCCATACAATTGAATGGGTCCGTTTTGAATGCCCATTTCTCAGAAAGGCATCAGTGAAAAAAAAGTCTGTTAAAAATGGACAGTTTATCCGTTTTTAACAGACCTTAGGGCTCATTCACACGACTGTATGAATGGGTCCCCATCTGCTCCACAATTTTATGGAACGGGTGCGGACCCATTCATTTTCAAAGAAAGAGCATGTGTTATTTTTGTCCTAAATATTAATGATGTATCCTTAGGAATATCTATCCTTGTGTAATTTGTCGCCGACAATCAGCTGAATGAAGGGACGCCATGTCTACCCTGGACACAATGTATCATTTTCCCTAACAAGATGCATAATTAGAGTAGAATTGCATCTTGTTCCATTGTTAAACTGTTTGTAGAGGAGAGTTTTTATTCTGGGAATAAACTGGATATAATATAAATGATAAATGCTAGAGAGACTTAGTAAATAGAAAATCATGGACCTTTAAAACTGCTGATAAACACAGGCCTGTCAGCCAGGCTGATGATGTTACAGGTACCCGTAATGTCATGTCACCTTTGACAGCCAGCCATGACACAGGTACCTCTGTAAAGTCATGTGACCTTTAGAATGTGGTGATGTCACAGATGCCTTTGTGATGTCATATAACAATTGATTCTAGCTTTCTGCAGCCTGACTTTCGGCCATATTTCTTCATCACTTGACGGGTGAAGGCGACTTTTACTTGCGCTCAGCAAATTTTGGTTTTGTTCAAAGACCAGAAAAGAGGGCCTGTAAGCCAAGCCATTCCAAGTGTCATCATGGAATGCGCTGAAGGCGCACAGGACCTTCCTCAACCCAGTGACATCTATGGGCTGAACATGGAGATTCCAAAGAATCTTCCCAAAAAAAGGAAGAGAAAGAGGAGAGTTCAGCCGCCAAATAAGAGGAGGAGAATAGAAACATCAGAGAAGGCGAAAGATGGCGGCAAAGAAAAAATGATCAAGGCTTCGAAAAGACCTGGAAGCCCTATACAGGAGAGTATCCTAAAAAAGAGGAAGAGGGAAGAAAAGACAGGGGGAAAAGCTGAAGATGGACCCAGCACATCCTATAACACCGAGATGGAACAGCTGTCAGGTGAGTGCAGATCTAAGACACCTAGAGCCAATATCCCCCAATAACGTATCAATGGGTTTGCCCACTTATGAACATGATTAATGAGCATTTTTGTCTTTCATGCCCCATAAAACTCTTATCCTCTCATAACGTAATTACTATTGGAGGCCAAATGCAGGAATATTAACTATAATGTCTCTTCTCTCTACCACTGACAACCCCAGCAGAAACCCCCATCATTGTGACTGGACTGGAAAGCTTCACCTTCCATAAAATTCTTGGAGAGGGTGGTTTTGGTAAAGTAAGTATCAGGAGTTGTTGTCACTTTTTCCTTATGTGTAGTAATATGACTATAGCAAAATCAAGATTTCACGTCTTCTCATGGAAGGATGCGCCGTTCCTCAAGTTCTAATGTTCTGTCTCCTCTAGGTCATGCTGGCCACACATCCCGACTGCCAACAACAACTGGCAGTGAAGCTGGTGAAGAAGAGGGTCCTGCTTCAGAACTTTAGAAACAACGTTCTGATTGAGCGACAGGTCCTGGAGGTGACTGGGAAAAGTTCACTATTCACCCATGCTTATGCCACCTTCCAGACCAAGGTAAGAGTCTTATTCACTACTGGGTTTTGTGAGTAGGTCAGTTCTTTCCAACCCCATTTTACTTTTGCCAACATTGTTGTACTTAAATGAGTTCCAAGACTTGCACTATGATGGTAGGTCAACCTGAACCTCTGACTTCTTCTACTTGAGAAGCATAACATCTCCAAAGCAGGGTATATATATGCACTCTAATATTCCATAGTTAAGTTTTTTTGAAACTTACATGATATGCTCCATCTTTATCACAGGACTATGCCTTCTTCATCATGGAGTTTCTCAGCGGAGGAGACCTAGGTGACCTCATACATGCCAAAGCCCCATTCACCATTCCAGTCACCAGGTAAGGCAGAACATAGATATCTTAGATGAAGACAATAGTTGTCAGGAACATCCATCTTTATATCATTTATTGGTCTCAATGTTGATGTTTTCTCTTTTTTTGTGATCAGATTTTTTGCAGCTGAGATCATCTGTGGGCTGCAGTTTCTCCATAACAGAGGCATCATACATAGAGACATAAAACCAGAAAACATCTTAATGGACAGCGCCGGTCACTTGAAGATTGCCGATTTCGGTCTTGCCGTGATGAACATCTTTGGGGAAAGGAAGATCTCACAATATGCCGGAACTCTTAGCTACATGGCACCCGAGGTGAGGAATCATCTATGTTCTTCTCATTGTGCATAGGGCTGGACATCTCCATGACTTCTGCTGCTCTGGACAATGCTCTTATTTTTTTATTGTCAACCTGATATTTCTACAGATTCTTCTGGAGAAGCCCTACAACACGGCAGTGGACTGGTTCTCAGCTGGTGTGACGATATATCAGATGGCTACTGGCAAATATCCATTCTCTGCCAGTATATTTCCTGAAAAAATTCTGAAGTCACTGATCAACGATGTTCCCACCTACCCAAAACGACTCGACCCACAGGCCAGAGACCTCATAGAGAGGGTGAGTATAAAAATATATAGCAGTACAACAGTGGCTAAATATGACATTGAAAACTAGGGACTACATTGGAAAGTGTGATCTACAATTCTGAAATGTCTTCAATATATTTTTTTCTAGCTCTTAATCAAGTCACCAGAAAGTCGCCAGTTAGCGGTATGTAACATCAGGGAACATCCATTTTTCATGGACATCGAGTGGACAGATATAGAGGAAGCAGCAGCTTGTCCACCATTCCAACCAGGACCAGTAAGTACAGGATCCAGGGAATATGTGGGTAGTAGTAAAGTTCCATTGTGCCCTTTCTTGTTAAACACAGGATCTTGGATCTTCTCTCCACAGCCACCAGTGATGACATCGAAAAAAATAAATGATGTTCTATCCTCCACCGAAGCCAATAAGCCACTAATGGCCAATAAAGATCAAAAGCTATTCTGTGGATTCACTTTTGCCAATGCCAGATGGCAGGTCATAAAGCCAATACAAGAACCTGTCATACGTCATCGCAGGTAGGTCATCGTAACTGAGAGGGAAATTTGGGGATTATTGAAAGTTCCCTCCATTACCTGTAATTCTATCAGCAGAGTGTGGTTTGGTGTCCATTCACTGATGGAAACGTATAGTCTGCTGATGGGTCTACAGGGTAAAAGTGCAGGTGCTATTTTATCTCTTGGCAGAACATTTGGCAGAATTGTGAGAGAGATCGTCCACAGAATCTGGAGGAGGATAAACCACTGGAAGTGAGCAGCTCCACTATATATACAGATGTCCGCAATAGATCAGTGGGAGAAAACCATCATGTTATAGCAGAGCCTCTTGATGACATCACACTCACCAGAAAATCCACTGAGAATTGCTGTCCTTGTATGAGCCTCAAATTCCAACCTCTGACATTATGTACTCTCCTGACGACTTATCGGTACTGTGATATAACAGTCCTGGTCCTTCAGTTTCATTTCCAACTGCCACTAGGAGTAACCTGAGGGTCATAACCTGCAGAGCAGCAGGAGCCGAGAAGTAGCAGGAAGTCGATGAAGATTCTTCCACGAATTAATGAATTGACCGCCAGCGCTTCTAGTCCACAAGCTGCCTCTTGTACCCAAGGGAAGGGTAGTCCTTACGCCATGGTTCCCTAGAGGTTTCCTCCACAGGGGGTTTTTCCTCTCCTGCGTGCCAACGGATAACAACATCAACAAGAAAATGGTAACTTGTTGGACTCTGCCCTCAGTGTTGATCTTACCATCCACTAGTGGCATACAGGGACCGAAGAGGACATTTACCACCAATAAACAATAAACAGTACCATTTACCATCATCTGGTAGTAGTGTGATTATCTTATATCTAACGAATCCTTAGACTCTACAGTCATTGGTTTATCTTTAATGGAGAGCATACAAGTCTAATAAGACTCGTCTCGATACAGTGTCTCTATGTTAAAACATGTCCCCTCCAGAAAACTCCATTAATGATACTGGACAACCCCTTTAAAAAAAATTAAAAGTAGCTTTAAAAAAAGTATAGAAATATATGCCAGGCATATTAACACTTTCACGCATTTGGACACAACCCTACGTCCAAATGGCATGTATGGCATATAACCCATATCCGTTCACTTCTATGTTATTAAAAAATAAAAAAACTACACATAATTGGTATCGCTGCCTCCGTAACAACCTGATCTATAAAGGTATCAAGTTACTAATCATCCGCGGTGAACGCTGTAAAAATATTGTTAAAAACAATGATGGAATTGCTGTTTTTGCCACCTCACCTCCACAAAAAAATAAAATAACAAGTGGGGGGGGGGGGGGGGGGGGGGGGGGGTTGCCTGGACGCTGATGGCGCTGGCTGCTTATTTGAGGAGCTCCGCTTCCAGCACTACAATCCGGCTTAATCTCAGCCTTTCCTGCTACCAAATTTATGAGGATCTCTCCTCCTGCATCCTGTCCACATAATGGGCGAGTCAAGAAGCGCCAGGCTCCGGCGAAACTCACAGAGTTCTTTCACAAAACTCTGCCGTTGAGCGTAAGGCCGAAGCTGCCCTCCACGCCATCTTGTGACGGCTCCTCTGCTTCCTCGCCGAGCAA